>NC_142012.1:133292719-133892719 GCF_049901735.1 Notechis scutatus
TTATGTACTTTTTCTGAATGCATAGCTTTTGTTTGTATTTTATCTAAAATTTAGTTTTTTATTGCTTTTTTCTTTTGTAATGGTGAATTGCATCACAAAATTTGGAAAAGTACAAATTTAATGGATGTGTATTGTTGGAAAAATTTCCTGAGTTTGTTTCCCAGCTGGGCAGTCACCGATGCTGAGAAGAAATAGACATGAAGACAGCTGTCAGAAAAGGGATCCTTTAATTCAGGAAGGCAAGAAAAGTAATGACACAGCTTGAGCAGTCCTGGCTTGCAAGGAGATTGGAAGTGTGAATCTGAGCCTTTTATTCTTAATTCCCTTTGAAGCTCCTGCAGATTGATGGGATTATTTTTGTGCCTCTAGTTAAAGTGATTGACCTGGATCCTATCTTCCTGCCTTAATGGGTTAATCCTGTCCCAGGACCTTTGTCTTTCCTTTTCTGGGGGTTAAACTTGTCAGGGGGCAGAAAAAAGGGAGTTCTGGTTTTGCCTAGGTGAGTTATTTTTAGCCTGATTCTCCTTATCTTAATGGTTCTACTTAAGTGTTTCTATTGTCAGCTCTGTTAGCAGAGCTGCTCTGATTTTTTTTTTTTTCAGCTGGTGATTTTTGGTTTTCTTAAAGGAGGAAGGGCTGGCTTGAGTTTCTTGGCACTGTTTTCTGAAGTACTTCCCACAGTACTATACATTTTTAAAGAAATCTCTCATCCATTCTTAGAATTAGGACACTTTGAATAATATAACTCAGATCCATTCTAACTAGAATTAGCTGAGTCTTCAGGAATATAGTGTCATCTATTCAATTTCTGTCTAGAATCCGTATGCTACTAGATGCTGTTCATTATCTACATTGTTGCTAAACCTATTGGCATAACTTTTGTGGCACTCAAATTTTGGAAATTGATCAAGTACAATAAATTAGCTGCTCATGGCTAAATAAAATCAAGAAACCTGCCATGGAATAGTATCTGCCATAAGAAAAAAATTGTCAAGTAAACTAGAAGTGAAAATTAAATGTTCCCTTGAAGCCTTTATGTTTTCTTTAAAAAATTCTGATTATGGTCCCCAAACAACAAAGTGGAAAAGAAAGCTGGCAGGTTAAAGAGAAGAACAGCCAGCCATTACACCAAGGAGTTGCCATATGCTAAATAAATAAAACACCAAGTAGTATAATAGAACAATATCCAACATCTGTTCCTTTGCAAAATTGGGGGGAAGGGAAAAGTGACATGTTCTTGAATGAGCATCAAAAATTAGAGCAAAAAAAATTGGAGCAATACTTGTAAGTATGAATATCTGGAACAAAACATGAATAACTGCAAAAGATAAGTTGAAGTTTTTCATTATGTTTACTATTTATTGCTGACTCTTAAAATCAAGTTATTGTTGCTGTTTCTATTTTTAAACTGTTTTAAATATTTTATCCAAGAAGCCCTGGTGACACAGTGGTTAAAATACAATATTGCAGGCTAACTGTCCACTCAGCCTTCTATCCTTCCGAAGTCAGTAAAATGAAGACACAGATTGTTAGGTGCAATATGTAAACTGCCCAGAGAATGCTATAAAAACACAATGGAGCAATATATAAGTCTAAGTGTTATTGATATTGCTATCCTTCTTTCTTCTTCTTAAATGTGCTAATTCTTTAAAGGCTTGGAATTTCATTAGGGTGGAGCCAGATGGTTATGATTTTTCAGGTATCCAATACTTAAATATATTTTAATACTTAAAAATGAAGTGTTGTATACAGTAACACGCTCAGATATTAACATTTATGTTAATATTTAAATCTCTAATTAATATTAAATTAATTAAAATATTTAAACAGTTGATCTTCAGGAATGGGCATATACTTACATTCTACTAGGAGTGAAATGTACCAGTGGCAGTTTGTAATTTTATAAAATAGAATAATTAAAGGCTCTTGTCTAGGTCACATAATGTTGTTGAAGACTAATAAACATTTAAATAATTTTTGCAGTTATTTCCGAAAGCTATTCTGACTATGAAGTCAAATCTTCAAAAAATAGCAGCTTTTCTAAATGTGACCAGTTTGGGGATTCTGAACCTAATTAATTCTTCTGATCTGTTTACCAAGGAAACTTAATTATGAGGCATTAGCTTCAAAAGTCTGAGAAGTAATGTATTTTTAAAAGTAATGAGACATTTGAAAGTTACAGATTTAGATTCTGTCAACTTTCAAAGACATTGAAATGTTTTCCACAACTTTAACAGCTGAAATATTCAACTTGCAACTTCAAATAATGTGAAGCATTATATTGATTGTAGAAACATTTATTTTCATATTTTACATGTTGACTTAACAGAAAAGGCTAACCTAGATACAGCAAGGTGATTATGTGAATATGTTGAAGTAAACTGGAAGACTTTTAAAGTAACAGGTAATCAAAAAGAAATTGTTGAAAAAGAATGTCTAAAGCAGGAGTGTCAAACTCACAACATCCCAGTGGCGTAACGTGACATATTGGGACTTTCTCCCCCTTTGCTAAAACGAGCGTGGGCATGGCCAGCACTTGATGCATCTGGTCTGTGGGCCAGGGTTTTGAGAGCCCTAGTCTAAAGATATAGAAGGACCAGATTCAAAAATTATAAAATATGATTATCAAATTTTCCGTTGTTTTTGTGCTGTTCTGGATGCTCACTTATTCTTTGTTTCACTTCTTGTTTTTTTTCATGAGAGGACTTCATTCTTTCTGAGAAGAAGGCAGAGGAGAAGATGCCTGGTTTGGGAATGAAAATGATTGGCTTCCTCTACTGGCAACTACCCCTGGTTTGCCTCTACAGACTGAGTTGCTTCTATCAAGGTTTCTATTTCTTTGCTGTAGGTAGACCTTAGCAATTCTTCCAATTCTACTTCTGTGGATATTTTATTTAGTATTATAAACTAACATTGACCTACTAGCCTCTGTTCTGTTATTTCTGATTCTGGATAGTGTCTTTTCAGAACTGGTTGCAAAATACATTCTCTTTTTGTTATATTTCATTGTTCAGCCAACATTCCCAAGTCTTGTAGCACATTTGACACCAGATGTTGAGAAACTCTGACACCCAGCTGACCCGAGCAACAATTGATCTGGTATGGGTTTTGATAAATGGAAAAGGCACTATCCTCTGGCTCCTTTGGTGAGACAAGTCTAGTATGGTTGAACTTCTGGCTGTCAGCTTTGAAATTCAGCTGCCACATTTTTTTTTAGAGAGTTAGAGGAGTTGAAAAGTTCAAGGTTATTCTGTGTGTCGTATTAACAATTTCCAGTTGCAGTTAATTGGTTCTCGTGATTTATGAAGTGTAGAAGTGGGAGGAGAGAAGGGAGGAGAGAAGGTGGGTTCTGTGTAACATGCCAAAAAACTTTCACTTGGGAAATTGCTTTTGACGTGCCAGGTCTGTTCCTAATAAATCAATTGGAGAGATAACTTCTCGGAGTGATTGATATCATGGATACTTTATTTCCTAAGTCTAACTTTTATTTTTTTAATGGGCTTGGCTGATACCCCAGAGTTCTTTTCCCAGAGATGGAGAAAGATGAGCAATCAGCCAAAGTTAGAGGTGTGCGGGGGGGCGTGTGGGGGCCCTCCCTCCGGAGCATTAATTGAACCTGCCAGCCCTTGTTTGGAGGAGATGATGGATGCTTTCAGGATGGCAGTAGGAGAAAGAGATTTGGGAGCTATACCGAAGTGTTTCAACTCAAGAAGTTGTTATAACCCAGAAGTAACCCAGCTGTCTGAAGAGAAATCTTTCTCTAGCCCCAGGCATATGGCTATTCTGTCAGATTGGAGGGAAGAGAGACAATTGGGGTTGGATTTCTCTGAAGAAGACAACCCCCAGATTATTCCTGGAAGTCCATCAAGGGAAGATTTACATCAACAGTTCCAGAATTTAAAGATGACAGATTTGGTCTCACAGTCTGTTTGGATGGGTGAAAACTTGAGACCACCCATATTCATTTACCCAAATATTGTGAGGAACGAGGAGACTATACAGATGCCAGTTGGAGGAGCCAGAAAGAAGCATCAACGAACAGAGGTATGTTGCAGCCTCAGAGACAATCCCCTCATTTCCCAGAAGGATTTTTTCCCCTTGAAGAGAGTATCCCCCCAGGGTGGGGATTTTATCCAGGCCAGGGGTGTATTCAATGCCAATGGCAGCCAGCACCAACACAGCCCTGCTCTGAAGGGGGAGTTGCCCAGACAGCAGCCACTTCCCCTCCACCTGACCAGGGAACCAGGCCACACGCATCTTCCTCCTGGCAACCACAACTGCAGCCCCAACCAGAAGCAAGGCCACAGGGACTCCTATTCCAGAAAGGCACCACCCAGCCAGGATTCAGGGGGCCTACCCAGCCTATGTACGCCAGCCAACCTGTTCCTTCCATTCCAGTACAACCTGCAAGAGCCTGGCATGTGCCACCTTCGCAACCACGACCCAGGCCAAACCAAATACCCTTTGAGTCCATGTTCGATGGCCGCCATGAACATTTCAATTACTTCCTCACTCAAATCCGATCCCATATAGAACAATTTGGAGATCAATATACCACAGAGCGCGATTTGGTTACAGCCATAACAAATGGGATGAATGAAGGGGATGCTTCAGACTGGGTGGCGCAACTACACAATGAACAAGCCACCGAATTACATGATGTAAACGGGTTTATTCAATTATTAAGACTCAGATTTAAAAATCCAGACAGGGCAGCAAAGAATGAAGAGAAGTTAATGGAAATGAGGCAAGGCAAGCGACCATTGTCAGAATTCATTTGGGACTTTAGAAGGGTCACAAGCCACCTCATGGATTGACCTGAAAGAATGACTTTACACTATTTTAAAAAAGCCATTGATCCAGAAGTAAAGAAGGCCTGTGAAATTAGGGGAATCCGAGAGACCTTACAGTCATGGTATACCGCCTCCCTCAACTTAGATTGCAGCATCAACCCACACAGGAAACCCTTTCTGGCAGCCGTGACTAAGAGAATTGTGGCAAGGAGACTGCCGACCGGACCAGCTGAACCTGGTCATATCTGACCCACCAGGGTGCTGAAATGTTACTGATGTGGCCAAGCTGGTCATAGGGCAGCAGACTGTCTAGCCCCTGCTCCTGTGCCACAAGCTCCACAGTCGAAGCCTAATACAGCTGTTAGAGGTCAAAAGATTCAAGGAAGACCTCCGGGCAGGGATGGATTTGCCAAACACAGTTGGGAAAGCCCCCTCTGCACAGATGGGAGCAACAGACCATCAGACCGACACCACGTCCCTGAAAACCCAACCTGTGAAGACGACCCAATGGTGAGTGATCCCATCATACCTTTTACAGTCAAGGTCAAGTTAGTGGTACCAAACATGGGGGAGGCTGGGGAGTTAGAAGCTGTCATTTATACTGGGTGTTCCAGATGTCTTATCGGACTCCCCATCATTGAACAATTGGGCATAAAGACTAACCCGCTAAAATGCCCAATCAGATTTGAGCAAGTGGATGGAACCTTAATTGGGGGGCCCCAGCCACTCAATTGACAGAATTAATCAAGAGGGCCTCATTGCGAACTCATACGCTTCATAGTGGCCCCCAAGATGTCAGAATCAATAATACTGGGACTTGCTTGGTTAGACAAATGGGCCCCGATGATCAAATGGGAGGATAGATTCAGAAAAATCTTCATTGGACCGGGCCCATTGCCCTCTCTTCTACCCACTACAAAGCCACCAGTCAGCTCAAACCCAGAGTCTGAGCCAGCATCCATGGCACCCCACCTTCTCCCAGATAACCACCAGGTACCCGACCAATACAAAGATTTGGCTAAAGTATTCAGTGAAGAAGAGTGTAATGTTTTACCTCCCCATCAAGCCACTGATTGCGCCACAGAATTAGAGCCCGGGGCGAAATTACCAAAATCAAAGATGTATTCTATGATGCCTGCTGAAATGACTGAATTAAGGAAATACATCGACAGCAATTTGGAAAGAGATTTTATTGAGCCTGCCAAATCAAGATTAGCTGCCCCTGTGTTGTTCAGGGAGAAGAAAGATGGTGGGTTGAGATTGTGTGTTGACTTTAGAGGCATGAACTCCATATGTGTCAAAAACATGTATCCTTTCCCTCTTACGAAGGACTTATTGAACCACCTGCCGAAGGGCAGAGTATTCACCAAGCTAGATCTCAGCGAAGCTTACTACCGGGTCTGCATCAAAGAGGAAGATAAGTGGAAAACTGTTTTTAACTGCCCTGTGGGTAGCTTCCAATTCAACGCCATGCCTTTCGGACTTCAGAGGGCTCCTGCAGTGTTTATACAGCTCATCAATGAGGTGCTATACCCGCACCTTTACCGGGGGGTCCTTGTGTACCTGAATGACATCCTTATCTTCAGCAAAACCATAAAAGAACATGTTCAATTGGTCCGACAGGTTCTAGAAAAACTTCTAGCTGCCGAATTATATGTGAAACTCTCAAAATGCGAATTCCACAAAGAGTCACTAGACTACCTAGGCTACTGAATATCCAACCTGGGGATTGAAATGGACCCCAGAAAGGTGAAAGAGGTGCTGGACTGGCAACCCCCCAGAACCCGAAAACAACTTCAAAGTTTCTTGGGATTTGCCAACTTCTTTTTTTTTAAAACAAACTTTATTGATTATACAACTAAAATATCAAACAAACACATGCACAACACACAGAAAAAAAAGGAAAAAAGAAAATGATTAAAAAACTAGCAGTTCTATTATTGACAGTCTATGGTTCCTTGTTTGTTATCAATATTGGTGATACATTTACAAATACATCTTATTGCGAATATATAATTACTACTTCTTTTACATTTTACGTTGTTTACTAATATATTTTCTATTTTTGTTATATCCAGTCATACCAGCATTCCCAGCTTCTATAATATTCTGATGTTTCTTTTTCCTTAAGTGCTAGGTTTTTATTTTATAATTATTTATTAGAGATGGAATTAGAAGAGAAAGTAGTCAAAGGCAACATGATAGCTTGAAGTAGAAACATAGGACGTAGCATTACATTATTAGAATGGGAAAAGGTCTGGACAAGGAACAATAAAATTACAAAATCAGCAACATATAAGGGGATTTGCCAACTTCTATAGACAATTCATTCTGTCCTTTGCTGAAGTTGCCTCCCATTGACAGAACTATTAAAAACGGGCCCCTTAGCACCAAACCAAAGCCGAGTCAACCCCTGGCTTGGACTATGGACTGTCAGAAAGCTTTCAAGACATTAAAACGTTTCTTTGCAACAGAGCCCATCCTCAAGCACCCAGACGTGACCAAGCCTTTTATTGTCCAAACAGATGCAAGTGACGTAGCAGTGGCAGCTGTTTTGCTGCAAAAAGACTCTCAAGACTGACTGATGCCTTGCGCTTATGTGTCCAAAAAGCTGACAGACGCAGAGTGAAGTTGGGCGGTCTGGGAGAAAGAAGCATTCGCTGTACGATGGGCTTTATTGACTTGGAGGCATTTTCTAGAAGGGGCGGCAGAGGCCTCTGAGGTATGGACTGATCATAAGAACCTTGAGACTCTAAGGACCCCTAGGAGATTATCGCCCAAACAAGTCCTCTGGGCCCAATATTTCAAGCGATTCAATTTCAACATTAAATATATCCTCAGAGTGAAAAATGTACTGGCGGACGCTCTGTCCAGAAAACCTCAGTTTGACAGCCACCAAGATGAAATAGTACAAGCCTTAATTTCAGATGCTCAATTGGCTGGTTAAGTAACCACTAGAACCCAAGCTAACCACAACCCCAAACGCCTGGAAGATAAGCTGACTGCGGAATTGAAAACGGCCCTATTGACCAATCCTTGGTTCCCGGACCATCAAACTGAGTTGACAATGAATGATGGACTAGCTTGGAAAGGGACTAAGCTTTATTTACCCACAACCCTAAGATTACTGGTACTAAAGTGTAGCCACGACTCCTGGCTGGGAGGCCACTTTGGATTCCTAAAAACCCTACATTTACTAAGAAGACAGTTCTGATGGCCAAAAATGAAACCTGATGTCGAGGACTATGTAAAAAGCTGTTCAATTTGTGCCACGATGAAACACAGAACTGGAAAAACCCCTGGCCTCCTGCAACAAGTTGCTGAACCAACCCAACCTTGGGAAGAAGTCGCAATGGGCTTTATTGTTGAATTATCTAAGAGTGAAGGGAATATGGTCATTTGGACTATAATTGACTTATTCTCTAAACAGGCCCATTTTATAGCCTGCAAAGGGCTTCCAAATGCGAAAAAACTTGCAAGGCTGTTCGTGAAACATATTTATAGACTACATGGTGTACCTCGCAGAGTAATATCAGACAGAGGGGTACAATTTACCACAAAATTTTGGAGGGAATTTCTGAAATCCATTGGCTCCTCTCAAGGGTTATCCTCAGCTTTCCATCCTGCTTGTAACACACCAGCGGAGAGGGCTAACACCATGATTGAACAATACATTAGATGCTATGTAAAATATCAACAAGAATATTTAGCTGAGTTATTACTTTTTGAAGAGGTTGCTTACAATAATGCAGTACACGGGATTGACGGGATTGACTCCATTCCAAATCAACACTGGAATGGATTTTGTCCCAATGCCAGAGTTACCTAGACAACCTCCTTCATCCATGTCCCTGACAGAATGGATGAACTCATTAAAGAAAGGGTGGGAAGATACAAAAAAAGCTTTGAACAAAGCTGCAAAAAATTATAAAAAACAGGTGGATAAACATAGATCCCTTTAACTGCTTTTTAAAGTAGGGGACAAAGTATATTTGTCAACCAAGTATCTTAGGTTGAAATTGCCCAGTAAGAAGCTGGGTCCAAAATTCTTGGGTCCATTCACAATTTCAAAGATAATCAATCTGGTCACTGTCCAATTATGTCTTCCTCAACTATTGGAGAAAATTCATTCAGTGTTCCATTGTAGTTTACTAAAACCAGCTACAACGATTAGACCACTGCCAATCACTCCCCCTAAACCATTAACAGTACAGAGGGAAACACATTATGAAATTCAAAAAATTCTCAATTCTAGATTATACCATAGCCGATTGCAATATTTGGTTTTATGGAAAGGATACCCCCTCTCAGATGCTAATTGGGTAAAGAGTTGGGATGCTCATGCTGATCAATTGGTTAACCAATTCCATGAGGATTTTCCCCACAAACCAAAGGGTCCTTGTGGGGGGGGGGGTTAAGGACAATGTATTAACCCCCATATGTGTGTTTTTTCTTTTCTTTTAAGAGTTTTCAAGGTGGGATGCCTGTCAGCTTTGAAATTCAGCTGCCACATTTTTTTTAAAGAGTTAGAGGAGTTGAAAAGTTCAAGGTTATTCTGTGTGTCGTATTAAGAATTTCCAGTTGCAGTTAATTGGTTCTCGTGATTTATGAAGTGTAGAAGTGGGAGGAGAGAAGGTGGGTTCTGTGTAACTCACCAAAAAACTTTCACTGGGAAATTGCTTTTGAACATGCCAGATCTGTTCCTAATAAATCAATTGGAGAGATAACTTCTTGGAGTGATTGATATCATGAATACTTTCTGGATGCTTGACACTGGCATAGTTCTCAACTTTTTTGGAGCATGCCCCATAACCACATCAAGGTAATACCACAGCTGGTAATTTCTTTTATTATTATATGCACAAATTGTGAAATCCGAGCTGTCATTTCATCAGCTGATGTGGCATGAATCAAATTATTCCCAGGATCCTAAGAAGTTGTAATGTATCAGTATAGCATGTGTGATCCAAGCAGGATGGCTTTTTGTAATTGACAGTTTGAAATTTTGTCAATGCACAGATTTTCTCAGTGCCATCCAAGATTTTTTGATATGGCACCCAGCATACTGATAATCACTGGTTTATGCCATAAATTTTGATCTTCTCCAATTCTTTGTCTTCTATTCTACCCTAGTATTGTCACATCAATTATCCACACTTTATTCTTTTCAACCACAGTTAAATCTGATGTGTTATGATCCAAATCTATATCAGTTTGTATTAGAAATCCTACAATATTTCAACCTGCTCATTTTTTATTCCTTTTTCAACTCTATGTTCCCATATTTTTTGTTACTGGTACATAATTTTTACAGATTTGGTAAACATGTAACTTTAGTCACACATTCAGCCAGATATATTATTATAGTATTTTTATCCCATCTTTTATTAATATAAAAGTGCCACATATGCAAAATGAGCAGCTATATACATTTTAATAAATAAATAAGTAATAAACAAACAAACTAGGGCATGTTATTCAGATTTGTTCCTGAAGACAGGAAGAAATATGCTTAACATCAATTTAACATCAGGAAACATTTCTTCCCAGGAAGACTTGTTCAGCAATGAACAGGCTGTCTTGGAAGGGGTCCAGGATGAAGTCAAAAGGTGGTGGAAATAGTTAAGCTGGATAGCAGTCTTTGAGAATCTTAGTAGGGAATTCCTACATGGGAACTAGAGTTGGAGTAGATGATTTCCAAATTTACCTTTTATGATTCTATGAAAATTTCAGTTACTAGATTACTCTGGTAAAGTTCTGTAGAATAAAACATATTCAAATAACTGTTTATGATATGGACATGCCTAGCACTATTGTAAAAGAAGCTGTAAATATTTCATTTATTTAGCAACTGGAGTCTAAAACATTGAAATTCGGCTTCATTAGGATTTGTAAGTTGATAATGTCTTCTTTGGGACTCACAGAAGCATCAAAATCTGTATTAATATGACCATACTTTAAAGAAAAGTGGAATTGTAGTAACATATTTACTTGCCCCTGGAGTTCAGGCAAAGACAATAATCAAATCTGACATAGAGGTTCACTGTACACTCCTCCAACAAAACAGAATTCTTCTTCAATCTTATGACTCTATAATATTAGCGTTACTAGATATTGAGAGTTATAGGTTTGATTAGGAAATGGCATGTGTGGGTTTTTTCAAATAGTTTCATCTCTCTCTCTCTCTCTCTTCCTGCCCCCTCTCTCCCTGTTCCTCTTTCTTTCTCTCTCTCCCTCCCTCTCATTGGCTAATGTTTTAGTTATGGCCAATGCAATAATATATTGCATTGCAATGACAATACAATGACATATAAGATATCTACAGTAAATGGGTTGGTTTAGAATGCCTAAATGATTAAAAACAAAAAGTTAAGAAAAAAACAGAAGTTTAAAAAACTTTGAGAAAGGCTCATTGTCCTGGCACTTTTTAAATCACAATACCACCACTGCAAAACTATATCACCAAAACTAACTCCAGCAGCTCTCGCCAAGTAATTCATAACTGCCTGATACATTTCACCTTGAGTTTGGCAAAACCTAAAACACAATTGTTTGTGTTGAGCAAATTGTTGATATCTAAGGATATTTTTGTACTGTGACTGACATCTTGAATATATAACTACAGAATTTATGATAAAAGAAGCTGTAGGAAAAATGGAGCTGTCACTAATGTCAGGTTTATATCAATAACTCCAAGTAAAGGCAACAGTATAACCTTTCCCCTCCTGTTTTATAATTTATATTTCAAAAAAGCAATGAGTCATTGCAAATCAAAGTTAAATTGCAGGCTTCCTTGGTCTGTTTAGGTAGCTAAAGTCTTGTAGTCTACTGGTCTTTTACTGGAATATAATTTACCGGAAATATAATTTTCCAGGATTTGATACTTTCTTTAATCCATATTGTATATAACATTGACTAAAGCAAGTCTTATTTCCATGTTTTTCAGTAATATGTTTTTAATCACGTGGATGTATTTATTAATGATACTTTTTAATTTCATTATTCCATTTGAACCATACATCTATTCCTGGATATATATTATCTTTTAAAAAACACCTAGTGAAGAGATAATGGCCGTAGTATGGTTACTCAATAAGACTTCATGTCTAAACAGAAATTTCAATTTATATCTCCTAATTTATCAAAGCTAACCTTACACTAAACATCATATTGGTTGTTAATATTAATATACTGTAATGAATCTAATATTGAGAACAGAATCTAATACAATATTATTATTACATAGGTAATGCTGAACTGCAGAAGATAACCTAAACAGAAGCATTCTTAGGGAATAGTGTTGGAAAACATGGAAATGTTGCAAGCTTACATGCAATCATATATCCATGTACAATAAATAAAATTATAGTATCAAGTTATTCTGAAAACTAGAACTGAGAATATGTTTCTTAGGGTTTTATAATCTTTGTTCTACAGGTGGATATTTACCGTATTTGCCGGCGTATAAGACGACTGGGCGTATAAGACGACCCCCCAACATTTCCACTCAAAATATAGAGTTTGTTATATACTCGCCGTATAAGACTACCCCCTCTTCCGCACACCTTCCACTTTTGCACTTTTTTTTTTTTGAGGCACTTTTGTGCACTGTGGAAACGAATCCCGTGAAGCTGAAAGGAGCAGCCAGCCTTCAGGCCGATGTAGGCGGGCCTCCTTCTCCCAGCTCCCAAGGAAGCAGGCGCTCAGCGGCCTCCGCTCGCACCGCCCGGCCTCAGCTGCAACAAACCAGAGAAGGCATCCCCTCATTGGGCTCCAGCTCTTTTTTTTTTTAACATGCAAGGCTTGGGAAAAGAGTTTCCTGGTAGAGTGGTTTATTATTTCTGAGTTGCCCAATAATATCTTGTCTTATTTTTTGAAGCATCATCCATATTTTAGTCCCATTCAGAGAAAGGTAAATAGTCCTAATTTCAGAACTGGATAAACCCAGGGAAAGCATACCACCAATGGGATGAAAATATGGGTGAGAAAGGACATAAAGAAGAGGTGAAACGGGCTATTTTGCAACCCATATAAACTTTGCTGCTCTCTTTCTTCCTTGGGTCTCTCCCCATAGAGGGAAAAGTATAATCAACTAACTGCATGTTCCTCAGAGTAAAGGACTTTTCCTTTACTTGGGCATCAAAAGCACTGACAGCGTTGTAAAACCAAGGATGGAAAGAGGCCATTTCTTTTGCTCAGATGTGGTAGTAAATGGATGGAAGCAATTCCTAGCAAAGTACCATCCTCAAGCACTGGAAACAAGCAGGAAAGGATGCCTACATCACTGGGTTCAAGCAATTGCCTTTAAAACTCCCCAAAGAAATCCAGGGTTTCTGAGAATAAATTTCTCCAGGAGATTCCTGTTTCAAGAACTTTTCCTCTTCTTTTTATTTTGTTTATCCCACCGCTTCTCTGAGAAGTCAAGGCACCAAACCGACTTCCTCATCCTTTAAGGGAAGCTGCTACACAGGCACCTAACTCTTAACAACCTTCCATTGATTGGAGGGGACCGAAGGGACTTTCATAATTAAGGTGAAAGGCTGAAACTGGTAGAGTGAAAACAACGCTGACTTTCCAACAGAGCAGAGCTGACCCAAAACACATTGCCAGCGAAAGTGACTTTAATGGTTTCATAACGCAGCCCCGCTGCAATAGATGCGCTCATTCTGACAGAGGGGGCTCTGGGCTTCTTCCTGAGGATTCCTACATTGGTGGCACCACTGATGGCACCTCTGAAAGAGGTTCCCAGCTGAGGGAAACAGCGAGGGTTGATTGCGTGGCCTTCTCCTCAGGTCAGGAGCACTAGTGGGTGGTCCGCTCACGGGCTGCCGCGTGCCGGGACCCTCGGCGGGCACTCACCGCTCTGCCCCCTGTGCGCGCATGTGACGAGGCGGCAGGCAGTCCAGCCCCATCAGCCGGAACCAGCCGGCATTACATAATCTTGCCGCGATCCTGATCCGGTCCCTGAGCCAGACGAAGCCACCGGCAAATGGACAAGGGGTGGGGAACTGGGGTGCCGGTTTGATTAGGAACACACACACGCACAACCTGCCTACCAGCGCGGGGAACACGCGGACGCACCTGAGGGAAATGCAGAGGAGTTGCTGGAGGCAGCCGCTGCCGAGCAGAGGCCCCAAATTTTCCAACTAAATACGCCGGGGACGGGGACGGGGAGGGGTAAGCGGGGACCGTCGCGAACCAGTGGCCTCAGCGGCAGCAGGACACCGCAACCCGCAAGGGTCGGGAGGGTGGGGGAAGGCGACCGGCTATCCCAGGCTTACAGCCACACCACCGTCATTCCGGGCGGTGCGCGGGCAGCCGCAGTGCTTCCCAATTACCATTTGCCGGCATATAAGACGACCCGGGCGTATAAGATGATCCCCCCACTTGGAGGCATGTTTTCAGGGCAAAAAGTCATCTTATACGCCGGCAAATACGGTAATGATTTTTTCTTTTAAGGCTTATTTTAAAAACCAAACTCTGATCCTATAAACCAGGGCTGTCAAACTCATGGCCCGTGGATATGCTGGCCATACCCGCACCTGCTTTAGCGAAGAGAAAAAAAAATCCCGATATGTCACATAATACTGCCATGATAACGCAAGTTTGACACCACTGCACTAAACAGTCCATTTGATTGGCTATGATTAAATCATATACAAATGTTGCTCTTGCTTAATGTTCTATTTTTATCCACTTATACCGAGCAATAAAATTCATTAAATTTTGTGATGGAATGTAGTGGGCCGGATTCCCAGAAGGAAGGAGGTATTATAGGAGAGTAAGAGATAATTCAGTTCAAATAGTTTATATGAGTGAAACAGGGTAAGAACAGTCCCTCCCTAGTAGTTATCAGTGTATATGCTTCACATACATAGTACTCTGCTTTAGTTTGGCAAGATTCTTTCTACAGGAGTGGAATAATAAAGAAACCTACTGTCACAATTTTCTTGGTTTGTGGAGCCTGACAATTCAGTGGGATACATTTCAAGGTAATTGAGCGTAGAATTGCATCCTAAACTAAGATATACTTCTTTTTTCTGTTCTACCAATGATAGGAAGGATTATTCTTTTGTTACATTTAGCATTGGCCTGTCAATAAAATAATAACTATATTGTACATTTTTGAACGCATTGCAAAATGCTGTCTTCTGAAGGACTCTCAATTTTGTGAAAAATGTGTGTATTTCTCTCTCTTTGTTGCTATGGGTATATGTGTGTGTGTGTCTAATTGTAAAATCAGCAACAGGTGCAATAACATTTTTAGATAATAGAATGGCATGTTTAGTGCTGAATAGCACAGTTTCTCATCACATTTGGTATAAGTTATATGAGCAACAATACTGAATGGTCAATGCACATTTTCTTCTCTTTTGAAAGTGGAATAGCTAATGAAGAGATTATACTACAAAACAGAATCTCAACCAATCTGCCTTATTCGGAAAAAGAAATAGGAACAAGAGCAAAAGAGATGCTGCACTTTGATAGAAACTCTATATAAGGAGGAGAAAATTCCCTAATTATCACTGCATATATTTTATGTATTAATGGATGAAACAACTTCTTACTCTCCTGAAGATATCATTGAAATAACCAGAAACGCCCCTGGATGCCAATACAATGATGGCTCTGTGGCCCCAAGATTTTGTAGAGTTGTATTCAAAAATGAGTCCAGCAAACGCATATTTATTCATACAATAAACGCCATTGCAAAAACCAACCCCAACCACAAAAAACTTCGCTCAAGACCATACTTATCCATACTGCAAAGAATCTGCTCCCGTGAACTCCACACAGAACTCAAAAACGGTCTAGACCAGTGGCCCCCAACCTTTTTTGTGCCACGGCCCAGTACCGGCATCACAAAATGATCTGCAGCCTGGTACCGGCATCAGCACGCATGACAAGGCAAGGCGAGCCGAGCAACCAGCCAGCCAGCTGTCCCCACTTCTCCCCGCCACCGTCAACTCGTTCTTTGTACCTTTGTCGATGGGCTTCACTTCGGGATGGCTTCGGGACGGTCGCTTGGCTCGCCTTACCTTGGGTGCTGAAAGAATCCTTGCGCCTTAGTTTTGTTCGAAGCCACCCCTTCGATGAAACTAAGGCGCGAGGATTCTTTCAGCACCCAAACGTCACTTTCCAACCGGAAAAGCTCACCCGGAAGCACTTTCTCATCAAACAAGATGGCGGCACCCAGCAAACCAGCGGCCCGGTAGGAAATGTTCCACGGACGGTACCGGTCCGTGGCCTGGTGGTTGGGGACCCCTGGTCTAGACAATGTAGAAAAGGACCTATACATTGACTACAGAGCTGATTGCATCAAAAGAAAGTCACACAACCCACAACTCTGCATCCAACCCCACCCCATCCAATCCAGCATCACTCAAAACTAGGCACGCATGCCCCTAACTACCTCTATTCCAACCACAACTGGCCTTAAATGCAAGCTACTCAATGCAAGAAGCCTTGTAAATAAAATACCTGAATTTCTCCTCTTACTAAATATGGCTAAATTCGACATTATATTTGTCTGTGAAACATGGCTCAATGCATCTCTCTCTGACTCCATTACCACAGCTAGAGACTATCATGTTTACTGATCAGATCATGAAATCCATAGAGGACGTGGTGTTGCTATCTTCTATTAAAAGTCCCTACATCTAAAAAACATCCAAGTTACCCAGGAGCTTGCTATTCCTGAGACCATCGTCTATGAACTTGTCCTTAAATATCACATTTTGGTTCTTACTATGTTACAGAGTCCCTGATTATGACATCGAACATGCAAACAAGCTAAATACACTACTAACATGGGCAGCATCCTGCCCACACGCTTTTATCTTTCTTGGTGACTTCAATCTACCTTATATTAACTGGACCCTTAATGAATGTACAACTGAACCCACGCATGCAAACTTCTACAATGCAGTACTAGTAACCAACAACACTAGACTTAACAACTGCCTCGATCTCATCTTCTGCAATAGTTTGAATTCAATTTACGGAATACAAATAAAAGAACCCTTTTCCAACAGTGACCACAACATGATTGTCTTTTGTCTCAACATATGTCCACACAAAAATCATCACAATGACGGAATCCCCAATTATAACTTCAAAAAGGCAACTATGATCTTATAAACAACAATCTCTCATTCCTTGATTGGCAATTTCTATTCTCTGGATGCAATACTGTGAAGACCATTACAACATATTTTTACTTGAAGTCAAAAGAGTCATCAAACTATATGTACCATTAACAACTCCCAAAACCAGAAAAAACAAATTATCCAAAACAATAAGGAAGCTTCAATCCAAAAAGAAATCACTTTTGCAGAAAAACAAATCTGGTCATGTTGCCAACTTCAAAAGCCGATGCAAAAATTTATGCCACCAGATAAAAACTGAATGCACCAATTATCACATTAAACAAGAAGAAAACCTTATTTGCACCAATTCCACCCGCATTTTCTACAATTTTATAAACAACAAACTAAAAGACTCAAGGTCCATCCCACCCCTGATAAAGACTGCAATGACGACACTATTAAAGCCAACCTCTTTAACACATTCTTTGGCTCAGTATTTATAAACAGCAATGGATCATGCCCAGTATTTCCTAGTCGAACCACAGACAACTACAATGATCTAATACATATTAATTTTACAGAAGACGTTGAAAAAACACTACGCAATCTAAAACCATCTCTAGCTGGTGGACTGGACGGAATATGTGCCTACTTCTTAAAAAAGCTATCCACTGCCATAGCCGAACCTCTAAGCATAATCTTTGAAAAATCTTTCAGGACCAGCTCCTTGCCAAAACTAGGTCATAAGCCACGGTCATCCCCATCTTCAAAAAGGGAGACCCCAGCCTACTTGAAAATTACAGACTAATCTCTTTATGCTGCATCACCTGTAAAGTCATGGAATCAATTATTAACCAATCCATCACCCTCCATTTAGAAACAAACAACCTACTCTCTTATAAACAATTTGGTTTCAGGAAAAACTATCATGTGATCTGCAACTCTTACACTGCAAAAACATATGGACTACACAACTCGATCAGGGCAAAGCAATAGATGCAATCTATATAGACTTCTGTAAAGCCTTTGATTCAATGGTACATGACAAACTACTCCTAAAACTAAAATCATATGGTATCTCTGGACATCTGCATAACTGGATAGAAGCATTCCTGTCAAACAGACAACAAATGGTCAAAATTGGGAGTGTCCTATCAAATTCTGTACCTGTCAACAGTGGTGTCCCCCAAGGCAGTGTTCTAGGACCAACTCTTTTCATACTCTACATAAATGACCTCTGTGATCGTATCAAGAGCAACTTCATTCTCTTCGCTGATGATGTAAAGCTATTCAACACCACAGACAATACTGCTACCCTTCAAAAAGAGCTTGACTATGTATCAGAATGGTCAAACAAATGGCAACTTCAAATCTCAACAAATAAATGCTCTGTCCTACATATTGGCAAAAAAATAATAATCAGAAAAGAAAATACAGGCTGAATAGTCAAGACCTTGTTGATGATCCAAACTCTGTCAAGGATCTTGGAGTACTCATCTCTAATGATCTAAGTGCTAGAGCCCACTGTAACTACATAGCCAAACAGGTGTTAAGAGTTGTTAACCTAATCTTACGTAGCTTTTTCTCTGGTAATATTACACTAATAACTAGAGCATACAAAACATTTGCTAGACCAATACTCAAATACAGCTCATCAGTCTGGAACCCACATTACGTATCTGATATTAACACAGTTGAGAAAGTCCAGAAATATTTCACAAGAAGAACTCTCCACTCCTCTACTTGTTGCAGAATACCTTATGCCACCAGACTCGAAATTCTAGACCTAGAAAACCTAGAACTACGCTGTCTTCGGCCCTATCTAAGTATAGTGTGTAAAATCATACATTGCAATGTCCTACCTGTCAATGAATACTTCAGCTTCAACCATAACACGAGAGCAAACAATAGATACAAACTCAAGGTTAATCTCACCAAACTTGATTGCAGGAAATATGACTTCAGCAACAGAGTGGTCAATGTCTGGAATACTCTACCTGACTCTGTGGTTTCTTTCCCAAACCCCCAAAACTTTAACCTTAGACTGTCTATTATTGACCTCACCCTTTCCTAAGAGGTCTGTAGGGGGCGTGCATAAGCGCACCAACGTGCCTACCATCCCTGTCCTATTGTTTCTTTTATTTTTTATTTTTCTTATATGTATCCATGTATTCATAGCTATGTTTTTACTTATACCTATTATCTTGTAAGCAATTGACAAAAATAAAATAAAATAAAATAAAATAAATAAATAAATAAATACTTATGTGGGCAAATTCAAAAGGGTGTACTATAATAGTATTTTATGCTACTTTGCCTCTTAGATTCAGCACATTTTCTGTAATCTTTTCTTCATTCTAATACTGTACTTTGATTATGACAATTAAGTACAATTAAGTCACCCTTTTCATTCATATCTGAAATTTATTTAGTTATTCTTCAAGAAGCTACAACTTCTGGGACTCACATAAGCCATTTTGGCTTAGCAGATACTAAGTCATAAAGCTGTCCATATATAGAACTAAGATATTTATATGGAGTTTGAACTGGACAGATGTGTCACCATTTATCATCAATGGGTAAATAGTAAAAACTGAAGGAACAAAGATGCCCAATGGAAATAACATCAAGAGTTTGGATGAAAACATTTATTACAAATATATAGGAATCCTTCAAGCTGACAACATCCAATCAAGAAAAAGAGTAGAAGTAAATACATCAAGAGAGTAAGTCAAAACTGAGTGCAAGACATACCATCAAGACAATTAACACCTGGGCAATTCCAGTCATTAGAAACATATCTGAATAGCACACTGGACTCAAGCAGAACTAAAAGAGATGGATAGGAAGACCAGAACAATAATAACAATGAATCACACCCTTCATCTTCACAGCAATGTTGACAGACACTTCTTACCAAGGAAAATAGGTGTGCATGTAATGTTGTAAGTGTATCAGATGGTTGAAGAAGAAAAAAGGGCATTGGAAGAGTATCTGAAGTAGAATCAGGAAGATGCACTGAAGCTAGTATGCTAGGAAAGCTTACTGAGTACTGGAAAGACCAAACTGGCCTATAAGAAAAACCACATGAAGAATAGAAAAGAAACATAGTAATAAAAATTATTAAATGGCTTGTACATAAAAAGTATCAAGGAAAGCAGATAACAGAACCTGTCAATGGGTAAGAGCAAGAAAATTGAAATGGGGGAGCTGCACAAGACCAAACCTTAAGAACACATGCATACAAAGCCAGAATTGAGAGAACCGCAACAAACAACAAAAGGCACTTCTTCAAAGAAGCTGAAGAAACAGTGGAAACCACCTGGATATTGGACACTGTAGTACCTAGAGACAGTAAAAGAGGAAGAACTGGACAAAATACAAAATATAAAGACCTGCAAATAGAAATAGAATGACAGTGGCAAAAAAAAGCAAGGATAGAAGCAATAGTAATGGGCACTTGGGTTCAATTCTAAAACATCTGGAGCACTACTTGAATATCATCAGCATTGACAAAGTTACCATCAGTCAATTGCAAAAGCTTTATTTGGAACAGCTTAAATCCTGTGATGATATTATCGACACCCTAAACAGCATCTGTCTATCTCAGGTCCTTGGGAAGTACTTGATGTGTAGACAAAAATGGTAAATCCAGTGTATGACCAACCATAATAAAAATAGGATTCTGTGAAAAACAAGATGAACTTTCTATATCTGATTCTCCAAGCATAACAATGATAACATTCTCACTTTTTCTTCAAGAAACTAAGGAACTGTTTTCTATACAATTAATTTTTTTCATTAAAGAAAATACTAGGTTTTGACTAACATAGTTACATTTTAACTTCATTGTGTTCAGGGATATTTTATGTCAAGAATAGGTGCCTATTCACCTATCATGGTACACCTAGTGAGAACCTCCACAGTCAATCCATACACCTTTGTCATTAGCACTGTCACATTATTATGGATGACTTGTCAACTGGAATCCATAATTAATATCTGGGTAGGTCTGGCAAGTCAATTGATACACAACTGGAAGAGTGGAGTGGATTCAAATAGAATGAAAATTCCTGGATTCTGCAAATGCTATTGCAAAGAAGGTCTGATGTGGTCCGGTCCTCATACTGAAAATACATTTTTTAAAACAAAAAATCACTGTAGTGGGATCAGTATGAGCTGTATCCACTCACCCCCTTTTCACTGTATGTGGCACTGAGCTAACTGAAAACAAAGTATCTGTATATTTCTGAGTTTAGGATCCTGTTTTGATCATGGATATTGATGACAAGTGAAGCCCCATTAAGTACTTTGCACAACATGGGGGAGGTGGATTTAACTGATTGGGGGAGTTTGTTTAGTTGCAAACATCACCATGTCTACTGAGAGTTAAATGAGATCCATCTGGATTAATGAGGAATTTTAGAATGTGACATGCTTATCTCACTCCCCATTATCATGATGATAGCATATTGTGCAAACAGGGACATTCTGTATCAAATTAATAGGTATCTGTGGAAATTTGGATATGCAGAGAAGACATGCTGTTGTATTTCTGGCTTTGGAGAAAAGCACACTTACTACAGCTGAATTGTTTGGCTTCAGATTGAGTTTTAGCCAGATGTGAGTGGAGCTTTTGTGGAAACAGCTGTCAACAAGCCATTATAGAAAATAAAAACTGCTGTTTAGTTCAATACCACCACTTAGATGCCAATGATCGTTCAGCAATCTGGAGATGAATGAGTTAACAAAGAGTTCATAGTGGTCATCTGTCAGATATTTCTCAGTACAAGATGATGCTGAATGATAGGCATGACAAAAGGCCAAATAGGCACAGCTGGAAATAGAAGACATACAGTAAAAATGAACTACATTGAGAGCTTTTTGTTTAGTCAGCAAATGTAAGAAGTAATTTATCATAAACACACAGTATATACAACTCAGGATGGCAACTAGTTATCTGAGCAAGCTCTGAAAGATATGCTGCAATCTACAGAGTTTTTGAGGACATGAAGAAAGATGTTTTTATGCTACAGAACTCCTATGAAAGAGATGCTGTTACTTGAAAGGGGTGAAATGGTAAATTGTAAAGATGTGGTACTGTGTTTGTTTTCATTAGTCTATACTTTAGAGTAAATCAATGGAAGGGACTTTGAAGATCATGTAGTTCAATCACCTGCCCAATGGAGAAATCTTCCATCACAGCATCCCCACGTTTCACTGCTCCTTGTTCTCTCTCTCTCTCTCTCTTACACACAAACACACACACAAACACACACACAGAGAGAGTAATGTCTTCCTCCAGTCTTCTCTTGAAGGCAAACATACTCAATGCCTTAACAATTCCTCAGATTTTTTTTATTAGGTCCCTTATCGTGACTTTTCTTATCACTCCAGTTTTCAATTTCTTAAAATGCTCTTTTATCTTTTCTTTTTAGAAAAATAATTTATTAAATAAATTTATACAAATGCAATAAAACCAAACATTCCACTTATCGCAATGTGAGCAAGAAAGTGTTCAATCTGACATCTCTCAAATTATGTAGAATAGTCCTTCACACTTATTACATTAATATATAACACAAAGTTTTATCTAGTTATATGTTACAAACATAATTGCATGTAATGTTACTAATTTCCGGCATACCTTTTTATTTGACTGTTTTGTTCCTTTCATGTCTACCTTCAAACCAACTGTACCATAAATTCCAAATCGCATAGTACTGACTCCTCTTTGTTTTTAAGTTCCATTGACAACCTGGCCATTTCTGCACATTCCAAAGTTTTCTTTATAATCATAAAGTCGGGGGGAGTATTTTTCCATTTCCAATTTTGGGCAAAGGCAAGCCTTGCTGCTGTTAATACATGGAGTATAGTATATAATAACTTTTTTATTACTAATTTTTTGTTTGAAAATTCCTAATAAAAATATCTCTGGTTTCAATTCAATTTTAACTTTTGTAATTTCTTCTAGCCAATTTCTAATTTTCCACCAATATTTTTTTTGCTTTGGGGAAGGTCCACCCCATATGGTAGTAGGTTCCCTGCTCAAAGCCACATTTTCAACAACTTGCTGAATTATTGGGAAACATTTTTGCAAGTTTTGCTGGCGGTTAAGTGCCAACGATAAAACATATAAATTCTCCTTATAAGTTGCTGATAGAGTTAATTTATAATTTATTTTCCATAGGTTTTCCCAATCTTACAGGTTTTCCCAATCCAAATTAATATTATATCCAAAGTTTTTGGCCCAAGTTATTGTTTCCTTCAGTTTCTTCTTCCAATTTATATCTTAACAAATACTTGTACATTTTGGTAATCATTTTTCTCTCTGGCCCCTGTAAAATTTTATCCAATTCTTGTTGGTCCAAATATATCCCGTACTGCTCTATGTCTTTCCTATATCTAGTACCTGTAAGTATGGCCACCAACCTACTTGTATTCTTTGCGACACAAGCTCCTGCTTAGATTTTAATTTCTCTTGTTCATCTAGTAGCTCTTTATAGCTGTCTTATTCAGATCTAAAACATTCAGGTACACCATAGCTTTCATGGTTGACATCCAGATTGAGATCTTTGTCTAATGGTTTCATTTTAGTTTTTTCCCAAATCCCTAGGAATGTACCTCTAATTTGATGTCTTGAAAGTACGAATAAAATTTATTTTTCCCTTCCCATATGAACGCGGGCCAGCCAATCTGCAGGTCATGTGCTTCTAATGTTAATACGCTTTCATTCTTTAGATTTACCCAATTTTTAATCCATGTTGTTATTGCGGCCTGATAATAGAGTTCCCAATCTGGAAGTCTGAACCCTCCCTTGTCTTTACTATCATGTAGGAGCTTTAGTTTTATCCGGGCCTTTTTTCCTTGCCAAATAAATTTTTTAATTGCTTTGTTTAGTTCTTCAAAGAAGGTTTTGCCTAATTTTATTGGAATTGTTTGAAAGAGAAATAATACCTTAGGTAGAATTTTCATCTTAATAGTAGCAATTCTCCCTATCAATGATATCTGAAGCTTCCCCCAATTTTCCAAATCTTTTTGTATTTGTTTTAGTAATTTTTTGTAATTATGTTTTTATCGATGAACATTTAGCTGTCAGCCACACCCCGAGCTATTTCCTTTTATTTTTTGATTATTTCTAATCTGTGTTAATAGTACCTCTGCTGCAATGATAAATAGTAGTGGCAATAGCGGCCACCCATCTTACTCCTTTTGATATATTAAGTTTCTCTGTTAGTTCGCTGTTCAAAATTATCTTCGTTGTTTGAGTGATTTTTATGGCTTTGATCATATCTAAAAAAAATTCTCCAAAGTTCATTAGATGTAATTGATTAATAAAAAATTTCCAGTTCAAATTGTCAAAGGCTTTTTGTGCATCCATAAACATTAACACCAATTGTTTGTCTGGGTGTGCCTCATAATACTCTAATACATTCATTATCCATCTGGTGCTATTTCTTAGATGTCTCTGTGGTAGGAATCCATTTTGGTTGGGGTGGATATATTCATGCAAAATTTTCTTAACCTTCTCTGCAATTATTGTAACAAATATTTTGTAATCCACATTAAGTAATGAAATCGGTCTGTAGTTTTGTATCTATTGGTCATTGGTATTCTTTTTTAAAATAAGGGTAATATAGGCTTCTGTCCATGAATTTGGGAGTTTTGCTTGTTCTAATGTTTCATTGTACAGATCCAACATTAGCTGTTCCAATGATGTTTGAATTTCCTTATATAATTCTGCAGGGATCCCATCTGGTCTCGCTGATTTATTACATTTTTGTTTACTAATTGCCTCTTTCATTTCAGTCATTGTGGTTTCAGCATTTAACATTTCCTTTGTGAGATCTTGGATTGTAGGTAAATTTTTCTCATTCAAATATTGTTTGATCCATCCTGAGTGTACATTGCTGCAAAATATTTATTGAAAATGGATTATTTTTCTTCTGCCTTATCTTTTCTAAGTATGGTATTGTAAGTGCAGGATAGAGGACAAGATTCACCTTGATCTTTACAGTAAAATTCCGAAGATTGCATTTGTTTTTATAGCTATGTAACATTGTTGACATGCTCAGCATGTGATCCAAGACATCCAAATCCTTTTTGATTTTTTGAACGTATTCTATACCCTTGCTCACTATCCTATACACTTGCCCCTCAGATTTTTCCTAATTAGGAATAAGGACTTTTGTCCATGTTGAAATTGGGTGGTTTTGCTCAATGTCCCAGCTTGTCAAAATTATCCTGAATCTTGATTGTCTTTGTATCATATGCATTTTGACGTATTCTGTAATTTCTCACTGAAATGTTGAGCAGCTTGCAAACCCAGCCTTTTCCAAGAAGAAAATCCGTAATCTTTTAAAAGTGGATTAATGCAAGAGACAACCAATAATGAGAAAATGTATTCTTCACACCAAGGGCAGAGCTTTTCCTTTCTTTTCTCCAAGGCTAAATTCAAAACTATATACGTGCTTGAAGCTAGGTTAGGGTTGACCAATGGTTTTACCAATTTCTGAAGAAAAAAACTGGGTCACTGGCTCTGGTTTCTTGACACCCCATACCCCATTTTCTTTGACTGGCCTAGGAGAATCTGGCTCTCTCTAGACTGAACGCTGCGACCTCCAGAGGCGTAACTTCGGAAGCAAGAAGAGTTTTCCATGGTCCTTATTTAGGCTTGGAAAGTGTCGGAGATTTCTAAAAGTACCAAACCTCCACTTTTTGCGTTGCTGCAGTACAGCGAAGATGTCCAAGCCACGAGTAAAACCAGCGATGCTTACTGCTTTTCTTTCTCAGCGTTTAGGAGACACAGCTTCAGAAATCCAATCGGCCTCCCTTTAGGCGGGCGCCTTCGGACAAGGACGCGTGCCTAAAGCGGACCGCACAATTTCCGCGCGCTTCGAAAGGAAACAGACCGGCTGCCTGCGCTTCCTTCCAACGGAGCGTCTATTTCCCCTCCCGCCTCTCCTTCCTCATGAATATTCACGCCTCTCCTCCCAGTGACGTTGCAGCAGTCCCGCGGTGAAAGCTGGAGAGCTGCTCCGGTCCTGGCAGCACAGCCTGCGAATGACTGAGCAGCAGCGGCAGCCGCAGTAGTAGCAGTAATCATAATAATTGCAGACGCCGCCACAGCTCTTCTGGCTGCTTTTGGCTCTTGGCTCTTTCCGCTGTCTCCAGCCTCGAACGGGTTAAGGGAGCGCATCTCCGAGCCGCTTCTGAAGGACGGCTGCTGTTGCTGCTGCGGAAATAGTCCCCCGAAAATAAGGCACGTTCTTGTTGCTCGGGGAGCGCGGAGAGGATGAAACAATGCCGAGAGTGGGCGCTGCTCTTTTTGGGGGTCGCCAGCCTCCTCGCCACCAAAGGTAGGTGAAGTTTTTTTTTTTTTTTTAAGGGGAAAAGCAGGGGAAGCTACGCAGGTGTAAGGGGCGCCGCCTCGTTTGCATTTGCGCGAGAGCCGCGGGGACAACTCTTCCAGTCACTAAAGGCGGCGACGCCGGGGGCGGGGGGTGGTAGCGGGGGGGCGTAGTTGTTATGTCTGCCTGCCTTGGGCGTTCTCGCTGCTGTATAATGTCGCACGGTTGTAGGGTTTTTAACCAGGCGAGCTAGTTTTTGGGGTCTCCCCCCCAAAATTGTTTTGAAGGAGTCTTCTGCGCGCTCCTTAGAACTGGGAAAAAGATTTCTGGCTTTTCGTTCCTGCTGTGGCGATGGAGAAGCTTTTCAGGTCGGGGAGAGAAAAGGGGAAAAGGGACTTCTTCGACCTGCCTCAGTCCTGGAGGTTTTGGGAGCCCCTGAAAGTTTGAGGTGTCGTGAGGGAGGCGGGTGGAGTTTTAGAGGTGAATTAGGTTTGCGTGCTGCACTGCCGCGCTTGGCTCGCTATTTAGCGCCTGGGAAGATTAAGCATCTGGAAGGCGACTCATCTTCGAGCCCGATGCACCGAGGGATGCTCGCTTCTTGTTTCAACCGATGACTTGGCTTCCGGTGGTTGTGCATTTGCGTCCTGAGAAGATTGAAGACAACAATTAAACTAGGAGTAAAATGGTTGTTCGCCTTGTAGAGGTTAATTTATACCGAATACCGTATTGGCTGGATAATATTACAAGCCCTGTGGCTTTTTCCGAAAGGAAGACCTGAAGATTTTTACTTAAATATATAACTTGTTGCATAGGCGAAGTTTAAAATATTTCTTGGTGTTTGTTTAAATGTTCTAGCAAATAAATGCATTTCTTTATTTGCAGGGATTGTTCAGTTTGGTACTTCATTGTTTCTAATTCAGGGTAAAACCCCTTGAGATATTTTGTGGAAGTTTTGATACCTCTTCCTTTAAAAAAAGCCATTTTTCCGAATGTATTGGATTGAGAAAAGAGTCCTAGTTTCTGCAGCATAAAGCTCTTTGGATAATCCCTAGATACTTCCTGTATTCCCTATATGATGAAATATGTATTCCCTTTATGATGATGAAGCTATTCATAGATTTTATTTGGAAGTTGTACATTACTGTTTTCTGCTTTTAATACTACCAAATTTGCTTTGGAGAATTACAAATCATCTTGATGTCTGTGAACTGCTTTGATTCATAGCTGTTATTTGACAGCATTTTCTCTAGTTTTCTTGCATTTTTGCTATGAAGTACAGGTTGTCCTCAATTTACAACCACAATTGATCCTAAAATTTCTATGTTAAGTGAGATGGTTGTTAAGTGAATTTTGCTCCATTTTACAACCTTTCTTGCCAAAGTTTTAACTGAATCACTGCAGTTAAATTAGTAACCCAGTTGTTAAGTGAATCTGTCTTCCCCGTTGACTTTGCTTGTCAGAAGATCGCAATAGGTGATCACATGAACCTGGGATACTATAACCATCATAAATATGAATCAGTGGACAAGCGTCTGAATTTTGATCACGGGGACACTGCATGGTTGTGAGTGTGAAAAACAAGTCATTTTTTTTCAGTGCCATTGTAACTTTGAACAGTCACTAAATGAACTGTTGCAAATCGAGGACTACCAGTAACTGCTGAGTTACATCTACTGTTCTCAGATAAGCAAAAATAGAAAAAGCACAATTGATTTGAAGATATTTTCTTGTGTGAAATAAATTGTTGGGTTTTGAAAAACAAAGTTTATCTGCATCTAGAGGTTACATTTGCAAAAAACTAAAAAAAAGTTTTGCAGACTAAAAAAACCAAAATATTTAAAATTAAATCAAATATTTCAGTCAGTCTGATTTACTATTAGTTAAACTTTATGTAATTTGTAGGGAGTTTGAGCTGAGCATAAACAATGCTTGTGGTGGGGATATGTTGAAATGTACTAATTACATTAAAACCCCATTCCATTGAGTTTCTGTGGCAAATTCTTGAATTTAGTTTGTAGGCATTTGAAAAGTGTTACAACCATTTAACCCCTGGTACATCTGAATTGTATCAAGAGTTCCAAATTCTGCTTTACCACAGGGGGGCTGCAGAGTGCAACTTCTGACTTCAACAATTTTACATTCAATATTTGATATAAAAAGGTTTTTTAGAAAAAAACCCTATAAAAATAGGAAATTCAATTAAGTTTTAAAATCTTTTTTGATATTGGTTATTTTAATACAAGGTTCTGCACTAGCATGATCTCTATCTCCTGTTGCTTTTGTTGTATTTGTATATAGTTGAAAAGTGAGTGATTTTGTATTAGGATGCATTATTTCACAAGGAAATAGTTTAATGTAAAAGAAGACATCATACATCCTTAGATGAACATCAAATAGGCATTATACTTCAGCTTCTTAGTAATTCTTCTGAAATAAGACCTATGAGTAGTGAGTTGCAGTGAACTAGAAAGCCTTAAAACCATAATCCCAAGCTCCGTGGTTGTTTCACATTATTTAGAGAAGAAATAAAAATGAAAAGAATGTCTTCAACATTCTGACAGTGAATTTCAGGAATTGTTGCACCAATATAAAATACCATGATAAGCACATATGATATGCCAAATCTGAGGCTACCTATTTAAAAAAAAAAACTGTATACATTGATAAAATAATGCTATTATATGCAAAGATTTATAATCAAGGTAGCAATTGTTGAGAAAATTAAGTTGTAATATATCTACTTCAGTCACCTGTTTTTTCTTTAGATCTCATTAATCTTTTTGCCTTTTATTTTAATATAATATGTCCTTTAAGTTGAATGTTTCATGTTCTTTAGTAGGACACTGCAGAGTTTTAGATTTGAGATCTTAAATATGATATGGGACATGCATATAGCTATTGTTGGGAATGTCTTAAAGAAACTACTGATACATCTTTTCCTGGGTTTATGTGCTACATTGCGCAGCTGATGTTCAGTCCTGAAAAGAAATGCATTTGGTTTAATTTACTCCCATCAGATGTCATGCACATGCCTGTATGTGCTTCACATCACATTTTATCATTTGAATCTAATCTTTTCCTGTAATGTTAGAAATATAGGAAATGCCACTTACGGGCATTGAGTTTAGTAGGTATCTTCGTTTTGAGAAAATCTACAGTATCAATGCTGCAAAACATCTACTGTAATTTTACTTTTTTATTTTAAAAGATTGTTCATAAGTTCTAATACATTGTAAATTAATATATAAATTTAAGATCTTGAGTAATGGGATAAATATTCCAATCAGTACAATACAATTAGCTAGAAGATGTCTGTGTTCTGCTCCTCCATTTTCTTATGTCCCATAATTTATATGCAAAACATTATTGACATTAGAATGACTGAAATGTGCAGTTGAGATTCTCTAAAATTATGATTGATGTTGCTAACTGTTACATTTGATGATACTGAGAAATAGAATATTAAAATAATAACAGATATTGGTAATGTAATCAATAATATATTTACAACAACATTAGTTAAGGAATATTTCAAATAATTTCATTAGGTTAATAGACACAATTGGTACCATCAATGAACAAAGTTTGCAAACAGTTTTATACAGTGTTCATTTAAAAAATAATAATCTTAAGAAAGCAATGCTTGATTAGTTTGGCTGGTTTGAGAGAGGATTTTTAACATGACTTATAAATCTAATGAACAATCTTGTTAATAAAGTATACAGAAAGCAATTATAGTCCTTTATCTGGCTTCTTTTCTATTTTTTGTTACTTGGTATTGCACTGTAATCAAACAATATATTGTCTTATGCCCGTGTGATTGTAGTCCTTGACATACAACCTCAATGAACAAAGTTTGCAAACAGTTTTATACAGTATTCATTAAAAAAAAAAACCTTAAGAAAGCAACGCTTGATGAGTTTGGATCTTTTGTGAGACGATTTTTAACATGATTTGTAAATCCATTGAATATCAGAACTGAACACTAAATAATCTTGCTAATATATAGGGAGCAATTATAGCTCTTTATGTCGCTTCTTCTCTATTTTTTGTTACTTGGTATTGCACTGTAATCAAACAATATATTATGTTATGCCAGTGTAATTGTAGTCCTTGACATAGAACCACAACTGAGACCAGAATTTCTGTTGCTAAGCAAAGTATTAAATGAGTCATGCCTATTTTTACAACCTTTTTTTTTGTCCAGTTAAGTGAATCACTACAGTTGTTAAGTGAATGACATGAACAGTAAGTGAATCCAGTTTTGCCCATTAACTTTTCTTTCCAGAAGCTGGCTGGGGTAGAGCTCACAAATGGTGATCACATGATCCTGGGATGACACTGCAACTGTCATAAACATATGCTGGTTGTCAAGTATCAAAATTTAAGTCAAGTGACTGTGGAGATGCTATGAGGACCAGTCACTTTTTTCAGTTGTTGTAACTTTGAAATGGTCATTAAATTAATGTATGTAAGTCAGGGATTACCTGTGTTTTCTATCTTAGAAGATATACATACATACATACATACATACATACATACATACATACATACATACATATTCCAGAAAAATTATGTTCCTGACCCTTTTGTTCCTGCACATATACAATTATTTTCCTGCACATACTTTTTATATACAGTACAATAGATATGCCAGAGATGTGTGACCTTGTGATATGAATCCTGTTTTCTGTTTTGAATTATGGTGCAAGAAAGCTTCTAGAAATCACTGAACAATGGAGAACAACCGATACAATGCTGAACTGATACTTTGTATTGTATTGATACAATGTGTCAGCCTCCAAGGTGGCTTAATTGTTGTTTATTATTTTAACTTGTGTTTGCCTTTACTGTTTATGCATACAATACACATACTCACTTCAACATTCATCACCCCATTTCAGGATTAAAATCTTTTAACTAAAAGTTACATTTCTGTTATCTATCATACTGATCTAAAGGAGGTTAGTAGGCAGGTGTTTTTCAACTTCTCGGTCTAGTGCTGAGGAAGAATTGCTGGTTTACAAACCATCAGCCAGCTTCTGTGCCCAAGGGAGATTTATAACTCCTAATCCAGATTCTTAATCACTATAGCACTTGGTCATGTTTGTGTTGTGTGTGTATTTACTTAGGGTAGTCATAGATAGTGCGATCCTCATAAAATAAGCTTTAGTAACAAACTTGATTGGCAATTTTTTTTTCTGGTAAAACTGTAAAACATGATGCAGTTTAAAATTATGCATTTTTAAAACAGTAACTTTAGTATTGAAACAAAGGTAATTTAATCTATGTATATTTCCCTTAGCAAAATATTGACTTCAGGCTATGTTATTGTAGATCAGAAGATTAGATTAGAGATCAATCTCTGGATTTTTTAATTAATTGCTGGTTCATAATGAAATCAACATTACATAGAGAACTAAATGCATTAGACTACTATTTTAGCCCAGTCTAACATTGTAAGAACACTGATGAACTAGAAGAGGATAGAAAGGGGAAGAGGAGAACTATGTAATTTTGTGAATATGGATGTTCTAGTTAAGACCCTTAGACACTGCAACTATTCTCTTTCCACAGACTTTTAGACAGAGCTTTATTTTCACATCACATTGGTTTGGTAGATTTCTGTAGCAATTCAGCCTGGATCCACCTAAAAAGACCCTTGAAATGGATCAGATAGTTACAGCAAACAAATCCACTTTAATGCTTACCTGAACTCAATTTCATTTATAAAATATGTTAAAAGTGCTGCTCAGTTGAGTATTAGCATCTCATAAATTTTGGCTGTTCAAGAATGCTGAGTAAAATCATTCGGATGAAAGACTACTTCGGACAACCAGAGCTGCTTTATATTTATATTTAAGCAGATATGACATAATCAAAAACATCCTATAATAGTGATTTTAACAATGTATAGCTGTCAAAATTAATTTTCAGTATATAACTTAATGCATATTTTAATATGCTCTAAGTTTAGTTTTTTCTCCTATTTATGTTAATTTCTGCCTTGGGAGTCAGTGTTGTCATGCTTATCACTTGTCTTTTTTTCCCCTGGTTGCTGAAAAAGGAAGGATCAACTCCGGATTCTGCAATGCTTCTTAAAAATCATCACTATAATGAGGTTCTCTCTTAAGGTCAAAAAACAAAAATACTTTTAATTTAGGGAGATGGAAAATTGGGAAAAAAGGTTTTATTTGTACTTGGAACTTCCTGTTGGAGCATTCAAATGTACCCAGGAGGCAACATTTAAAATGTTTCAGGTTTCCCAACAATGGGGATTTGAAAAAGCCTCTTGGTCCCTTAATTTTGTTATTATATTGATTCAAAAATAAAATGGGATGATAGTCCATACTGACTGCTCATTAACATCCAGCCTTCAGAAAGGTTTGCCAGGGAATCATTTCCAAAACACAACAAACAACATAATAGGAAAAATACACATATCTGATTGACTGAAGGTTCTTAATACATCATACTTTCATTTATTAATCAAATAATTCTTAATATTTCATATTTTTGCACTGTCCTAAAAATCTTCATACTCAGAAATTTCAACTTAAATTGTATAAAAAAACATAATATACACAGGGAAACCTTTATATTAAAACCATTTGATTTTAATGTTACCAATAATTTTAATTTCTTATGAAAATCTTAGGTACTAGATTATGTCAGTGTTCTTATATCCATAATTGTTCTCTCAGTCTCTTACTATATACTTAAATGTGTTACCCACTGTTCTCACCTAAATCCAGCCAATGGCAACAAGGATAAATTTGTGTCTGAAATTTTATTGGATAATATATATTTCAGATTTCAATAGCCTCAGTTCAAAACACACAAACACATGGGCACAAAACAAAAAGATATGCCCTATTTTGTCCTGAGCTTTAGAAAATGTAAAATTGTTTTGAGCATAGGGTATACACAAAATCGTTATTTCAGTCTCTGTATTTGCATGCTGTATAGTGACTGAAATAAGTTCTGTTAAGAAATACAAATGGTGTGACAGTTTGTAACAGTATGTCAGCAAGTATAAAATACAGTATAAATAGACCCTTTACACTGGATAATTTTGTGTTTTAAAAAGGTACTATATGGAATGGCCATTGCAATTATTTATTTACTTAATCATACATTGTAAGCAAACTTTTTGAAACTTAGAAAATACAGAGCAAAGTTTGTGCCTGCAGAATTGTATAGAGAACATCCATGGCTTCAAGAGATAGGTAGAAAAAGTTAAGATAGCTTGCTGAAAAGGTTGATTTATTGTCCTTTTCAGAAATACTGCTGGAGTTAAATATAGGGTAGAAGCCAGTGCTATTTATGGGACAGCTGAATAGCATCTTATTTAGAGATGAGTTTTAAACAAGACATGGTTAAGATATTTGTAGCAACTGAATTTGAATGGCAACATACCATTCTAATTCTTCCAAAAAGGAAGTAAATTTGTTAATATCATCTAATTCATTACTGTGAATCAACATGTAAAAATTCTGCAGTATGACATGATGCACTATTTATGGAGATCTGTATTATTTAAATGGTCCATAAAACTAGTGAAGACAAGAACAAAACTTTAGTACAGAAATAACTATGTAGATCTTGATTTTCTTTCTTCTAGGGATATAATATAGTCAACATCAGAAAACTTGTGAATTAATTCCAAATTAAAGATAGGTTTAAAACCGAGCCCAATTTACAACTTTAATCTGGTATAAACATTTTTCCTACCACCAGTCTTGTCCTATCCTCATTGTTTGTTTGTTTGTTTGTGTGTGTGCGCGCGTGTGTGTGTGAGAGAGATCTTACCCCATTTTTTTACTCATCATTTGAATTAGAATTGTTTTTTCGGTTTAAACTCAACAGGTGTCTGGCTGTTTATACATACATATATCTAAATTTTTAGAAACCTCATTAGAGAGCAGATGCTCTTAGCTCTACTGCTTTTAGATAAATGACCTTTGCCTGGAAAACTATTTACAGACTTTGGGGATGGGTTGGGGTGACAGAATGAAGATCATGGCTTCTGTTGGATATGGTAATCTAAATCCATCCCTGGATCAGATTTATAAATACTTCTGATTTGTGACTGGAAATCATCTGTAACAAATATAACTTGAGTCCTATACAGCAGTCATTTTATATATATACAATATTTGCAAGGAATTTAGAATGTCTGCATTTCTATTGTATTTGTACATTTGGAGTTTAAGCATAGTTCAAGTTTTTATTTTTAAATATATCCTGTTGAAGTAGACCAGCATGTAAGCATCAGGAAATAAATAGTAGCAGTTATCGTTTAAAAATATTTAATAATTTATATTTTTGTTACTCATATGAAAACAGTGTTTGGATTTTTATTCAGTTTAGTAACAATAAAAATAACTTTAATAGAACTGTACCCCGAATGCCACATAAAATAGTTGGCAGCAGCAAATAGAAGTGCAGTGATAGGATCTTTTAAAAAATACTTTTCTCCTAATGAATAATTGCTGTGTTCAATACACTTTTTTAAAAAAGCAAACAAAAACACATGTTTATAAGATACTTGATATATGAAATCCTAATAGCCAGCTTAGGTTATAATTGGCAAAGTTTATTATATGAAATAATCCTAGTATTAGTCCATTTTGTTCACTTTTCATTGTTTTTAGAAGGCATTGAAGAGTCTTTTACTTTGTTTTATTCAATACTTTAATGTACAATCCACCCAAGATTGCATTGTAATGAAGGGAATGTTATGATCAGCTCTCTTGCTAATGGAGGAGCTATGTCTGTGATATATAAAACCAAGAATCCCTATCTTTGTGCTATTACTAATGTAGCCATCTTAAGAACAAGTTGGTGCACATGCAAAGAACACCTAGTATTTTAAATTAGCACAGTCCTTGACTTACAACCACAATTGAGCCAAAATTTCAATTGCTAAGCAAGACAGTTACATGATTTTTGCCTCATTTCATGATCTTTCTTGCCACAGTTGTTAAATGAATAATTCCAGTTGTTAAGTTAGTAGCACGGTTCTTAAGTGGATTTGCCTCCCCCATTGACTTTGCTTGTCAGAAGGTTACAAAAGGTGGTCACATGACCCCAGGACATTGAAACTGTCATAAAAACATGCAAGTTGCCAAGCATCTGAATTTTGATCACATGATCACAGAGATGCTGCAGTGGTTATAAGAGTGAAAAATGATCATAAGTCCTTTTTTTTAGTTCTGTTGTAATTCAATAAATGAATGGTTGTCTGCCTATGGCTGCCTGACAGGCAGATAGATCATACATACCATTGAGTCCCATAACCAACAATTAACATATGGTATGGATAAATTAGATTTAACTTTATTGTATTTAAACATTACTGAGAGCTGTAAAATTTTAAATTAGCATAATGATGCATTATTATTACATTGATGATATATATTAAGGCAAATTAAAAAACAGAATTTAAATATGAACATGGTTAATGAATGCAGCACTGGAATCCATATATTTATTTATGATCATCCTGATTGGTATCAGTAAACTATAACATCCATCTACTAAAAATTGGATATTTGGATATATCATTAATTTGACCTCGCTTATAGACAAGAAAACAGTAAATTTTTGACTGAATATAAATCAGTATTTGATGAAATTCTCTGCAGGATGATAAGTTTCATGTCAATTAGGTAATGTATCTAGAATTCATAGATAACTGATGAAATCTTAGTTTGATAGACAGAAGAATGCTGTGCTGGCTCTTGAAATACAAAAGTAACATTCAAGATGCTTTTAACACTGATGCAGAAAGATTTAAATATCAGTATGGACACACTGACAGTTTCTAAATAATAAACTACAATGTATGCAGTAGAGAAGAGTGAGCCATAATTATTTCACTGTTAAAAAATTAATACACAACCAGAATTGTATGTATTAATGCTGATATTTCTGTGGTACATATAATTGTAGCCTTAAATTAAGCAACATCATCTTGTGTGTGTGTTTTTTTTAGAAAGATTCTGATTTAGATTAAGGGCTAAAAACTATGTTACTCATTTAGAGAAAGCATGTGCAGGCCAAACATGATCAGGAACTCCATGGATGGGAAAGGCTTCCTTTCAAGCTGCTTGGCATGCAAGCATTTATATTCATTTTAAAGATTTTTTTTCTTTAAAAATGGGAATGAGAAACCTTGACAGGAGCCACGAAGAAATGATATATACCAGTAAGAGAATGATTCAGCACTTGAATTTCTGAGTCTGGAAGAAGAATGCATTATAAGATTTGCCAGTAAATAATAGTTATATCCCGCTGTCTAATGATACAAGGAAGCAATTTTAGCATTTGACATTTAACAGACATATTTTTTATATTTCTAATTAAAGTACAGTATCATAAGCAATCCTGCAACTGTTCTGTGTTGTGGGTGAAATAAATGAAACAAGGCACAGAATTCTGAAGTGGAGGAATTAATACATTATGTGTGGTAGAGAAAATATGACTGCATTTTAACAGTTACCCTCTTTGGAATAATAGTGCCATAGGTAAATGAGAATGGAATATGTAAGAAGCCTGCTAGAGCAGATACCATGTGGCATCAGCATGAAGGACTTCTTGGGGAGAAAAATTTGTAATGCATGGAAAGCAAGCAAGCATATTTAATCTTAACAACTTTCCAATTAATTGCGAATAATATTTTATTCAATATTATCTCATGACTTTAATCTTGAACAAGCTTAATTTGATTTGTTCAGCCTAATATACTGAAGAGTCTGGAGAAGCTGTAACTGGAATCATACTTTTTAATTGCTAAAAGGTAGTGAATGAAAGCTGTATTGGGGGCATATGGCTATTGTTTTCTTCTTCGGACTCCTGCAAATAAGGAATTGATCTTGAATTTTGCAAACAAACACCTATTAGAATAGTATGAAGCAATTATATAAATTTTATATAGAATATGTTCTATTTATCATCCATAAATACTCATATGGCTTACTTCATAATGATGAATATGTGGGCTGTTGACTAGGTATTTGTAGGAGGAATCCGTATGTTATTCCCCTCTCACTGAACTTCATTTTGGCTTCCAGAGGCACCGTGGGCCGGTCCTTTGCTATTTCCAGGCCAACCCTGCAGGCCAGATTTAAGCGCCCAGCGGGCCGGATCCAGTCTGCGGGCCTCGATTTTGACACCCCTGTTCTAGGTGATCCAAAAGACCAATGCGCTATACTGCCCTGTTATTAAAATAGTGATATTTAAAACACATTTGTTATTGAAACTACTGTAACTGTAGTTTTTGTTTGCTATACCAATTTAGGTCACCTTAATTTTACTTTGATTCTGCAGCTGTTACTTTTGGCCTTATCTCTTTGTTTATGTGCTCTGGAGGACTACATACTTATTATATTTTTTTCATGTGCTGCTGCCTTAGGAAAGTCTAAAAGAAGACATTTGTATGGACCATTTTTAGTAGTGATGGTGCTCCTGTAGTAATAACTGGTCTGCAAATCTATAAAGAAAAGGGATAGCATTCAGACTTGTCAGTTATGCATGTCCCCTGCAGAGGTGGTATTCAGTAGGTTCTGACCAGTTCTGGAGAACCGGTAGTGGAAATTTTTAGTAGTTCGGAGATCTGGCAAATACCACCTCTGACTGGCCCCACCCCCATCTATTCTGTGCCTCTTGAGTCCGAGATGATTGGCTGGGTCTTCTTTTGTTACCCTGCATAGGAGAATGGAGCTGGAAAGCAGGTTAGTGGGGTGGGGAGGGAATGAGATTTTGCAGTATCCTTCCCCTGCCATGCTAACTAAGCCACGCCCACCAAGCCATACCATGCCCACCAAGCCACGCCCACAGAACCAGTAGTATAAATTTTTGAATCCCACCACTGGTCCTCTGCTACGTTGCCTGTGTAGCTTCTCAATTTATTTCCGTTCTCCTCTTGGAATTTTGATAAAGTCTTCATATATAAACCTCACACATATCACTACTAGTAATCTCTTTGTTTGATACCTTACATAATAGAAGCTTTTTGGTATATTAGTTTCTCAAATGACATGTTTTGTATGTAACTTTTGCAAATAAGCTTTGTATGAAGTCTGCGAAACCTGGCATAAACACAGTGGCTGTTTTCTGCTATGTTTGGTGCTAAAAACTGATGAAATTATTTTGTATAATGAAATCATCTGTTGTAAGGGTTCTTTATGTTCCTCATTTGTAGGCAGTGAGATTTTTCAGGAAACTCCTCAGGCTTTCTTACAAGGGAATTATGCTATAGCTTGCTAATTTTTTGTCTACACATTGGCGACATGCTCAAAAGAACTTTAATTATTTAGTGACAGTTTCCTTTTATATAATCACTATTGACTTTCCTCAGCAAAGATTTTGTTTGCTCTCATTCTCTTTTCAAAGTTATGTCTATAAATTCTTTTTCTTCATTGTTTTTTTGAGCAGTCATTTAGGATCAGCAAATTATTTCTGCTGAGATGGACATTGTGTTTCATGCAAAGGAAAAGCAGGCACAGCAGTTCATGCTGACAGAGAACTTGTTTGTAATCTAATGTATTTAGATATTATATCTATTAAAGTTATGTGGCATGCTTACAGAAATCGTATTAGAAAAGGTAGTTTTTAACATGATTTGCTTTCAAGGAATAACATTATGAAAAATAATTCATATTCAGATATAAAACTTTGATTTATCGAAAGGAATTTCGTCTCAATCTTGTCTTCTTTAAAAGGTTACATTGCAATCCAGATATTTTATCCTTTTTGGTAAATTTCCTCTTTCAGTTTCATAACTTTAAAAGAGCAATGCTTTTAAAAATTAAATAAAAGATATTTCACATTTGCAGCATATTGTATTGTTTTCAAGTACTAAAGATACTGAATGAATTTTTTATACTTGGACAGTATGATAACTTATACTTAATTAAAGTAGTTGATATGCTTAGCCTAATTAATGTAATCACATGACTTGTAGTTCAAATAATCTGGTTTTGACACTGTGCGGGGAAATTCAGTTATGGTATTTTTCTTATGCTAGCATTGTTCTGGTGCTATAATCTCATTTTACCACATTTCATTGATCCCATTGCTTGCTTGATACATCATCAAATACATCATCAAAGAATGTCTGGACATTGCAATGGATCATAAAGTAAAGAAACTGCTGCTGTGGTTTCGCAGATTTTATCCCTGTTCTTTGTCTTGAGTTGCTCCTACTCCTTTTTTTAAACTAATGAAATGGCTTTACATGTAGTAACTAAACTATTGTATTACATGCTTGTATTTGGCTTAGAATAGAGTTTTAATCTGTCTGTAGGTTAGATTGTGCACAAATCAAATTACAGTACAAAGCCTCAAAGAAGAAAGTCAGATTTCTCTATCCTGTAGGTGACTTTCCATTAAATATGAACTATAAAAAGTTTCAGAATGGACTGAATTGTAAAATGAAAACATTTGCAAGAATATAAAATCAGATAATCACGGCCTTGTGAAAGAGTGTCAAAGCAGGTGCCAATCTTATTTCTGCAGGCATGATGTTCTACAGGGACAGGCCACCTCAGAGTAGGTCCTTCTTGTTGTACTAGTTATACTTCCTTAGAAAAAAGGACCTTGCCTACCCTTTAGGACTGTTCCTTGGTTCTTAGTGTGGTAATACATATCCATATATCCTTCTTAGCAACTCCATATTTTCTAACTTCCTGCTCTTCACGATGCTTGTACATTAATCCTAAATATATCCTGATTTTCATCTTGCTTTCAGTCTCAGATTTAAGCACATTCACAGCATATGTTTAATGCCACATTAGAATGTCTTTCATGAATTTTCCCTAGGACTATCATTATGGAAGAAAACACTCTACTACCACCTCTTATCTCCCAATTGGCCACTGTAATTTACTTGATTGAATTTATTTGGGATGATACTACATTGGATTTAGAAGTAGGAAGATCCAGGTTTAGTATACCCTTCACTATAGCAGGTTACTGGCTGACTTTAGTCCAGTTATTTTTTCTCAGCCCAGCCTATCTCACAGGTAGGAAGATGGAACACCTCAAGCTCCTGACTGTAAGAAATCAATCAAATGAATAAAAGCAATACTGAGACACACTAGTTTAATGTAGAATTTCTGTTGACTTATTGGTGCTGTCAGAGCTTCCATTGAGTCAAGTTCGACTCCTTATGGCTGCATGAACATATCCATGTTTTTTTCTTAGTAATAATATGGAAATGGTTTTGTAATTGCCTTCTTTTGTATTTTTGTTTTCTTTATCTTTACTTTCTAGTTTAGCCTACAGCCCTGGATCTTTGTCTCCTATCCAAGCACTAAGTACATATTTTATCTTTTTGAGATCAGGTTGATTAGATTCTGCCACCTGCTATGACAATGGTTTAATGCTAGATAGCTAATCTATTACAATAAACACAGGGCTGCATGAATAGATTCATAGTGTGAATCCTGCAGGTTTTATGAATTTCAATAGAAAAACAAGATAGGAAAGATTTTGGTTAGTATACAGGCCACATATATTAAAAGAAAGTATTTTTTAGTACTGTTTATATCTTTCATGTTTCTAGAGCACTATTATCACATTCATTTTTATAGTAAATTTTGGATATAATTTGGGATATTACCATTATTCTTCCATTATATCATTGATAAATTCTAGTAATTTTTTTACTGGTTTGCCTAATGCTGTACGTATATCATGTACCAAAAAGATTAATAATTTTGAATTCAACTCATTGTTTAGTAATGCCTGACAAAGGTTATAAATTTATAACGCACTTCACAATTGCTTAAAACTACACATGTGCTTAAGTCTATCTGTTCTCTCTTTTGGATTCTATCCAGTTATGGTTTTTCTCATTCTTTAAATATTCCTTGCTTATTTGAGATTTTTCACGTAATTAATTCAGGGGGGGAAAAACAATAGTAACTTGCAGGCATGGTCTAATAAAATGAATTTTGAATGATGATTTCAGCTTAACCTTTGTACAGAGATGTGTTAATTTAAGGTAGGCATGAGTTACAATCTTTTTGTGCTAAAAGTCACAAATATCCTTTGAATAAGATATTGGGGGCCACATTCCAAAAAAATGAATGGGGTCAGAATATCAACCAGTGCTTTATAAATGATGCCACACATATTTATTTTTTGCACCTACTAAAACTTGAAACTTGTTTCAAGAAGTAGATATACTTTAAGGTGTTGACTTTGCTGCCTGGTTCATTTAAAATTCTTTAATTACAGTATCATTTGTATGGTATCCTTATATGGATTTCAGAGCAATCTTTCAAGTCGATGGAAGACAATTGATCCTCCCTTGACAATTCGGTGGAATAATGAGAATTTAGTAATGTTCAATATCTTACCTCTACATAAAAATGCTTTACTTATGAATATTTTTAAGGCAGATGAGGAAAGTTCATGTTGTGGTGAGATTGCTTATGTTAAATGCTAGTATTGAAAATCACATGTTTTTAAGTTATAAAATCATTAATATCTTGGTTTGTAAGATTTTTTTTGGATGCTAAATAACTATTGAATCACTGTGTATTTGATCCATTATTGCCTTCTAAAATATAGTCCCACTGCAAGCTACTCCTTTAGGAAAGACTAAACCTTTACATCTGAGCTGTAAAAATTCAAAAGACCACTAGATAGGAGCAATGAAATACAGATAACTTGTAATTGCTATCTAGTTGTTTCCTGGATTTTTGCAGCCCAGAGGTGGAATACCAAAAGAATCATAAATGTGTCTGCATCTTCCATTAGCATCCTTTCTATGTAGTATAGCCAAATCAGTATAGACAGATTTGGATTCAGTGCTTGAATCTAATTTGAGATTTATTGAAAGAAATTTACAGTTTTCAACATGATAGAATTACATTTGAAATTGAGCTCTGTATTAACGTTGAACATCTTATTACTAAAATGTATAAAGTCCTGAGATTTAAAATAGAAGGTAAACAATTTGAACATTTTTTGATGATAAAACTTGGGGATATAATATGCAAATGGAGCAATGGGAAAACATTTGGGGTTAAAATTTTTACTATGTTATAATTTTAAAGAGAATCTTTATAACATTATTTATAGAAGATATCACCAGAAAGACCACAAAAATGTTTAAACAAACTTCAAATATGTGTTGAAAATGGATTGATGGATAAAATTTTGGAAAATTAGCATGGTATTGTGTTTTTAGCTATGTTAACAGCAGTGATGTTCTTATATGTTCAGTGGTGGATAGATCCATTAATATCTACAATGGAAGGCTAATTACTGAAATTGACAGAACAGGATGAAATGATGAAACTGACAGCACTAATTAGAGAAAAGACATTGATTAACTAATGTTATTTGGAAGCCTCTAATAAAATTTTGGCACGAAGCACCCAGAAAAATGAATGTATGATATATGGATTTGTTTTTTAGTAATATTAATTGATTATCCTCCATCAATTAATATGCAGTGCTAAAACACTTATTCCTTATATTATGTGCTTTGTCTTGCTAGTTCATCCTTCAGTTTATTTAACTCCTTCTGCAAAACTTACCAGTCAGGGCAAGACCATTCCAATGCATACAGCTGGAAATCAAATAGGTAGCCATGAATTTAGTGTTTCTTGGCTGAATCATCCAAATAAGCTCTAAATCTTTGCATGAAGTTCTGATAATTATCTGGCATTATATCATTGTCCTCAATAAGTGCATAGTGGTGCTTTTCCTTTCAGCAGATAAAGCACAAAGTCAGTCTTGGTTTGATCTGAGGGAAATGTCTGCTGTCAGCCCCTCACCCCACCCCAACTTCTCTAAGAGACTTCCAAGAGAAAGGACAATGTTTCCTGGAGAGAGGACAGTACAGCAATTTTTGCAGTTGCTCATAGTTGTTATAATCCTATTCTTATGTTAGCTGCATCATAGCATAGTGTAGGGTCCCTCGTATCCATCTGATGTTGGTGCTGTCATTGTGTGTCAGAAATTTGTTCTATAGAAAAGCGATTACCTTGAATGTCTGTCACCATATTCAAAATTTAGCAATCAAGGTCCAATGATTTCTTATGAGAAAATAGAAATGGGCAAATTTATAGAAAAGTTCCAGGAATGTTGTTTATTCTTATAGGGTAACAGTTGAACAAAATGTTAAAAAACTGCAAGAGTTGACTATCTCATCTAATACCAAAGAAAATGAAGGTAGGATTATATTGAGTGTCTCTGACTTTGTTTAGCACTCTATAATTTCTTCTGCAAGTTCCCTGTTAATGGTTCACTCATTATTTTCTGAATATTGGTTTTGTATTCCTTCACAGATAATAATTTAGTCTTTTCTACCTAGGTGTTCCCAAGATCTCCAAGACTGAATCATACAAAATTTCTAGTTCCCTGCTATATATCTACATGGCATCACATTGAACGATCAGCCTTCATTGATTTCATGTCATTCTTTCAGACATTTGTTTTCTTTCCTGTTTAGAATTAGGGTTAGGATATAGCATCAATGAAAAATGCTTTATTCACTTATAACATTAAGCCAAATTGTTTTGGCTGCATTGCTAAGTCACAATATGTGACTTGAACATCAGAATAAACAAAAAAATAAACAAATTTTATAGCAGTTTATACATAAAAAGACATGGTTAAAACAAACTAGAATTTGTGAATTTTATTTTCTGGAACTATTCAAACATTAAGATAAGACACAATTAAGCAAAATTAATAATGGCTTTCCATTCTGTTTTGGAATTCTGTCTTTTCACTAAGTTATGAATATATGAGCAATATAAACAGGAACTGCTTTTTAGAAGTTACAAAAATAATTTTAAGGGATTCTAAGGGATTTAGTTTATAGTTCATTCTGGTGGATGAACACCTTGTTTGCAAACAAGTTGAAGTAAATGTCAACCAAGTGATGTCCAAAGATCCATTTTTTTCAGTAAAAGATCAACAATGTATTGAAAGTGATGTATTTTATATTAATTGATAATAGATTCAAATGCTCTAATATTTTAAAAAATACATTGAGATTTTAAAAAAACATATTAACATCATTTAACAGTTCATTTAAATGATAAATGAAAAGATGGCCTAAATGCTAACATTTCCACAATTTAATGGAACAGTGAACATTAATCAAATGTCAATGACTTGTTCTGACAGTTCATTTCTCTGGTTTTATCTAACTAGAGTTAAATACTTTCAGAGGGAAGATAGACTAAATAAAAGGATGAAAAGTTCATTCTCCCAAACTATGCTCCTGAATTTGGCAAATCAATTTTAATTAGCATCATAAAGATCGCCTGCTTTTTTAAAGTATGGTTTTGATTAGTTTTTCCTCAAGGGAATAAGATGTTATGCTGCACTTTGCTTTATAATGAGCCAGCTCTTGGTTGAGTAGTTCCACAAAACACCTGATGACCAAAAGCAAAATATATAGAAATCTATTGCTGCTGCCCTATATATTGTCAGCTGGTGCTCTATTCAAAATCCAAGAAAGAAATACTTAGACTCCATTAATTAGAGAAAATATATCTTTTACTGGAAATCAAGTGGTAGCATCAAAGGAATTCTGAATCTGGAAAATGAGCGCGTAAATCACATATACAAAGTGATGGCAACATTCCCACCCACAATAGTTCAAACTGTCCATCCAATAAAAAGTTGTATATAACATCATGTGGGCATCTCCAGGAAGTGATGAGGCCTCTGTCCGTTGACCTTGACATATTTTGATAAAGAGCAGCGCTTGCACATAGCATAGGAAAGAAACATAAGCAAGAAACTTCCCCCCAAACTTATACAGTTCTTTTTTGTAAAACTTCCAGCTCGCTTCCCATAACTATGTCCCCCCTCCTCCCTCCATTACTTATGACAGCCGAAAGATGCAAAGCAAAGGATGAAAATCTTGAACATATATAATTTGTGTAGATAATTGGATTTTTGTTGATTCGAATATTTATAATGATCTAATAAAAAACAAAATCATAAAAGAACCCTTGGTTTGCTATCAATTTAATAAGAAAAGTATAATGTGATACTGACTTTTAAACGTTAAATATCTATTGCATTATGCTTTGGATATTGTTTGTATAGAAATGCATTCTTGATAAATTCAAATGTGTAAATATTCACTTGTTCTCTCTTGTTTTTCTACCTACCATTTATAGGTTTTATATATTTAAACCCTTCTTTATAGAATACTACTTTATCCATACCCTTAGTTAAATACAGAATGTTGGTCTTTGCTAGTTAGCATTTAGTGGGCCTATCTATCCTGAATAGCTATACCAATAGAAGTGTTTGATCAAAGCGTAAGTATCAGATCTAGAAGGATTCTTCATTTATGACCTCATTCAATGGTTTGCAATGCCTTGCTTTCCTCCAAAAATATTATAGGAAATATTCTTAATTTGACATTTATTACATGATATTATTTTTTATGAATATCCTTATTTGTCACCAAGGAACTGGTTGTTTCAATTGATGGGGGTCTGATTTCATATAGATTTCATAAGTTGTTATGGGTTTATAAATGTATTATTTGAATGTAAAATACTTTTTTAATATTACCTATTGGAAATAGTGTTACTGTGTTTGTTTATATGTAGGAACATTACCAAGTTGTTGTTTGTATGTATGTGCGGAGAGGATGATCTTCCTCACCTATTATTCTGATGAATATTAAAAATGGAATGCTGATCTCTTATTTTTAGTACTATATAGTTAATGTTGCAAATAGCCATCTGACACAACATTGTAGTCTTCCTGGTTGTCTAAATGCCAGTGAGCATCTGTGTTTGAATACATACCATTTCTCAGGCATTGGGTTTAGCATATACATTCACAAGATTGCCAAACTACTCACTGAGAAAAAGCTTTTAAATTACAAGCATAATGGTGGGGAAATGGAACAAGCAGCTGGGAAAAGGGTTAGGTGTACCACTTCTCTAGCAACTCAGATAAATGAATAGAATTTCTCCAAGAAGTTCAGGGAAATCTGAAGAAAATAAATAGGGGTGTTTATTCTTATTTTCCTCCAGAAGTAAATTTTAAATTTTTAAATCTTCTTGCAATAATTATGACACTATTTCATAGTAAACAATGCTATCTTGTATCTATAGTACTCAGAGCGATGATTAGCAATTTGATGCAATTAAATCCTTTTTTCAGTTAAATGCCACAATCCCCACAAATGGATTGCTATGGATGGAAACTAATCAAGGAGAGAACCAATCTAGAAATAAAGAGAAATTTTCTGACAGAACAATCAGTGGAACAGCTTGTCTTCAAAAATTGGGTGTTGTTTACCTGAATGCCACTTTTCCTTGTAGGCAAGACAGGTCAGGATGGGTAGTACTTATCTGCTTAGGACTGAGTCTGTGCAAAAGGCTTATTAGCCTAGCTCTGCCCACTCTGGGTGACTCCTCCCCAGTTTCTGCGATGTCAGTGTGACAGACCGGATTGCCTTTAATGAAGGAAAAAGAAAACAAGAAAGTTAACAGGACCCCCTCCCCCATGGTCACAGGAAGGAACCAACCCCAGGGTGGGTCTGACCTGTTTCGCCTACAAGGAAAAGTGGCATTCAGGTAAACAACGCCCATTTTCCCTTGTAAGGCATCGACAGGTCAGGATGGGACATACATGCCGCCATGATCTTGTTGATGTCCTGGTGGGCTTGGACATCCGATGGGGGAATCCCCTCCCACAACTGCTTCAGCCATTTGAGCGAGGTTCTCGTAAAGAAAGAAGCCACTGTAGAAGCTTTGACAGCCCAGGCAGTGGCCAAATGGGACCACTGCAGCGACTGTTCCACTCACTTTTCTTCTGTCTTAAGGACTTCCTCTGGGTCTGAAGGGGCAGATGAGGAGGTCAAAGCTGCGACCGGAGCATCAACCTGAAGGGTCTTGGTAAGTTCAGGCCCCATGTTGAAGAACCTGCGATCAGAGGCCAAAGGATTGGGCCCCGTGGCAGGAGCTTCAAGCTGCTTCTTGATTACCTTCAGGAACAGCTTAGGCGAAGGAACCACCTCCTTCCTGACTTCAGGCTCGTCGAACAGCACATCTGACTCCTCGGGGAAGAGTGGTCGGGGCCTCCTCATCTGCATTTTTCAAATTGGTGGTGTTTCTAGCCTTGAACAACAAGGGACTAAACAGAACATGTTTAAAACAACCAATAAACACTGGAACTTCCTGTGAAGGGCCTTCATCCGCTGACATATCAGATTCTGGCCGATCAGGTTCCCCCACCAACGATGGAGCCACTGAGGCAGCAGGAACGAAGTCTTCTACCAACTCAGAAACTGGTCCCTGGACAAAGGAGCCTCGTTCTGACAAAAGAGTTTCATGACCCCTGGATCTCTCTCTGACAAATCAGAGGCAGCCAAAGAATGACAGGTTGCTCTCTGTAAACCTTCTGAGATGCCCTTCCTGATTGACTTGTCTATCAGGAGTTGTAGATTCATTGGGACATCCAGATCAGAAGGGTCAGTGTGGCAGGCTGCCGATGAAATAGAAGGGAAATGGGGTTCCACCCCCTGTTTACTGTGCCCATGCTCCTGCCAAGGTGCCTTATCTCCCTGAAGATCCTCAGCATGACTGTCGCCTTCAGAAGTAATTGGTGATGTGCCTCTCCTGGATGCATTAGGGGACCAAGTTTGGAAATCAGGTCTGGAAGAAGGTCCAGGCTCCTCCAAATCCACTTCACTGTGTGCAGCCAGAGAAGAGGGGCGTGCAGACGTTACACAAGAAGAGGTCTGATGCACCTTGGCTATGTGCTTCTCGATGGCTTGATGATGCCTGGAAGCATGCTTCTCCTCTGCCCTTGATGCCTTCTTAAAAGGCTGCTTCCCTTTGGTGGAAGCAGCAGGAGCCACCTTTTGAGGCTTGGACACTTTAGAAGCTTTGCTTTCCCTTGGGGCTTCAGCCATCGTGGAGCAGCAAGGCCAAATCTGGGCTGGAAGTCCTGTGGCAGGAGGAGAGCACACGAAGGGATTTATGAAGTATCTTCAGGGGAAATCTTCTCTATCCCCACACAACCACCACTTTTCTTCTGCCCAAAAGGACTTCAATAGAAAGATTTTTCTTCCTACTGGGAAGCCGAAGAAGAAGCCTGATCAAAATGGCCACCTGAGTCTTCAAAATGGCCAACTGTTGTATTTATAATGGCCACCAGCCACGAGGAGTCTTCAAAATGGCCACCTGATTACCACAAGGCTTCTATATTCATCCAGGCAGGATGTAGGTTCTCCCTGGATCGTTAAATATAAAATTTGAATAGAAACCTGAAATACGTTCTTTAATAATTCCAGTTTTTTTGCTGGTAACAGAAATAAACACCAATTTTTGGTAAAAAGTAATAAATCATCATCATGTGAACCATATGGAGATTTGCTATGTCAAATGTGCCTGAGAACATTGTTGCAAAATTCTGATCAAAAAGGTCCAAGAAGTGAACAAACAAAATTTGGAAAACACTGTGTGGTTTATTTTGGCAGAGAAAGTGCAGGCCAAATCTTTGCATTTTATCAGATTGTTGAAAAATATGTGAATGTGATAAAGTTATAAAAGGAGTAATTGTATGACTCTTGGATTAGAAAAAGCGTATGATAAAGTAAATGGTACTGAATTATTTTGAAGAAGTCTGGAGCTGAAGTTACTGAATGCAAGAAGAGGAATATATGATAGTTTTATAGAATGTATGGGAATAAATGCACTACTTAACCAATGGAAGTTCCACATTGAGTGCATACGTCTGACATTTATACGCTTGTTTAATTGATTTATGCAGAAAAGTGTAAGGAGTTTATCATGACATAGAAATGTACTGACTGATCACAAAAATGTACATGTACTTGTGTTTGTAGCCAATGCCATGTTTCTGGTTGAGAACCAGAATGATTTGCAGCAAATTTTAATTCAGTTACATGATAAAAGTTCCACAGTTTAAGAAGATAAACTGATTTATAAACAGTTCCGTTGTAAATCAATCATTCCATAGTTGAGTTTAGTTGTAAAACCATAAATAGGTTTATACTCTTTTATGAGTGTTGCAGAGGTCAGACAGAAGCAGATTTCAGAATTTAATGAGGAAATCTGTCATCTTGGCTCTAAAGCATTAAACACATGCCAGTCTAGAAGTTCAAGGCTCTACAGAAAAGAGGGAAGAGATTCTCAGTACCAAGAATGGCTGTCAGACATAGATGTCCTGCTACAATATAAATCTTTTAGGCAGCCTCAGTCTCCTATATTATCCATCAGGAAACTCTACAACTCTGCCAGGCTGTGATCTTATAAAGCTTTAGCTCCAATTACCAGTTTTTCTTAATAGGAAGATGTTGTTTAGCTGGCCTTTGCCTCTCTATTGCATTTTTTTCTTTTGTCTCACAGGAAAGCGACTTTTCCTTTAATCCTGTCATTCAGTTTTTCAGTTAGTGTCAGGCATGTTAGGGCCTGAATTTTGTCTGTCAAAGGTAGCACTGGAATTTAACTGTTCAATGCGTGATATATCAGATTCGTCAACCGGTAAATCAGTGTATAAAATATTAAGGTAAGTATGTTTTGTAGGGAAAATCAAGTGAACCATAACTGAAGTATGAATGAGTAGAATAAGTATATGAAATGGTATATGTAGGCAAAATGTTTTCTGAAAGTGGAAAATGGTTGAAGAAATTTTAAGATGTGAGAAAGCTGGTAGATATGGATAGATATGGTGAGTTACAAGTAGTTAATGTTTATTAAAAGAAAATGATTGTATGTAACAGTGCTTTTGCTTGCTTTTTTTTTTAGAAGTTAAGGTTAGGAACATTAGATTTATCTTAAAAATAAATTGAATATAATGGGAATAAGTTTATTTAAGAAAACAAGAAAAGATAAGATCATGAATTACTATGAAATTAACGAAGAAGAGAATGACCAGTTTGGAAGATAGTGGTGATTGCTTGAATTACAGTTTGAATCACAAAACAGGTATGTTAAAATCGGGTGGGATTCTACCAGTTCGGACTGGTTATATAGAACAAGTTGTTATGATTCTGCGCAGTTCATAGAACTGGCAAATTGTGGCCTTGGCTGGCCTCACCCCTCGCTGCCCATCCTCCCCTCCCTGCCCAGTCAGTCCTTATTGCACACATGCAACATCACGTGCATGCCTGATATCATACGCATGCCTGACATTGCTGACTGCATTCTCCCCGCCCAGTCACTCTTTAAGGTATTTTTTCCCTCCCGACGATCAGCCGTTCCAATGATCAGCTGTGCCAGGATCACCCTTGCTGTCTTCCTGCTTCGCCCAGGAGGCTTCCCTGAGGCCCAGGAGGCAAAAATGGACACGTGGGGAGAGGGGGGGATGCTCCATTTTTTGCCTTCCTGGGCTCCAGGGAAGCTTCCTGGGAGCAAAAATGCACCTCCAAGAGGCTTTCCTGAGGCCCAGGAACCACAAAAATGGAGTGCAGAGGGATGCTGCGCCCCCCCATGCTTTGTTTTTTGCCTTCCTGGCCCCCCGGGAAACTTCCTGGGAGCAAAAACGCCCCCCAGGAGGCTTCCTTGACACCCAGGAGACAAAAAAAACAACAACAAAAAAAAACAGGGGGAGGTGCTAAAAAAGAGCCAGGCCCACCCAGTCACATGGCCACAGAATCAGTTGTTAAAAAGTTTGAATCCCACCCCTGGTTAAAGTAGCATATTCAGTATTTTGGGTGTTAAAATTTTCACCTTTCCTTTTTGCTGTTGTAAACTCCTAAAATGTTCCTGAGTCACCAGAATGCCAAAGAGAGAGGCTGAAGAAGAGGTATTATGTCCCTTCACTGTATAAAATTATGTATTTTTCTGATGTATAGAATTTGTGGCATGTGCATCCAAGGATGCTGCTAAGCAGTTCTAAGTTACCACTGATAGCTTTCTTAATACTTCATGCTAATAAAAGTCTAATAGGTTTTTATATATAGTACTTTCACAATTGTATACAATTGTATCTCAGTGTCCTTTTTTGTTTCTGAATCCTTTTACCATGAGCATCCAGTTTATCATTTGTATGTAGCACTATCAAGCTAGAAATGACACATCCTTTTGATTATTATCACATTCTTTATTTATGATAAACTTACATCTCAAGAAACTGATTGCTTCTTTGGCAGAATATAACTAATGAATTAATGCACTATTTTTAAATTCATGGATATTGCAAATGGGAATTTAATTTTCTTTTGAAACTCTTAGCAAATATTGCTGTTTGAATGTTTAATCATGTAGATGATCTAAAATAACTTTGAATCAATATTGGTTTGAATACACAATTATTGAATTCCACACATTGTATTTCTTTATGGAAAAATGACTTGATCTAGTTCAGATGGCTACCAAAAGGAAAAGATAATATAGAAACATGTAACAAGAGTATGCATTTTATTTACTGTACTTTTATAGCAATTATATGCAACTGTTGCATAGTTATTATATGGCTGATTAAATATGCTCTAATCAATAAAAAGCCAATAATTCCATAAGGAGAAAGTTGTCTTGCATTTTGAGAATGTCCGCATGAGCATTCTTCACTATCAGGACTTCTGGAGGAAGAGACTGGGCAAGTGGTATAGTTGAATATAATAAGATCTTTAATTCATTATTTAAAGTAAACAACACTGATATTTTATATTGACTCTTTCCACAGGAAAATAGATTTCTTCTGGCAAGATATTTATTAGCTATTTTTTTCCAGAATCATTTTAGATGAGGGTAACTATAAAAAGCCATATATTTTAATGCTCATTTTTGATTCTGTAATAAGCAGACTGCACCATTGTAAGCTTTTTAATTTTCTTTAACAGTCAACAATTTTCAGTGTAAGAAATGTAATTATATTTTATATGCATTAAGTCTTACACTTTGACTTCTCTTCTCTTGTCCATTTTTCCTCTGAAGGCATTTATTTCTAGTACAGATCAGGTATTTATTGTAAACAGCATATCTACTTAATTGTCAGACTAAATCAGGGATTAATCAGTTTCATAGACTTGACATGACTAAATAAAAATGCTTTGTTGAAAACCTGTAAAAATATACACACACATATTCCAACACATATATGTGTAAATTCACAAGATTCACTGTTGCAGAACACATGAATCAAGACATACTGTATATTAAAATATATATTTTAATCCTAGAGTTTAAATCCTATACATTTTCCTACTGCCCTTTTACATCAATGCATTTGGACCATAATTTTTTTCCCTGTCTTAAGAGTCAGACACAGCTGTGTCATTTTTTACAAGGATATTCTGTATGGCTTGGGAATCAAAATTTACCTCCTGTGAGCTTTAGTCCTCGGGTCACTTTGTATGGATGTTTTGTTTAAACAAGACAGAAACAAAATTGTTTTATACTTTATTATTAACATTTTCTTTAAATAATTTTAAATAGCCAGTTTAGAATCAACCAGTATTTTCTGTGGATTTAAATTTAGTGAGAAAGAAAAGAATTGGTTAGAAATTGGAACCTTCCTTTGTGGTTGCTATTGAAAGCTACCTCTACTACCATAGAAACTATTTGAACAACAGTCCTGTGAGAAGAGCAGAAAGATTCGTCTGCTTTGGGATGAAGGTGTTTGCTAGGGCACCTTCACCCTAATTCTAGCAGCTCAATTTTTAACATATTTTCCCCCCATTAATTTCTTTCTGTGGGACCTTGTGACCAACTGGCAAGTGATTTGGGCACTTGCCAGTTGGTAATCACAATGCCACATGGCTGAGGGATGCTGCAATGGCTAAAACCTCAAGTACCAGCCATAAATCTGTTCAAATGGTTGCTCAATGAGTGGCCACTAAGTGAGGACTACCTGTAATAAAATACACTTTAGTTGGCACCATAGCTCTTGGTATTGATTAGATATTGTATCATCCTTCAACAAGCTAGTTCTTTGTTTTGTAGCACCATAGCTTTCCATTTAAAGAAAAAATAGCCATGCTGGGTTACAAGCATTATTGTACATCATATTGTCTTGTCCATTTTAGATTTAGGTCTGAGGGCAAGAACTTGCTTTTTCTCTTTCTGTGAAACAGAAAATATATTCTTGATCAATACCTATGTATTATTTATATCCAATTTTAGATTATGTGAAACTTCTCAGTAGAGAACATAAATTACATTTATGTGTATATGATTGATCTAAATGAAAATTAGCTATTTTTGTTTGAGTCCTAAATAATTTACATTGTGCTTGAATGTATTAATTTGAAGCTTTCGGAAGCAGCAGTGTGTTTTAAAATTGTTTTCCTGCTTAAAAGCTTTATTGCTCAAGATATTTAGCCTTGAGGCAAATTCAATCTTCTCTACCATGCTGCTTCGAGAGTCCAGCATTGGGATATGACTCCGCCCTCTGATGTCATAGAGCTGACTCTATAAAAAGCCAACCTCTGCTGAGAGCCCCAGCTTTTTGACTCAGCTCTTGTGACATTAAGAGCTATTGTCTCTGGAGTCATAAGTAAATTAGTGATCTACTACTACAACTAAAGGCAAGCAAAATGAGTTGATACCATCAGCGCAGCTCCCGGAGCTGCGGTAGAGCTGTGCTCATGAGGAAAGTGGGGATCCGCTCTCCTCTGCTGGTCAGTGGTCCCAGCAGGGCTCTGACAAACACAGTAAGTGCAGCCTGGGAGAGAGCCGCGGAAGCCTCCCACAACAAAAAACTCGAGCTGGTTTTTTTCCCCCGCCGCTTATTATCCAAAGCCACTTTTTTTGAGGCATGCTGCTCGTAAAGTGCATCCAGACCGAGAGACATCCCACGCAGTCTTCTGCGGTGCGAGTCTCCTGGAGTGCAGTTAGGCCTTAAAAAGCAAGTCATCGGCTAGCTTCCCATGCGGTCCCCCAGTGATGCTAGGCCCGATCCCAATCGTGCCTCCCAGCTGGTGTTTAAAATCTGCAAAGTGGACCATTTACAGCAGTAATGCAGAGTTTCAGCATTAAACTAAAGTTGCCAGACAGAATCTTCCCAGCACGAGGCCCCAAGCATTAAGGACTAATTAGGCCCCCAAGCAAGGCCTTGTGGCTGATAGCCATTTTAGGATCGTGTTCCTTCGGGCGCCATTTTGATTGGGCCTCAAAGCAGTGATCCATTCTGTCTGGCCTCCATCTTGGAAGGCACCCTGTGGAGGAGCTGACAGCACCTCCGGTACTCTTTCTAGAGTAATGGAGAATGACTGGGCCCAGCAGGACCATCAGGTATGCAGGCCATCCAAGGCCCTGAAGTATGAAAAAGGCCTTTCAGCCAACAGGGAGGCAGCAGCAAAGATCAGAGCCAAGGTCCTTTCCCCCAAGAAAGCTTCAAAGTGAGAACTCAGGGCAGAAAAGCAGAGGCATGCTGACCTGGAAAAACAGTTTGGAAAAAATTTTCAGCAATTGCAGAAGAGGTTTTCACAGTCAGGAAAATCTCAGGCCTACACTGACCAAGCCTCAGGAATGGGGGAGGTGTCAGATGGGAGTTCTGCAAGCCATCTTTGGGCTTGGTCCCCCCAAAGCCTGGATGAGACCCTTCCCCAGAACCTCAGCAGGTCAGGACCTTGTTTCAGGACTGCTACTTGGGAATCTGGTAGGCCCAATCTGCTGAGTTTATTGCCCCAGGGGGTATACAGGCATAGGGCAGAGGCATCTTTTACCCCAACTGTGGCTGGCCCCCATGGCCTCTCCCCCAGAAAGCAGACCCCAAGATATCCAAGCTATGGTCTCTGTGGCAGTCAGACAGGGCATCTCTGAGGGATTCCAGCAGCTCCTCCACTAATCGAGGGGTTAGCATCCTCTCCTCCTGTCAGGGAAACCCCACTCAGCAGAGGAAAGTCTCCAACCCTACGGAACTCATGTATTTTTCCCATCCCTCTAACTGGGAAAGACAGAAAGATAGAGATTCCTCATACCACTCAGAGCAGGACAAATCCTTGTTTAGGCCTCTCCTACAGAAGGCACTGGTTACGGCACAATTAAACCCAGAGGAAGTGGTGCCAGAACCACAGGTGGGCCCTATAGTCCATGGAGGCATGTTGTTCTCCAAACCTGTGGTCTAAACGGAGGTTCTCCCTCGCCATTATTATTCTTGGATTTAGTGAGGGATCAATGCAATACTCCTCTGTCAGGACCCCGTCTCTCATCCCAAGACAAAAGATTCTTTAATGTGGGCTCTCCCTGGCTAACGTATTAGCTGTAGATCCCTCGGTGGTAGCCACCTTTGCTTCCTCTGGCACCCCTATGGAACCAGAGGATGTCTTGAGGCCTGAGGACAAAAAATTGGAGCAAACTTTGAAATGCACTCACCAGGCCGCAGCCTGGACAGTGAAAGCTTCCACTGTGGCCTCATTCTTTACCAGGTCAGCTATTCATTGGTTACACCAATTTCAAGACAAGTTACCCAGCTCTGACATCAGATCCCACCAGGACCTCAACAAAATAATTGCCGCAGTTGAATTTACGGTCGACGCTACACTAAGTTGTGCCAAATTTGCATCAAAGGCAATGGCCTCTGTTTCTGCAAGACACCTTTTCTGGATGCGCAACTGGCAGACTGAGTCTCAGCACAAGTGGAAATTGGCGGCCGCCCCTTGCTCTGGAAAGAACCTCTTTGGAGCAGCCCTGGAACCATATCTGATTGAAACCAGGGACAAAAGAAAGGAGCTGTCAACCTCCAACGTGAGGTCAGAATTTCAATGCACACTATACTCTAGGCCTCCCAACTTCCATCTAGAAACCAACACTCAGTTCAATTGCGACCAGAGAACATACCCGCCTCGCTGAGAACAACAGCAGGACTGCCATCCCAGACAACAATTCTCTGGTAAATGGCCCTTTCGAGGGGGAGGAAGTCATTCATTCAGATTCTCTAAGTAAACTGCATCCCCTCCCCTCCATCGGAGGTCACCTGACCTTTTTAAAACCAGATGAGAGGAATCGACAACAGATCCCTGGATTCTCAGGACGGTATCATTGGCTTTCGCCTCAAGTTTCTTTCCTCTCCGCTGTCATTTTTTGTCAGCTGTCCAAGCTCATGGGACAGATCTAAATGGGCTCTTACGGATTCGGCCATCCATCACCTGGTGAACATCAGAGCCATAGAGAGAGTTCCCTGTGATCAGTGGAGGTCAGGTTTCTACTCCCGTCTCTTTGTCATTCCAAAGGCCTCGGGAGGGTGGAGGGCGATCCTCGATCTCAAGCTTCTGAAAAGATTCATCCCATACAGGCATTTTAAGATGCAGACATTCCATTCCATTCTTCAGAGCGTCCAAGAGGGCGATCTCCTCTCTTCCATAGACCTCACAGAGGCCTACCTCCACATTCCAATCTGGCCTCATCGTCGCCAGTTCCTATGCTTCTGTTATGGCGGTGACCAATGCCAAGCCCTTCCATTTGGCTTTTCATTGGCACCACGGGTTTTTTCCAAGGTCTTGGCAGCATTGGCAGCTCACCTCTGAGCCTTGCCCATGAGGGTCCGACCTGGATGACATTCTGATTCAATTTATCTCCATCCAAGCGGCCGAACAAGACCTTCTGATCATGGTGCAACTATTACAGGAACATGGATTCTCCATTAACCTTGTCAAGAGCCATCTTCGCCCAACAACCCGACTGTTGCACCTCGGGGTGATCATTGACACAACTCGCTGTGTGGTCTTCCTTTCCCAGGACTGACAGGACAGCCTCAACGAATTGATCAGCAGACTTCAACTGCTTTATACCATCCCACTGTCTCTCCTGTCCCAGTTTCTGGGGAAGATGATCTCCTGCATCGACGTCTTGCTATGGGCATGTCTACATAGCCACACCCTGCAGTGGTTCCTTCTCCTCTTCCAAAGGGCGGGACCAGCCATTCTGCCTGCAGGGTTCTGCTTCACCTGCAGGTTCTTTCCTTCTTTCAATGGCGGCAATCCCAGGCTATTATGAAAGAGTATCCTTTCATGGAGACAGACAGAATTATAGTCACTACAGACACCAGCCTTTACAGCTGGAGAGCCCATGTACAGGGCCAGATGTCTCAGGGGCACTGGCCTACTTCAGACAGGACTCTCCCCATCAACCTCCTGGAGTTCAGGGCTATCTTCCTCACCCTGAGACGCTTCCTAGACATAGTATCAGGGTCCCATGTACTAGTTATGATGGACAATATGGCCACCAAGGTCCATGTCAACAGGGGGGACCAGGTCCAGGGCCCTGATGCAGGAAGCGGAACATCTGGGGAGGTGGGCAGAGAGGAACCTTCTGTCCCTCAGGGCAGACCACATCTCAGGGATTGACAACTCCCAGGCAGACTGGTTGAGTCGAACTCAAGTTGACCACTCGGAATGGACCCTCCACCCTTCCCTGTTCCAAGAGTTGTCCCTCATATTTGGAACTCCAGTGGTGGATCTCTTCACCACTCCCCAGAACGCACAGGAAAACAGGTTTTTCTCCAGGTTTCCGACCCAGGGAATGGAGGGAACCAATGCACTTCGGAGCAAGTGGCCTCCAGGTCTCCTCTATACCTTTTCTGATCATTCCAGCAAGATGTTGGAGATGTACACATTCCAGCAAGATGTTGGAGATGTACACATTGGCCCAGGAGACCCTGGTTCGCAGACCTGGTGAACCCATCAACTCAGAGGCCATGGAGAATCCCTGCCTCCAGGATCTCTCTCAACCAGGGGGCCCTTCTACATCCAGAACCCCACTGGTTCCAACTGGCCGCATGGCAGTTGAGTGGCAATTGTTGAGGGGTTCCAGCCTCTCAGACAGTGTCAGCAAGACAATACAAGCTTCTTGTAAACTGTCAACAACCCTACTTTACAATGTCACCTGGAATAAATTATGTGAGTGGTGCTCTGGGAGGTCCCAGGACCCCATGTTAGCATCTCTTCCCTGAGCTGTTACAGTTTCTCCAGGATAGGCTGGACAAAGGACTAGCTCCTAACACTCAGTGCAGACACGTGGCAGCCTTAGCTTCAGTCCTTTCATGGGATAAGTATTCATCCCTCTCCCATCTTCCCTCAGTCCGCAGATTCTTGAAGGGAGCCCTGTTGTCCATAGGTATCCCACTTGGGATCTCCCTAAGGTCCTCCAGGCCCTCACAGGTCTTCCTTTTGAACCCTTAAATATGGTGGGTCTTCATCCCTTGAACCTCAAGGTATCCTTCCTGGTATTCACGTCAGCCAGGACGTTTCTGAATTAGCAGCCCTTTTGGTGAGGTCTGATTTATGTGTTTTTCATGACAACCTGGTGGTCTTGCATTTGGACCCTTCATTTGTGCCAAAAATTAACTATTGGTTCCACAGGGCTCAAGACATTGTACTGCCTGACTTTTGTCCCAAACCCCACCACGTGTTGGAACATCAGTGGCACACGTTGGATGTCAAAAGGGCACTCGGAATTTATATAAAACACACTGTGCCTTTTTGCAAAACTGAATAAATGTTTGTGTCCTTTCAACCTGTCTCTTTGGGGTCTAAGGCCTCATCTCCCATGTTAAGCAGGTGAATCAAGGTGTGCATTTCAACCGCCTATGAAATCTTGGGCTTGCCAGCTCCCCAGAAACTGACTACAACACTCTACTCAGAGCGCAGCGACGTCGGCAGCTTGGGCTACCCAGGCTCCGATCGAGTAAATTTGTAGGGCAGATACATGGACTTCGCCTTCCCCATTCATCTGTCACTACCGGTTGGATCCCTTTGCATCTGCAGAAGCAGCATTTGGATGAAGGGTATTCCAGCGGGTGCTTCCTGTGCCAGATTAGGTGGACCAGCCGGGTCCCTCCCTTGGGCATGCAGGCTTTGGTATGTCCCAATGCTGGACTCTCGAAGCAGCATGGTGGAGAAGGGGTGTTGGTAGACTAACCAGTGAATGTCCTTCTTAAACATGCTGCAAGAGAGTCCAGCCCCACCCTGTGGCCGTCTGGTCTTGTTTTTTGGGGGGTGGTGGTGGTATTGTATTCTCACATTGTTTGTTTTTTATTCCAGAGACAATCTTACTCTGTCAAGATTCTTCACCAGAAAAGCTGGGGCTCTCAGCAGACGCTGGCTTTTTATAGTGGTAGAGTCAGCTCTATGATATCAGAGGGCAGAGTCATATCCCAGTGCTGGACTCTCTTGCCGCATGTTTAGAAAGGGCGTTCACTGGAAAGTCTACCAACACCCCTTTTACAGTTCCTTCTGCAAAAGAAGAAAAGAAAAGAGCAGTGCATGAAAATTTAAGTGCAAAGAGAAACTTACAAGATAAAGATTTTATCTACCACAATGTATATTAAAACCATTCTAATTATCATGATACTAGGTAGACATCTGCACTTAACCAAACCTTGAAAAAAAAACCTCTAAGCAATTTATACTGAATTATGAGAGACAACAAGGAGATAGTAGGATTTTGGGAGCAAGACTGGGAAATCCAAAAAGAATCTTGGAAAAAGACAGGATGGACAATTCAAACTGTTAGAAAATATAAACAATACTTCAGATATTATAGCAATATGTTGTATATTGCAAATGTAACTGTAAATTAGTATAATATGGCAACTTAGCTTTACACATCTAAATTTGGATATAGCTGCACCAAAATGTAAAATGTATGCTTCCCTAATGGAGTATTATAGGAATACAAATTATTTTTTCCAACCTATTAACCTGTTTTCCAGGTTAATGTTTTCTACCTATCTATTTTTCTGTTTGTCTTTATATAATTTATTTATTTTTTACATTCACCTCTGATGTAAAGATTCCCAGACAATATTCAAACTAAAATATAATTAAATGCAACACTTTATGTAATAGGATAAAATAAATGAATAAAATACTTTATCACAGACCTGTGAAAAAAGTAAAGAGATTCTACTTTTATATAATTGTTAATTGTAATCTTTCCTGCCCCAAAGAAAAACCCCTTAATATGTATTCATATACATTCCTATAAATAGGAACTGTGAGAGATGGTGCCTATGGAGGGGCAAGTGGTGTGATAAACTGCAATGAAGCAGCAGTTTCCCACAAAGAAGGGAGCACATTTTGGGGTGGGTAATAACAGACAAAATACTGCGGACAAAATATATTTAGATTTCAGCAAGGCATTCGACAAAGCAGACCACAACCTACTTCTTGGTAAGCTAGAAAAAAGTGGGATAGATAGCACCACCACTAGATGGACTCGTGACTGGCTGACAAACCGTACTCAACGAGTAGTCCTTGATGGGTCTACGTCTACATGGAGGGAAGTAAGCAGTGGGGTGCCGCAAGGTTCTGTCTTAGGCCCAGTAGTCTTTAATATCTTCATTAATGACTCAGATGAGGGAATAGAAGGAACTTACCAAATTTGCAGATGATACCAAGCTGTCAGGAATAGCTAACACTCAAGAAGATAGCCTCAAGATCCAGATGGACTAGAACATTGGGCCATATCTAACAAAATGAAATTCAATTTAGAGAAAAGTAAAGTCCTACACTTAGGCAAGAAAAACCAAAAGTACACATATAGACTGGGTGAAACCCAGATCAATAGCAGTAACTGTGAGAGGTATCTTGGAGTCTTAGTGGACAACCAGCTCAATATGAGCCAGCAGTGTGCAGCAGCATCCAAAAAAGATAATGCAATCCTAATGCATTAACAGAGGGATACAATCAAGATCAAGTGAGGTACTAATACCACTCTATAAAGCCTTAATAAGACCACACCTAGAGTACTGCATCCAGTTTTGGTCACCATATTATAAAATTGATGTTGAGACTCTGGAAAAAGTACAGAGAAGAGCAACCAGAATGATTAGGGGACTGGAGGCTAAAACATATGAAGAACTGTTACAGGAACTGGGCATGGCTAGTCTAGTGAAGAGAAGGACCAGGGGAGACAGGATAGTGGTCTTCCAATATTTGAGGGGCTGCGACAGGGAGGAAGGCATCAAGCTATTTTCTAAAGCGCCTGTAGGCCAGACAAGGAATAATGGGTGGAAGCTGAACAAGGAGAGATTTAACCTGGAAATAAGGAGAAACTTTCTGACAGTGAGAACAATCAACCAATGAAACAGCTTGCCCTCGGAAGTTGTGGGAGCATCATCACTTGAGACTTTCAAGAAGAGATTGGACTGCCATTTGTCAGAAATGGTGTAGGGTCTCCCGCTTAGGTGGGATTTTGGACTAGATGACCTACAAAGTCCCTTCCAACTCGGGTTATCTATTATCTGTTAATTGATGGTGTTGTATTTCTAATACACTAAGTTAAACTTAGTGAATCATGTTTTTTTTTTTTGTAAATTTTATTGGTTTTCAAAAACAAACATAAACAAACAAAACATAAAACATAAAAACAAAACATCTTTTTTGAAAGCAGCATAATCCCGGGTTACATCTCTTCGTACAGACACAAATTCAAGTTCGTGCTCATTTTTATATTCCATTCCATATCTTATTACTATTCTACATTTTCTATATAGCTTCTCCCCTCTTTTAACTTTCTTAATTTTATTTTATTTATTTCATCTTGATTCAAATCATTGTACTTATATTCTTTGTCTGTCCTGTTTCAACTGTCTACTATCTTTTCTCATTAAACAAAATTTCTCCTGTAATCACTGATTGGAGTATGACGCCTTTATATCTTTCCCCTAAAATTATAACACTTAATATAATACATAACTTCCATTCGAATTCTGCTTGGTACATTCTAAAACTACACACTGTATTCTTGAAAAAAGATAAGATTATAAATGTATAATATAATTAAAACAACAATCCATTCCAATTCAATTCTATCATTAATATTAATATTCATTTAAATCTTAACATTTTGCACATTACTTTTCAAATAAATATCATACTTCTATGGGAACAATTATAAACTTTCCATAGTTAATTCCCCCCCCTTCACTTATATTTTATAAAACATTGACTAGTTAGAATGTTCCTGTTCCTTCCTAATTCAATTTTCTCATTTATTTTATTTCATTTATTTTATTCACAAACATTTCACTAAATTACACTATTCTGTCCCTCTTTTTAATCATATGTTGTTTCCAATTTTCTAACATTATTTCTATTACAAATATAACAATACAATCTTATGTACCTTCACAGAATCCCTTTTTCAGTTAGATTTTCACCCATTATCTATAAATAGGTCTTGTTTCTTTACATCTTGCTCCAAACCTTTGTAACTTCTCTTCCTTTCCATCTTCCCTCTCTTCTTCTCTCTCCCCTTTTTACCCCCCTGTCTCTCCACCTCCGTTTCCCTCTTCTGTATTCCCCTTTTCTGTTGCTTTCCAACATTATATCCACTTTTCAAATTATTTTTCCCTTTTTTGGCTGTTTTTTTAAGTCTTAAATTCTCCATTTTCTTCCCCCTTTCTTCCCCACATAGAGTTACTTGTTCATTAAAGATGGCTTCTTCTTTGTCTCAATCTTCTTGTTGTGCAGTCTTTTCTTGTTGTTCCTCGTAGTTACAGATCTCCATTTCTAAAAATTGAAAAATGAAGCCAAAAGAGCCCTTCCCTTCTTGTGCATCTTCTTTATATTTTTAAGTTCCATTTTCAATTCATCCAGAAGTGATGCCATTGTAAAAAATTTTAAACAACCACCCAATTGTTTGTAGTCATTCAAATATAATAACCAAAAATCCAAAAGTCACCAAGCAATCCAAATACACCCAAGCTGTTTCTTTTTACACTTTCTTCTTTTTTTCACTTTCTCTTCCAGTTAAAATGTATCTTTTAGAAGTCTTTTTGAGATTTTACTTTAGATTCCTTTGAAGTCCAGGCAGTCTCCTCCCTCCAGTTCCTGCCCTTATTCTTTTCCTCTCCCTTCCTGCTTATAGAAAAAAAAATTTAGTGTCCAGAAATCTTTATTGTCCCTTTAGCATTTAATTATATTTCCAGCTTAATTGCCTATTGATGCCAAAGCGGATTTTTCTGATTTCTTATTCAGATATCTTAGTTGTCAATGTAAGGAAGGAGAGAGAAGAAAAAAAAAACTTTCCCTTTTCACTTTCTTTCGCTGCTTCCGACTCTTCTTTGGGAACGATGTTATCTTTTATAAAATTTAAATTCCAGGGTACCTTAGTTGTTGCTTTTTAACCTGGTCAGCCATAACTTTCACTTCTTATCTTCCTCCTGCACTTTCTTTTCTGGTTGAGTGCTTCTTTGAGGTGGCCATTTCTGACCACCGCTCCTACCGCCTTCGGGAAAGGGAGTTTGGCCAGCTGAGGAGGAGAGATGCGGCTCTCCTCGACCCTGCTGGCGATCTCCCCCCTCTTCACCACCTCTATGGGGTGGCTTAGCCCCGAAGCCAGCTGGCTCGGGGCGCTCCAGCGTCGAGCCCAGGCAGAAACCACGCATGATCGCAGATTCCTGCCTGCCGCCGAAGCCCTTCAAACCGGAAGTCTCCAACTTAGCGAATCATGTTTTAAATGCACTACAAATTAGCTATAGATGAATGTGAAAAATCTTTTCTTTGATTGTGGCCAATTGTCCTTAGCAATTAGTTTTACAAGGTGGAAGGGGAAGAAATAGCTATTCTTCAGATACAGGGAATAGTAGAGATTGCTGATCTTGATGGAAAGGGCTTTCAGATAGAGTATTGTTCTGGTCACTAACAAACCCTTTTCAAGGAATGTCAGCAGTTATTAAATCAACTGAGAATTTGCAGAACACTTTTAGGGTATTGTGAGAGCTATTAACTCTAGTAAATTGCAGCCAGGTTATGCTTGACAGCTTTTATTCAGTTCAAGGCAAAGAATACTTGTTGAGTTGAAAGTGACTATTATTCAAAGACATTTTGCTTCAGAAAGTCATTAGACAAAATTCCAGTAAATAGATTTAAGAATGAAAAGCTGTGCTTTATATCTTATTCTTTAGTTTTTATGTGAGAATGAGACCCCGGATTTCTTTAGGAAATGTTTTTACTGTAGTAATTCAAGTCCTAATTATTTTCTCTTGTTTTGAATGACTAATATCTCTGGAAAAAGATTATTATATCCATTATTATATCCAGTTTTGATTTGAATTATCTAGTGAGGTCTGTACTTCCATGTACTTCATATACTTTATAATATTCTGCGTGGTTTCTAATTAGTATTAAAAAAGAAACCCTATTCCTGCTGTCACCGATTCTGATGTTTGGTGTCCAAGGTTACAACAAATAGATGTCCTGGCAGATTTAACATTTCAATTTTCCCTGCAAAATCTCTTGGTCTATTTTCTGGGTCAGATCAGAACTACTAGAATAATTTCTGCTTTAAGATACATTATCCTTCCTGATTATTCTGCTCAGGCCAGGAAACTGAGGAATTGTAAACATAAGGTTTTATAAACAGTGAAATATAGTTCTTAAACCTTAAACACATTTGACCACTGCTTAAGTTATAGATAGAGTGGCTATTCAGTCTTATCAAATGCCTAAGTATTCAGTGCCTAAACTGATATTTTGGGGTATATGTTCAGGAGTAATAGATGTTAAAGTTTCTACTTCTTAGATATTTAAATTCTAGTAAGAAACTAAGAACTGAATTGGATCATTTTAGATTTTAATGGTAGCCTTTGAATTCTACAGTAAGCTCAATTTTTGAAATCCTTCTTCATTTTGGGATATTTTAAGGGATCAAATGTTCAAAATGAAATACCAAGTAATTTAGTGAATCGAGGGATTTTCTACGGCCACACCAGTTTATTGTTTTTATTCTGCGTTCTTGAAGGATTCTTGTAATTAATTATTTCTTTTCAGATGCATCTGAAGCAGTTTGTCCATATTTGTGAAATATGAGACCATAATATTTCTTTGCTATATGCTCATATTGTTTCTTTTTGGATAAGCAGTGTTATGAAAAATGCAGAGAAGATGTAAGAAATAATAAGTACAGAAGGTGAAGGGTTAGATAAAACAAAGAAAAAGAAATATACTATTTTATACTCAAATCATTGTTTATTTGTCCCCATATCTTTATAACTTTCCAAATCTTGCTTTCATCCTGCCCATAAAATACTTCATACTATTTTTTCTTTAAACTATTTTTTTAATTTTTTTTTCTTTTTTAGGATTTTATTAATTTCAGTTATAACTTTTGCCTGCCTCAATATATTCACTCTTTTGTCAATTCTTCCTTTTGCCATGTAATTCTCATTCATTATGTATATCAGGTAAGGGACTGGCAAACTATGAACTCAAAGCCAAATCTTCCCACTGCCTTGTTTTATATGGCCGACAAACTAAAAATTCACAGGAAGTGAGCAGCAGATCAACATGCCTCAGCTGGGCTCCAGGAAGTGAGGGGCAAGAACAGGACACATTGAGAAGCAGCTTATAAGCATCCTGATTTGTTTGCAAACAGGCCCTGCCAATGTCTGCCATTCTCCTTGGCTTATCGACCACCCTGCTACATCTAACCCTGAAAAGGCTGAAGAGGGGCAGGATCTGGTCTTTTATGGAAAAGGTTTACTGATCACTTTGTATCAAGTCCAGATCTGTTAATCAACTATTCATGTTTTTTTCTTATTTTTCCATTACTATAGCATTCAATTTTTATTTTTTCTCCAAATCCCACTTCCATTAACAAAGTGCACAGAAGCATGCATCTATTTATATAGAGCAATTTTTGCATACTTTGGACATTCTTTTCTGTATACAGCCTAACACTTAGGAACTTCATTTGTTGTTTTAAAGTACAGTAGAACCTCAAGCGGCGAACACTTCTGTTCATGACCAAATCGGAAGACGACCAGAATTTTCAGAACAGTTTTTCTTCTGGTCGTGAACAGAACTTTGGGTGGCAACCAAGCAAACCTGAAAATCGCCATGGCGATTTCGCCTTTGGTGCCATTGTTTTGATTCACTTATGCACAGACGGTCGTACTTCTGGTCAACCAAATTGGTTGCGACCGTAGTCCTGGAATGGTTGTGACCCAAGGTTCCACTGTATCTCAGTTTCACTCTATCTTCAATAACATTTATACCAATACAAAACAGAGTCCTCTGTTTTCATCATTTATGTGTAATTTTTCAATTGTGGACTCAATTTTTATTATTAAATATAAGAAATTGGCCTTTGATATAGTTAATTATCAATTCATATTGTTTATTTATAACACAATAAAACAATCACTGTAGGTAAGTTGTCTTCTCAGCCAACAGTAAGCCCACATCTACTCATACATTCATATCTCCAACCAATACATCTTTGATGTCATCATAGAAAGTCCTTATACATCCAGCCAAAAATACATTAAATGCACAAGATGAGAGCACATAATCTAGTCTTACTCATGGCTCAGTGTTGTATCATTCACTAAGCATTCCATTGAGTTTCATGTATATTTAGTTCCATTTTGTCCTAGGCCTACATGCATATAGTAACCAGTTTTGAATCTCATGTTCATGCAAAAGATTCTATAATTGAAGCCTGTTTACTTTATCTAAACCGATAAATGTACCATTTTTTATTAAGTGATCTGCTAAAGAGCAAAAGTAAGTCTGACTATCACCTCCCCATCATAGGACACAAAGTCAAAATAAAAAAAAAATTGCTTACTTTTTTTCCCCTTATATTCTTTTGGTTGGAATTTTGCCAAAACATATTATTCATGGTAAATTATCTCTAAATGCCATAAATAATTTGTGTAGATGAGTACATATTTGTTTGTGTATACATATACTAGAGCAGGCATGTATCCATTCATTTATCCATGATTAGATTTCTCTATTCTATTGTGGTGTATCTTCTGCTCACAGATTATTACTATTATTTTTTTGTCTGTGATGCATCTTTGAAAATTTGCTTTAAGTTAGTTCCTGAAAAATGTGATTTGATATGTAGAGTGTTGAGACTTATTGCTGTGAATAAAAATAGGCAGTTATAAGAGACATGAAATTGGAGTTCATGGGTGAAGAAAAGTTAAGAGTTAATTATTTTAAAACGCTAATGTTCCTAGGCTGAATAACTATTCTTAGTACTTCAAGTAATGATGATGATTATAAAGATTCTTTCAAAATAACAGAAATGTCAGAAATTCTGTAATTGAAAGGGTAATTCTTGCAACAAGATGCAAGAATAATAAGATGTAAAAATAATAAAGGCTCTAAAAAGAGCAAATCCTTTTAATAATATCTAATAAATTATAGTACTGATAGAAACAAACAAGCACTTGAATTAGATATAGAGGTCACTATTTTCTTGAAAGGTAATTATATTTTGTGGGAATTATTCTTTGTTCTTTGTGTACGTGCTAGGACAACGGAGCCTTTTGGTGGTTGACTGCAACACGAAGCAAGGAACAAGGACAAACTGTTGCCATTTCTTACCCAGAACTGTAGCAAACTTAAACTTTGCAGCTTTGTATGCTTACACGAATAATCAGTGCATTTTGTGTGATGTAATGCGTTTGTGATAGGACGCTAACAAAAATTGCTACGTTAACAAAGATTGCTTCTAATAAAAGAGGGTGTCGGAGCTTGCTCTGGGCTCTCATCCCGAAACAGCCTTGCGTTGTGTCTTCTTTTCATGAGAGACCACCACAATATTTAATTCCCTGTTTGTTCCATACTTTCAAGAGAGAATATACAAAAGGGTAAAGAAAATGAATGAGGAATTCTACTTTTTAAATATTAGATACTGGTGAAACTCTATGTTATCTCAGACTTAATATAAGTCTTTGAGAGGCAACAATAGTATATAAGGAAAGGAAAAATTATTAGAGCCACCTAAATAGTTGGATTATAGAAGAGCTGATATTACTAAATATTTCTAAGGTTGCTTTAATGGAAAAAGATTATTCAGTTAAGTACTATTTGATAATAGAAAACAGATGGAAAGTCTTTTAACATAAAATTGCATGTGAGAGGAGAAGGATAGCCAACTGCAAGAGGATCTAGTTTTTTAAACTACATGTTGCTTTGGAACCAATGCAGTTTTATTTGGAATTTCGTATAAAAATACATTCTCACACTTCAAATAAAAATATACCTATTTTAAATAACTATTTTTATTTTGAAAAACAAAGAATTGAATTATTAATCTTGCTTGGGCATACATAGGGTGTACATTGCAAGTATTGCAGCTGGTTTTTTTTTGGAGACAGTTGTTATGAGATACAAATTACCATTGTGAGGCCACTTATTCTCTATAGGGCCAGAACTGGCATGTCAGGCAAAGTTGGGCAAAGGGGCTCTTCTATAGCTGCTACCTTCCATCTAGAAGTAGCCAACAATCCAGGAAGCCCTCTAAGTTGCAGACTTGATTCCGTAGAATACTCCTATCAAGAAGGATACCTAAGATCTTCAATGTACAGAAAACAATTTCGTCTTATTTGGGTTTAGTTTCAGACTTTTTTTCCCTCTACCTGGATCAAGAAAGTCGTCATATATTGTGTTACCCTTAAAAGATAGACCATATAGGAAACATAACCAGATAAGGTAATTCTATTTTATTGAGGTTATATATACAAACTTTTGCAGCTTTCCCACCTCCCAGTCTCCTTTGTAGCCCAAGAATCTCTTTCTCTATGTCTGTGTGTCTTCTGAGCCTCTTGCCCTGTCTAAAATCTGCCTTTCATATGACTTTTCCTTTGTCTGTGTCTTGTTGTCCTGTCTCCCAGGATTATTTCCAAATGACATTACGCATTGTGATACAGCAGCAATAATTCAGTCTGTGATTATATTATTTATTTATCTGAGCAGAATTCAACTAGATCAGGGGTATCAAACCTACATCGCTCCCCTTTGCTAAATGGGGGTGGGCGTGGCCAGCACGTGATGCATCTGGCCTGTGGGCTGAGAGTTTGACAGCCCTGAACTAGATGAATTGCAAAATACCTTCCATGTCCATGATTTTATTTGATGAAATAAAATTTTGATAGCTAGATATTTAAATAATAAATCTACCTTGTTTCTGTTTTAATTTGCAATTTTTATGAATATGGATTAAAAAACGGTAAAGATTTCCTCTATCAGTCATATCCGATTCTAGGGGGCAGTGCTTATCTCAGTTTCTTAAACTCAGTTAATATAAATTTCCTATTTCTCATAAATCCCTGGAATATTAATTCTCATGTAGTTTAGCGTAATAGAAATTTTTGGAATTTTTTTTTCTAGACCAGGACTATATTATAAAATTCAAAATATTGCAAGTAAGATCATTCAGTAATTTTATTTAGATTTACACTTTATTGTGGAGATGCACTTCAGTTTATATTGTAGTTCTCAACAGATGTTCAACAAATTCTTTTTGAGATCTAAAAAAATAAAAGTCATTGTTTAATTTATGTTCTCCCATGAGCTGTTCAGAGCATCCAGTGATGGGAAGGTGCTTCAGTCCCTTCTAGGACGGCTGGGCTTAAACTTGAGGACACTCCTCCTCCTCCATGAGACTCCTCCTTAGCGTCCCCAGTTTTAGCTCAGCCTTTCTTCAGATAGGTTTTCCTGGTCGGAACATAACACTGGCGATTTAGCAGATTTAGCTGATTTATTTCTCAGGTCAGGTAATACCACATTTTCTGTCACCAACCACCACCCCCTGGGAACCTCCAAAAGTCACTTCACTCGGTTTTTTGTTTTGTTTTGTTTTTACATTCCAGCTTCCCGAGGCTAAAGCCTCATAATCAGGGAGGCTTATCTTTCCAATCTGCCCTGAGGCTTTTAGAGATATGCTGCCTTAAACTTCTAAACAAGGAGGCTTATTTTTCCAATCTCCCAGCTGGCTGAGTAAACGCTCTGTCCCTTTGAGGTTTGAAGCTTCCATTTAAAAGTGCAGCCTTTTTTCCTTTTTATTACGAGGCTTTCCCCGCAGAACATCTCAGGGCAGGGAATTAGCCCCTGCGCCTTCCCGCTGAGCAGTTTTGCTTTCAGCAGGCTGGGCAGTGATAGCTGCTTTCATTTTCATTCTGCCATGAGGCAGCCAGCATTTTAAAGGCTGCGTGGTTAAATTTGCTGAGTAATTGTTACTGTCTGTGAGGAAAGTTACCCAACAAGGTTTCCCTTTTTGGGGGGACCTGGGAAGGGGGAGTCCCTGCCACCAGTCCACTGGATGATAGAGGACTTGAACTGCCACAGGCAATGAGTGCAGCTAAACTGATCTAATTATCAGTTACAGACTTCTGTGCCCTCATATAGGTGCCAGGTCTGGAGTGGGGTGTTCTGGTCTCCATATTTGATATTACAAGTACTTTATTCAAAAATTGACTTGATTGACTTAAATTCTACAAATCTTTAAGTTATTAAAAGATAGATAGATAGATAGATAGATAGACAGATAGATAGATAGATAGATAGATAACAAAGCAAAACAGTACAAGGAGACAACATTTGTTAAAGGCATTGGGGAACTATTTATTCCAGGATTCCCTGCCCCTTAAGGGAGCAGGCCCCTAGGTGTTCTAGCCACCTAATTTCATGGCCTCTTTCCATTGCTATCAAAGGCATTACCATGGCCAGCAGCTACAACTCCAGATCTAGACTAACTGCTAAAAATAAGTCCAAATAAGAGATAAGTCCACGGAGCCCAAAAAGACCTCTAAAGCAGCAGAGAAAGATGCACGCAGACGCCATCAGGCATTAGAAAGGCAGGTGGAAAAACATACACGAGCAGCTGCACAGCCCACCTCTTCACCACTCATCATACCCTCTACCTCACAGGCCCAGAACCCTCCAACCGCCTCTTTGGATTTATCCAGAAGGAGCAGCATATTGATACAACCTCCCCAGGAAGCTCTTTCTAACATTCTCTCCCCAAGGAGGGCCCCAGGGGCAACATTTACGCCAACTGCAGCTGGCCTCAGACAAGAGGAGGAACTTCCGAGGAAATCCCTGCCAACATGAGGGCATGGATGGAGCTAGCTATCCAGAAGGGCATATCAGCAGGCGCCCAAAAGGCTATTCAGGCAGGACGAACACCCTCAGCTTCGGGTTGCAGATCTCTTTCTGAATGATCTCTGGGCATCATGGATCCACATCTTCATCAGGTCCCCCCCCGCAGAACTATCGTTGCCCATTGTCAGAGACACACAGGATATAGGAGATCAAGGGGATCCAATGGATCAAATGGACAAGGGGTCGGTACACACCGTTGACCAGGTATTGTCAGAGGTGGATCTGTTAGAAAGGAGGATGTCTGACGATGAAGGCCTCTCACCTGACCTCCCCATATTTACAGGGTTATTCCGCCCACAATTATTTAAATCCCTGCTGTTTAAGGCCAAGAACCCCGCAGGACTGGATAATACAGGTACCCCTTCCCCACCAAATACTCCAGAGGAAGCAGAGGATCTCATATTCTCTCAACCAGTCACTGAGGCAGAGGTTATCCCTGTGCCACACATGTTTTCCAATTTAGTACAAAAACAATGGGCTGCAGCAGCCTCATATCCCGCTCCCACAGGACATGATAAAAAATACTATAATTTGGCACCCGAGTTCTCTAAATTTCTAACCACTCCGGAAGTGGATGAGCCTATCATTGCGCTTGGATCTTCCTCAGCCATCCCAAGTGAAGCTGAAGAGGCTCTCAAGCCTGAGGGAAAGAGGACGGAACTAGCCGTCCACAGGGTACACGTCTCGGATGCATGGGCCATCAGAGTGGCCACAGCTGCCTCATTTTTCACCAGATCATCCCTCAGATGGCTCCGCCACCTGAGGGGATACCATTCCAGCCTCAAACATTAGGGCACATCAAGATGTGGCTAAATTAATCGCTGCTGCAGAGTTTTCAGCAGATGCTACCTTCAATGTAGTTAAATTTTCCTCTAGGGCCATTGCTTCCCAAATTGCGACTAGAAGGTTACTTTGGCTCAGGCATTGGCAGGCAGATGTCAAGCACAAGTGGTGGCTTGCCTCAGCTCCCATCTCGGAGAACAAACTATTTGGCAGTGCACTTGAACCCCTCCTAATCGAAACCAGAACCAAAAAGAAAATTATTTCCTCTCTTTTTCATCGATCAGAGTCCAGATCACCACGGCCCTTTCGTAGGGGTCCCTTTCACCCCTTCTACCAACCCTTCTATCCAAGATTTCAAAGACAGCCTGGATTCAGACAACAGACAGACAGAATTGAACCTGGGGACAGATATAGAAGGGGACTCCATCCTAGGAGACAATTTTGAGGAACAGGATCTAGGCCCTTCCTCAGGTCCAAGTAATGACCACAAAGAGATTCCCATTTGCGATCATCTAAAAATGTTTGCCAACCAATGGGACTCCTCTACCACTGACACATGGGTCAGGAACACAGTACGATTTGGTCTGGCGCTGGAGTTCAGCTCCACCCTCCCCAGATTTTTTTATGAAGTCCCCAATTTCCAGGGACGCAGAAAAAAGGTTTCTCATGGACACAGCCATAGCACATCTCCTAGAGATCTGGGCCATACAACCCATCCCTTCTAATAAAAAAGGTCTTGGTTTTTATTCGCACCTCTTCGTGGTCCCTAAAAGTTCAGGGGGATGGAGGGCAATCCTTGCCTTAAAATGTCTAAACCAATATTTAGTTTACCGAAAATTTAAAATGACCACTCTCCAATCCATCTTACTCAGCATCAGAAAAGACGATGTCCTTACCTCCACAGACCTCATGGAAGCTTACTTACATATCCCAATTAGGCCCTCACATTTCAAATTCCTTCGTTTCTGTTACAACAACGTCCATTATGAATATATTGCTCTCCCATTTGGCTTAGCTTCAGCTCCCAGAACTTTTACAAAGGTCTTGGCTGCCTTGGCAGTATCACTCAGAGGTAGGTCCATCCGACTTCAATGCTACTTGGATGACATTCTTATTCTGGCATCTTCCATCAATTAAGCAAATTCAAAAACTCAAACTACACTTGTAACCCTACAACTACATGGGTTCTCAATCAATTGGTCAAAAAGTCATTTAACACCCTCTACTAGACTCATTCACCTTGGTGCCATCATTGACACCCTGGAAGGCAAAGTTTTCCTCTCCCCTGACAGACAAGAAAGCATTAGAAATTTGGCTCAACAGATCAGAACTCTTAGGAAAGTACAACTATGTCTCCTTTCTAAATTGCTTGGAAAAATGATTTCTTGTATTTCTATTATCTTTGGGCCCGGTTACATGCAAGACCCCTGCAATGGTTCCTGTTGCCATACCAACGTGCTGGGAGAGACGATGCCAGGACTTGCATAAAAGTTCCATCAACTGTTCTCAGGTCTCTACGATGGTGGACACGACCCGAAATCAACAAGGGATGTCCTTTCACAGGTCGATTGTTACAACAGATGCCAGTCTAGTGGGATCACATACAGTGCAATCACATACAGTGCAAGGCCTTTGGACAGATTCAGAGAAGGCACACAATATCAACTGGCTAGAACTGGGAGCGGTGTACTTGGCACTTCGACAATTCCTCCCGCATCTCCATTGCAAACATATGCTCGTCTTAACAGACAACGTAACTACAAAGGCCCATATCAACAAACAAGGGGGCACTCATTCCAATCTACTAATGAGGGAAGCAGAAAGACTATTCCTATGGGCAGAAATCAATCTTCTCTCTCTAAAGGTGGAGCACATATCTGGAGTAGAGAATGTACAAGCGGATTGGCTCAGCAGAGCCACATTGGACCAATCAGAGTGGCGTCTGGACCCCAAGATCTTTCTGGAGGCTACTTGGAGGTTGGGCCAACCAGTAGTCGACCTGTTTGCCTCTCCACTCAATGCACAGCTTCCCCGATTCATTTCTCGTTACCCATCACAGGGGGCAGAGGACGTGAATGCACTCAGATGTCACTGGCCCACTGGACTGCTATATGCCTTTCCTCCCCTCCCCGTGATTCCCAAATTGATTCAGAAGTTGCTGGAAGAAAAAGCGGACCTGCTATTAGTGGCTCTTTATTGGCCAAGGCAAGCATGGTTCGTGGACCTGAAGGACCTCTCGACGGTACCACTGTGGAGGATCCCATCATCGGTCATATCGCTGTCTCAAGGCCCAGTGCTACACCCGGACCCCCAATGGCTAAACTTAGCTGTATGGAAGTTGAATGGCAACGTCTGAGAGATGAACACCTTTCTACTCAAGTTATTCACACTATTCAGTCAGCTTGATGTTCTTTGACGAACTGAATCTATGAGGCCACTTGGTCTAGCTTCTGCCGTTGGTGTCAGAAGGTTCAGATCGACCCCACTTCCCCATCAGTAGCGCAGTTATTAGAATTTTTACAGGAGGGCCTAAACAAAGGGTTATCACCCAATACTCTGCGGAGACAGGTGGCGGCCCTGGCTTTGGTCATATCTTGGGATGATTTTACCTCCATATCTCATCACCCTCGCATTTGCAGTTTTCTGTGCGGTGCCAAGAACTTGAGGCCCCCCCGTAGTGCACCGATATCCAACTTGGGACTTAAATAAGGTAGTATTGGCCCTTACTACAGGTCCCTTCAAGCCACTAAGGACCACGACGCTTCTATTTCTAACCTACAAAGTAGTTTTCCTGATAGCAATTATATCTGCCTGAAGAATCTCGGAACTAGCTGCATTATCGGTGCACAAAGATCTCTGCATTTTCCATTTGCTCACGTCCATCACACAGGCTTGAACACCAATGGCACCACTGGGATGTAAGAAGAGCCTTACGCATCTACATAGAGCGCACAGTGCCTTCCAGAAAGACAGAAGCCCTCTTTGTGTCTTTTCAATCTAACACACTGGGGTGCAAGGTTTCACCCTCTACCATAGGTAGATGGCTAAGGGCTACCATCGCTAAGTCGTATGACTCTCACTTGATTTCAGTGCCCCAAGGCATTACCGCTCACTCCACCAGGAGTGCAGTTACCACAGCAGCATGGGCGACCCAAGCTACAAGAGGAGATTTGCCGAGCTACCCCCCCCCCCAAAAAAAACGTCCAGTTGCCTCTTCAAAAAGCACCTTGGGGTTTCTTCCTTAATATTCTCTACTTTGATATATAGACTCCAACTATAAGCAGCATATCTCATTTACTATTTCTCCTATCTGGATTGTAAGCAATATAAACTTCTGTCTGAAAGTATTCCATTTCACTTCAGTTTGTTGATACATAAGATGTCAGTGTGTTTTCAATTCATGTAATCTTTCACTGGATTTCACAGGACTATTTGATTCAGGCTAGTTTCAAAATATTCTTGCAAACTGAAGAAAACTGTTCCAAGTATTTAGCAAACTCTAACTCTATCTCACTAATGAAATTTACTCTTGCCCTTCTCCTGAAGTCATTCTCCTGAAAGGTTATATGCCCACAGATGAGGTATAAAATGTTTCCATCAGAAAAATATAAATTTCTTTTTCTTTTTAAGATCCTCTTTGTCCCAACTACTAAAAGAATTACGTAGCGGTAGTGTGAAGCACCTGTCATTGCCAAAGTCTTGTGTTTATTCCTGCCGTATAGAAATATTTCTCAGCTGTATCTGCCTGGTAGGTATAATAATGAATTGTCATTAATTGCCAAGTAATTAAAATAGTTCAGTCCACTTACAATTGCTTCGTTGCTAGCCAGCATGGCTACTGTACTTTGGGATGCTTACAGATCAATACTATCCATCTGAATATGCTTGTATCCCCATGTTTTCTAATAAGATAAATTTAACAGGTAGAATGTAGCCACTTAGTTTGTAAGCTTTATATTAGACCCATATTGTTTCCCCTAATATAAATTCAAACAGTACTTTTCATGTTAACAATATTTCCTATTTGCAAACCATTACTATCTTTTTAGCTAATACAGCAAGGAGCTAATAGTGACTAAGAAGAAACCCTAATCTTATTTATTAAATCTTTTTGTTAAGCCATTTTAAAATTAGGAGGTGATTCATTTACATAAGGAGTTACTTAATTGAAGGATTAATTAATTAAAGGTGTTGCTGATTAAACATATTCATTGAAAATTTATTACTGTTGTATATAACTGTTCAGGCCCAATCATCTATGGCTTGTTTCTCAAAGGGGCAATAAACTGAAAGTCTTCTTGGCTTAGAAATGATTTTGTATAATTAAAAAAAGGAAGGCTATTGACATAACCTGATAAATGCATTAATAGTGTAGAAAGCTGAAGTTCACCCAGGGATATTAAAAGCTAACCTTTAAAATATTCTGCCTTAGAAACCTAAAGCAGACACAAATGATTATTAATCAAAATAAACAATTTTTTTGATCTTTACTTGGATTTAGTAGGTCACATATGCCATGTAAATATGTTTACCCTCCATTCTCAAAAAATGGTATAATTAAGATATTGAATTTCTCTAATTAAAAGCTGAATATCAGTATATGCCTTAGATAAAATTTTTGTTGTTTGGGAAGATAATATAAGAAATTAATAGAGTAATGGAGTAATGGAGAGAATGCATTTAATAAAAGGAAAGAAAAATGAAACCATAAAAACTTTTAGTTTATTTATGTTTTTAAAATGTACATTTATTTGGCTATGGGCATTTCATTGAAGTTATAGCAAAATGTAAACCAAATATCACAAGTAGTTTATATATACCGTATTTGCCGGCGTATAAGACGACTTTTTTGCCCTGAAAATATGCCTCCAAGTGGGGGGTCGTCTTATACGCCGGGAGGACTCCGACTCCCACTTCGAGCTTGAGTTGCAGCCGGGAGGGAGGCTGGGGGAGCGGTGTGTGTGTGCGTGCGTGTGTGTGTGTGTGGCGGGTGTCACTCGCCACGCGCTGCGCAACCTTTCCCCTCTTCCTTCCTTAGCGGTGTGGGAGAGAGGATTCAAGATCCTCACGTGCGGCGTACTTTTTTCTTTTTTTTTCTTTTTGCACGCAGGTTTTGCATGCGGGCGGCTGTAGGTTAAGGATGGGGAGCCCCGGGTGGGTTATCAGGTTTTATGTGCGAACGGTGGGAGAGCGGAGAAGAGAGCGAGCGAGCGCCCGCTGTGTGAAATCCTGCCGTCAAAGCAACACTGGGGGAGGCAGGGTATAAATTTACCAGGTTAATGTAGCAATGGTGATTAATGCCCAGAACATTGTTTGCGGGTATTGGGTGTGTGTGGTGGTGGTGAGGAGAGGTTGTCCTTTGAATGCGGAAAAGTAGGTGTGACCTGTGTAGGAAAATAAAGAGATCCTTTTAGCGTGTTTGGCTTCTTTGCCTCCCCTCGTTCGTTTTGACGTGGAGATAATGGCCTTCGGGCGGGAGGGGAAGAAAACGGTAGCTGGATCATTTCAAATTTCACTTACTCTCCTGCCTCACTTCAATATGTCTGAGCGACTCCAGATACTGGAAGACTTTTTGAATGAAAGTGTTACCTCCATTTTTTTTTTTTTTAAAGAGGGCCACTTGGGGAAAAAAAAGATTCTAAGGAATTCCTTGTTTCTTGATTAAAGAGAAGGCATTGAATATACTGTTCCTTGGCAGCCTTTTCAGTGTCCGGGTTTTTGTGTGTGTGTGTGTGAGTGAGAGAGAGAGAGAGAGATCAGCTGTATTGAGAAGAGAACGTTTCCTGTGTTCTCATTTTATTTACAACATATTTTACGCTTAATGGTAAGCAATGAAAAATATTTTTAAAACTCATTTCTAACCTCCATAGCTATTTGCATATTCTTGGTTCAAAATTGGATTAGCTCATTTCAAAATTGTCCAAAGCAGAAAAGTGCGTCAAAAAAAAAAAAAAAGTGCAAAAGTGGAAGGTGTGTAGAAGAGGGGTAGTCTTATACGGTAGTATATAACAAACTCTATATTTTGAGTGGAAATGTTGGGGGTCGCCTTATACGCCCAGTCGCCTTATACGCCGGCAATACGGTAATTAATATATAATTAAGCATCATTCCTTATTGCATTAATATTTCCTGAAAATAATTATAATTCTGGCTTACCAATCTAATTGGGAAAAAATATTTTTATAGTTTGATTTGTAGGATAAATTTCAAAATATATTCCTCTTTTTTACTTCATCATCATCCATCACTGCTTTTTACCACTTTTATCTCCATCACTTGAATTAAACATGATTTATTAATAAAACTAAGTGATTTATTTATTTTTTATCAGTGTATGAATTTATTTATTTATCCTGCCCTCCTTAAGGTTTATGTTCTACTAGTTAAAATGGATTGTTAATATTGTTCAGTTGCAGCTGAAAGGCTGAAAGGCCCAAGGCAGGCATCCTTGAGGCACCCCATACATATTTAACAACCCCTGAATTCACCCCTACATTCATTTAACATATGCGTTGGAGAGTGGAGGATTCCAGGCTCTTACACTTAACAAGTTTCAATTAAATTCTTCCTGTCTTATGACCAAAATGGTAAGGCTCTATTATTGTCGTAAGTTGAGTAGTCTAACTAACCTGTAGTCTAACTTTAGAACAAAGAAGCTAAATGAAAACAGAAGATGAAAAAAGGGATAAACAAATTTTGAATTTGGATTGATAACTTGACTTTAAATACTCCATACACACTGCCTAAATACAAAACAGAATGTAATTTTTATTTTTAAAAATATTGCAAAATATTTCTTTTCACTTATATGTATCTTTGCAATTTCAACATGATTAAATCTATGTATGAATAATGTATCAGTAAAGTCCAACTGATATTACTACATTTGGTTGTATTTATTCTTATGAACTTCTGTTTTGCCACCCAACTTGCATAGATGCAATTCTGTGCACTTAAAAACATTAAAATCCAATAAAACAAGGAAGCAAATACTTATAATAATAGTAATAATTTACAATTAAAAAGATAGGGAGGAAGAGAGTAGGATGCACACGGAGGAAGTTGGGGTTTATCCAAACCCTTCAGTCACTTTAAGCATGATGTGCCCTTTTTAAGGCCCTAGGCCAGAAGTCTCCAAACTTGGCAACTTTAAGACTTGTGAACCAGCTATGCTGGCTGCAGAATTCTGGGAGTTGAAGTCCACAAGTCTTAAAAGTTGCCAAGTTTGGGGACCCCTGCCTTAGGAAATATGGCAGAGGGATAAGTGCAGATCTCACCTCAGATGAGATATGCACTTCATGATGTTCCAAAGAGCTGGAGACAGAAAATGCTCTTCTCTTGGACCTTGCTAAAAATAAATAAATCCTAAATTGATGAGTTCTGCAGAATGTCTCTTCTCCCAGCTCATTGGGGTGAGATGGTTCCTCAATAGCTTGGACTCATGCCATGAAGTGCTTTTAAAAAGATAACTATAACCCTGAACTGCACCCAAAACAAACTGACATCCACTTTAGCTCATGGAATAGCAGAGTTAGGTAGGCCACTCTAAGGGCCCTTGTAACTGCCCATACCACCACATTCTGAACCAATTATAGTTTCTGGATGCTCTTTAAGGATAACTCCATGTAGAATTGCAGTAGTTCAAATGTGAATGACCAGGGTTTGAACGACTGAATGCATGATTTCTAATCCAGGAAAGGATACAACTGTCCTGTGTAAAGACTCTGCTAGCCTTGACCTCCACCTGCTTCTCAAGCAGAACTCTTGAGTCCAGCTTGCTGCCTCATGAGCATTTATTAAATAAATTCCTGTCTACTACCTAGCTATTTTTAGAGTATGAGTATTGGAGATAAATACGTTACTTGGACAATTGAGTTTTGTCAAGGTACCTCTTGAAAAGATGGTTACTAAGATGGTTTAAAAGCTAAATCTTTCTTTTTAAAATGGTTATAGCAACTGTTTTTTCTAGAACCAGATGATACCTGTTACTTGAGTGCCAGTTTCTGTACTGAGCATCTAATATATTCCGATGAACAAAATTAAATGTCAGTGTTTGTTTTTGTTTTGTTTTGTTTGATTAGGAAAAATGTACTTTGTTCCATAGTATTTGTAGTTTATATTGATTCTTATTAGAAGTAGACACAGAATACAGTGTTTAAACCATGATTTAGACTTTCAGAAAGGGCTGAATTCAGAAGTCACCTACTTTAAAAAAAAAAATCAAACGTTCCTCTTAAAAAATTATATGTCTCTGTGACTTTTTCCAATGAAGTTTTTATTTTATTTTTTGCTTTTTACATAACTTGATTGGTATAGTAGCTCCTTTTAATTTGGTAAAGCATATTAACTTTTAGGAAAAGAAATGAAGCGCAACCACCCTCTGTGCTTCGATTTTGGCAGGTTAGAATGAAAAATTCATAAATACCCTGTTTGCTTGTCAGAAGCCAACCAAATTTCAGGCAGCAGCAGTGAATTATGAAACTAGTCTTTAAGATATAAACTTTTTAAAAAGACAATTCACCTACTCTTCCATGAAATTGGGGTCAATTAGTATAAAAGGTTTATACATAATTGAGGTTACCTTGGAGCACAGAAAATGTCTGAAACAATTCAGAACAATTGAGAGTACTAGGAAAAAAAGAAACCTGAAAAAAGTTGATAGGCAGATTAGTCACTATGGTTATATAAATTGTTTTGTTCATGGACTAGCCGATTTTGGATAGACTCGATATTGAATGTTTCATCCTGGCATGTGCCTAGAACATGCATGTTTTAAGTAGTGATACTTCAGGGTTGGAAATATCATAAATGAATAGATTTTTCTAAAGGATAATTTGGTACAGTTTATGAGATTGGAGAGTAGGATCAGTGGATATGTATTAAACTGCAGAGTTAACAGAGATGAGAAAGAGAAAAAGCATAACTACGTGGGCTAATGCACATAGTGAAGGGAAGAGGATCAAAATATAATAGGATTGCCTTGTTGACAATAATTTATTTCAGCCTATAAATTTGTTTCAGCCCAAAGCAAGGTGTTCTGGTTCAACTGAACTATGATCTGTTCAGGTCAATTTAGCCAAACTTCCAAATCTCAGTGTGTGTGTTTTGTGAATAAAGCAAAACATACGTTTCATTTTGTACTAGTCACGAAGTTATATTCACTGGTTTTTTCTTGTTATTTTCCTTATACAGTGTCAGGTATTTCCCAACATAGAGTGAGTTAGGGAAAACATATATAAATGTGTAATTTAATGTGGCGATACAAATGCCATGATAGGCTTATACCTACAAAAAATGCAAGCATTCTCTATGACAGTATGCAAGCAAAAGTTGGACTTTAAAGACGCAAAGTAGAAAAAGTATTGATTAACTTTGATGTTCAAGAAGACTCCTGACAATACTAAGGAAAACCAGTAAAACAAATTGATTATCAAACAAATCAACCTAGAGTTCTCATTTGACAGATAAATGGCCAGAGTGAAATATTGCTCTACTTTGAACACATTATGACATATTTGACTCTCTGCAGAAGACTCTAATGCTGGCAAAGTTGAAAAGAAAGTGAATATGACAGATGGCAGCTAGGATTACAGTGGCAATGAGTGTACTGTTGGGAAACCTGAAGGCTAGGGACAAATCATCATGTAGAAAATTTAATTATGTAGCTCGTAACATAATTTGATGATTTGATGACACAATCAATTGATAATGGAGTGTAAGTACAGTATATACATATGACAAAGTCAGCTACACCTCAAAAACTGTTGCTTTTCACAATTTGATAGTTATTTAAAAGTGCTACAAAATTCCATTTAATTTAAAGAAACACAATTATATTTGTGTATGCACTCAAACATGTCTTTGTTCATGAATTATTTGCAAATATTCAGGAATAATTTTCTTGAATTTCTTAGACAACTTTAATAGCATAGTCTACTCCTAAATTAGTTCATTTATTCTGAAATAATTTTTATCCCGATTGGAACAGATATGTCTTCCTTAGAGGATCAAAGTAAAGGAAGAAAATGTGCATGGTTTTGCACACTTTTGATTACAAGCCATTTCCATTCTATTACTCAATATTCAGGTTTTAAAAATCATTTTTTTTATCTCAGCAAAAATTTCATTGAATATGTTGAGTAAGCATCAAAAAAAGGAGAAAGCTCCTGTTTTTGTGTTTGATATCAATAATATTAAGAAGTTTATTCCATGATATTTTCTATCAATACCTTTATTCAGAATTATGATAAAAAGAGTTGTTGAGAGGAAAATTAGGAATAGAAAGATGTATTGAATATGTTCACCACTTTGAGTTTGTAAAAATAATAAAGATGGGATACAAATAAATAAAAATGACTATATGCAATATATTAAAAATTCAAAAATTTGGTAGCATGGCAGAATAATTTATTCTTTTTTTACAACAGAAATTGAGTCAATTCACACTAAAAAACATCTTGAAGGACATTTGTTTCCTTTTTATTTTATCTAAAGCTACAGTGAATCATTATGTAAATTTAAGAAGAAAATATTTTTATTTCCTATAAATAAGCCTTGTTAAGAAAGCTATACATTGCTTCCATGAAACTGCAAAATAAATTTTAAAGAAAATGGATTTTTTTAATCTGTGTTCATTATTATGACATTTTATTTATTTATTTTTTTTTTTTAAATAAATTTTATTAAATTTACAATTAAAAACATATCGACATTACATACACAAAAGGAAAAAAACAAAAAAAAGAACACTCGGTCTTACAAACTGGAAAGAAAAGAGAAGAGGAGATGTAAAAGAAAGAAAGAAACAAAGGAAGAGAAAGAGAAAAAAGAAAAAAAAAGATGCGTTTAAAAACAGACAATATCTTTTTTGACAGTCTGCAAGATCCAATTCTCCTACCTTAATTTGAATACACACATCTTATCGATATCTATGCTTAAATTACCCATTGTCCATTAAGCAGTTTATCTCTGGACTAACCAATTATACCAAGAGTTCCAATTATCGTAAAATGTTGAAGCCTCTTTGTTTTTAAGTGCTATAGTTAATTTATCCATTTCTGCACAATCACATATTTTCTGGATGACCATTTGTTCTGTAGGTGCATAGGGTGATTTCCAACACTGGGCAAACGCTAATCTGGCTGCAGTTAGGATATGAATTGTTACATATTTCATCTTTTTGGGTAAATGTTTATCAGAGATCCCTAGTAGGAAGAACTCTGGTTTGTATTCGATTTGTTCTTTGGTTATCTCCTCCAACCATTTTCTGATTTTTTGCCAATATTTCTGGGTTTCTTTGCAAGACCACCACATATGAAAGTAGGTTCCTTCTATGCTTTTACATTTCCAGCATTTTGGACTCGTGTTTGGGTTCATTTTCGCCAACCTCGAAGGGGGCAAGTGCCATCTATAAAACATTTTGTATGTATTTTCTTTATATGCTGCCGATTTTGTAATCTTAATATTTCTGTTCCAAATCTTTTCCCATTCTGATAATGTAATACTTCTTCCGACATTCCTGCTCCAGGCTATCATGTTCCCTTTGACTATCTCTTGTTCTAATTCTACTTCCAGTAAGTATTTATAGAATTTGGATATGTTCTTTTTGTTTGATCCTAGTAAAATTTTATCTAAATACTGCAGTTTGTTATAAATTCCAAAGTCTTTTATATCTTGTTTGTATCTGCTATGGATTTGTATATATAACCACTGATCAATTTTAAATCCCTGTTCCTGTAGTTCTTGTCGAGTTTTTAATTTCCCTGGATCTAATAAATCTTTATATTTAATCATTTTTGTTATGTCCAAATTATTGGGATGTACCATTGCCTCCATTGTTGATAGCCAGATCGGAATTTTTAGATAGTGTTTTTTGCATATTTTTTCCAATTAATTAATAATGAGTCCCTAATGAGGTGTCTATGAAAGTAAGACTGCTTGGGTTTCCCCACTTCCCATAAGAAGGCATGCCACCCTCTCTGGAGGTCATGCCCTTCTAATGCTAAAATTCTTTTGTTAAGTAAGTTCACCCAGTCTTTTATCCATAATAAGATAGCTGCCGAATAATATAATTCCCAATTTGGAAGGGCTAGACCCCCTCTACTTTTCGCATCTTGTAAGGCCTTTACATTGATCCTGGGTTTTTTCCCTGCCAAATAAATTTAAGTGTGATCTTATTTAATTCTTCAAAAAAATTTTTGACAACTTAATTGGGATTGTCTGGAATAAATAAAGAAATTTTGGTAATATATTCATTTTAATCGAGGCAATCCTGCCCAATAAGGAAAGCTGCAACTTATTCCAGGATTCTAAATCTTTCTTTGTTTGTTGAAGTAGTTTATCATAATTGTTCTCTTTGAGTGATTTACCTTGTGGTGTTAACCATATTCCTAAATATTTGACCCTTTTTGTTACCTGTATCCCCATCATTGTTTCTAATTCTTCCTTCTGGTTTTCTGTTAAATTTTTGGTCATTAATTTCGTCTTTTTCTATTAATTTTTAATCCTGCCACTGTGCCAAATTGTTCTAATTCTTTTATTAGATTATAACCTTTTTCCATGGGTTCCTCCAAAAAGAAAACCATATCGTCAGCAAACGCTTGTAGTTTATATTCTTCTGATTTGACCCTCACTCCTCTAATTTCAGAGTTTTGTCTAACCCGTGTTAAGAGTGATTCTAGGGCAAAAATGAAAAGAAGAGGTGAGAGAGGGCAGCCCTGTCTGACACCTTTTTCTATATTTATTGGATCTGTTTGTTCGCCATTGATTAGTATATTAGCCTGTTGTGTGTTGTAAATAGTTGTTATAATGTTTTCAAATTTGGTGCCAAGACTCATATTGTAAATTTTTGAATTAAAAAGTGCCAATTTAAGTTATCAAATGCTTTCTCAGCATCTAAAAACATGAGTGCGGATTGTTTCTCCGGTGGGCTTCATAATATTCTAGGACATCGATAACGGTTCTTAAATTGTTCTTTATTTGTCGGGACGGAAGAAATCCATTTTGATCTTCGTGTATATGTGGATTTAAAGCTTGTTTTACTCTATTAGCTATGATAGAAGTAAACAATTTATAATCGGCATTTAAAAGTGAAATCGGTCTATAGTTGTTGATGTATCTATGATCTGCATCCTCCTTCGGGATTAGCGAAATCAGCGCCCCTCCACGAGTCCGGCATCTTGGCTGCCAGAAGTACCTCATTAAACACTTCCAGCATCAGTGGTCCTACTAGTTCCAATATTGCTTTATATAGTTCTGCCGGAATCCCATCTGGTCCTGGAGATTTGTTATTACTTTGATTCTCCATTGCTGACTTCAATTCAGACCATGTAATATCTTTATTCAATAACTCTATCCATTCCTCTCCAATTACCTTGTCATTCGTCTCCTCTAAATAAGTTCTTATTTTATCTTCATTAACTTCCTCCTTTTTATATAATCTTTGAAAATAGTTGTAAATGATATCTTTTTTCTTCTCTATCTCATGTTGTAAGACATCTTTCTCATCCATTAGTTGGTGTATCAATCTCTTTTCTTTCACTTTTTAAGTTTATGGGATAGCCATCTTCCTGGTTTATTTGCATGCTCAAAATAATTTTGTTTGGACCTTTTCAAGTTAATTTCTATTTTATCTTGTTCAAGTAAGTTCAATTTATGTTTAATTGTTATTAACTGATTTTGTGTTCTCTGGTTTTTAGGGGATTTTTGAAGTTGTATTTCTAATTCTTTAATTTGTTGTTGGAATTTATTTTGTTGGGCATGTATTCTTTTATTTCTCATGGCATTATAGGAGATTGTTGTTCCTCTTATAATTGCCTTCATTGTATCCCAAATATTTTGTTTCATGGTTGCTTCATTATTATTTTCTTTTAGAAAATAATTTAATTCCTCTTTCAGCTTCTTAATGTACTCTTCTTCGTTTATTAACTGAGTATTTAGTGTCCATCTTTTCTTTGTTTTTCTCCTATCTCTCCAAATTAGTTGTATTGGGTTGTGGTCGGCCCATTCATTTGGTAGGATTTTAATTTCTTTTATTTCATTGGCCAATTCCCCATCCATCCAGGCCATATCTATTCTGGTCCAGATTTTGTGTGGATTTGAATAATATGTGAACTGTTTCTCTTCTGGGTTTAGTTTTCTCCATAAGTCTATTAAGTTTAATTCTTTCATCATGTCCTTACAGGGCATAGAAAATTCTCTTTTCCTTTCTTGTTCTTATTCACATTACTATGGTCTTTTGATGATCAGCAATGGAGTTGAAGTCGCCTATCATGCAGATATTCCTTTTTTCGAAACCTATTATTCTCTGATGAAGATCTTTAAAAATTTCCCTTGTTCTTCATTTGGCGCCAGATTGCTACCAATAAAAATGTGATATGATTAATCCAAATTTGTATAACCAGAGTTCTTCCTTCCGGATCCGACCAGATTAGTTCTGCTTTTACATCATCTTTCACAAATATTGCAATTCCTTTCTTTTTATGTTTGTCTGCTGGTGCTGTAAAAAGTTTTCCAAGTTTCGGGCAAATTAAATATCTTTCATCCTTTTTCCTAATGTGTGTTTCTTGTAGGCATATTATGTCATGCTTTTGTCTAATTAATTTAGTTAATATCCTTTTCCTTTTAGATGTTGAATTTAAACCATTTATATTAATGGAGAGGAGTTTCTTTCCTATCTCCATTTATCTAGGTCTGTTTAGTTTTTTGTCTAGTGATGATTCGGTTTTCTTCTTGCTGTTGTTGTGAGATTGGTTCTTCTCTCCCTGGTTGTGGTTTGTCGTTCCCTAAATTTTGAGGAAGTCCTTCTTTTTGGTTTCTATGGCGATTACGATCATCCTGTGGTTTCCTTTTAGTTTCCTCCTTGGTGTATTGGTTATCCGTGCCTATTAGCTGATCATGAAAGTCTTGGGCCTGTTCTATAGAATCTATTTTGATTTTTCTCTCTTTCCAAGTTATTAACATCCCTTCTGGGATTAACCATTTAAAAGGAATTTCTTTTTTATTTAAATAATTGGCCAAGAATTTATAATCCTGTCTTATGACCCTCACTTTCCTTGGGATTTGTTTTAGGATCGTAATCTCTTTACCTCTATATGTTATTGTTTCTTCTCTGGACCTTTTAAGAATTAGGTCTCTCACACACCTCCTTGTGAAACGAATATGAATTTCTCTTGGGCAGTTATGGCGTCTAGCATAACTTGTGCTGACCCTATACACCTCGTCAAATTCTTTGATTAGATCATCTTTTTCTTTCCCTGACCATTCAGCCAATAGTTCTGCCATTAATTGTTCTAGTTCTTCATTTTTCGCTTCTACCACATTTTGAAACCTTAAATATGCCGCTGCTTTATCCATTTCGAGGTGGACGAGGGAGTCTTCGGTTTCTCTAGTTACATTTCTAAATTCCTCCTCTATCCTTTCAAAGTTTGTCTCCATCCGTTCTGTCCTACTCTCTATTTCTCTTATCTTAACTTCGTTTTTCTCCATAGCCTGTTGCAAGGACCCTATCTTATCCTCCACCTTAAGTAAATCTGCTTTCATTTCCACTTTAAGCTTTCCCATCTCATCTTTTAATTCGCTAATATCCGCTCTGGTTTCTATGTGATTCTTAATCATTATTTCTTGCATCTTGGATATTGCTTCTTGCAAGGATAGTAGGGTAGCTTGTATATTAACGTTAGAGACATTGGACTGTTTTTCCCCTATTAGAGATTCTTCAATGGTTTTTGGATTGTTGGTGAAGCAGAAGTTAAAGTAGTTGTTAGGGTCGGGTGGTCTTCTTTCCCGATTTCAAAGCCATAGTTGTCGTGGAGGTCATCTCTCTTAATATTTGTTTTTGTTGTTGCACTATATTGGATATATTGTCCCAGATCACCATTCAGTGTTTAACCCTAAAATAAAAATTCTATTCTAATACTTCAATCAAATATATAGATAGGCAGTCTGTACACCTATATTATAAAATGTTATCTAATAATATAATAATCTTTATAATTAATTTATATACTGAATATCAATATTAATCATCAATAATACATCAAATCCAACCCAGTTACTTCTTTAAGAATTAATCTTAAGTATTCTAAATAATCTAAATCAACACTATTTTTCACCCTTTGTTGTTACTATTTAAGACAATCAAATCAATTGTCACTGAAATCTATAAGGACAATATACCTTTTTCCCCCTCCTTTTGAGTAGGTAAATTTATCAGGCTTTTTAAGGGGTTAAGATAGGAAGGAGAAAGACTGGAACAATAGGGGAAGAGAAGAGGGAAAAGTTTACCTTGATTTGAGGCAGTCAATAAGCAAGGGGCTAGAGGTTCAAATTGTAAAAATAGTGCCCAAATGGTAATATTAAAGTATTACCAAATAGAAATTCCTACAAATAAAGAAATGTGATAAGAGAAAAAATATAAAATAAACTTTATAGTCAGTCTTCAAGCTAAAGGTTTAAGTTTTGAGTTTCTTCCCAGCACTCCGGGAGCGAATGGTATAATGTGCTGATTAATCGCAATAAGAAGTCAATCCTTCCCAGCCTTCTGTTGGTCTCTTCTTCCTTCTTCCTCTTCCTTCTTTCCCCTTCCCGGTTTTGAGTTCAATGTGCAAATCTCCTTCACCTATTATTCCCTCCAAAATCCAATAGTCATCTCTTCTTGGTCACTTAACAATCTGTCCTCCCAGCTGTATTAAATAAAGCCAATAATCCTATTGAACTCAATTCAGAGAATTAATAAGTCACTTTCAGTGCCGCAATTTTCCTCCTCTGTCACCTCCTTCCTCTCAAATATTGTCAAAAAGTTAATCCCAAATGCCAAATCACTCACAAATTCAAGTCTCCAATCTCCTGGTTTCTGATGTTCTTCCTCTCTCCCCAGGAGTTTCCCTTTCAAAAGCTGTAATCCACACTTTTGTTCTAACGAGCCTTTCTGCTCGTGATTGTCACACTTCCGCTTTTCAAGCTGCTTTTCTGGCCGCTTTTCTCTCCTGCTTCCACAAAGTGCTACTCACAACCAGGAAGATAAATCTCTCACCCCACTGTCATTCTTCAATCTTCGATCTTCAATATTGTATTAAGCTCTTTCAACACCTTTTCCTGCTCCGATCTTGCAGGCTGTCACTATCTTGCTTAGTCACCTCAGTGGCAGACCGGACTTTGGAGCCGCCATAAACTGGCAGCTAGCTCTTCCACGCTGGGCTCAGGAGCTCTTCTCTTCGTTACCAGGGGTTGCCTACCCCCACCCTGTAACTCGAGATTCTCCTATACTGACACGAACCTCTCCGGGTTTGTGTATCCCCTGGGGATCGCTCCAGACGCTAGAGAAGGTAATAGAAAACCACAGCAGTCTTCTCCACCTCTGCACGTCCCTGTCCTGCCACCGGAAATCGGCAATTCTTTTCTTCAATCTATTATGACATTTTAAAATAACCTTATGAATGTGCATTATTAAATGTATAATGTTTTAAAATATTATGTGTGTGTGTGTGTGTGTGCGCGCGCGTGCACGTGTGTAAGACAGGATTACACCATGTTGTTATTGAATATTATAATTCCTCCTGTTGAATTAGCTCAATATTCTAGATGAATGAAAAATGAATTTACATTTAATCCAATTTTTTGAGAATGCTATATGTAAGGGCAACAGAGAAATAATAGGCCCTCCACAGCTTTTTGAGCAGGCTAACTTTTGTCTGGTGAGGGCAGCCAACAACAACAAAGCTTTTTATCTCCCCGAAACTGGAGTAAAGGGAGTTAAATGACCTTATTTCCCTCTGTAACTGCACAGTGTGCTTAGAGGTGATTAAACCTGTCATAGGGTACTGGCAAACCAGTGAACGGCCCCACGATGCAACGTGGAAAAATGGTTGTGTCAGTTAAAAAGCGTGCCAAAATGGTCTGCAAGCCCCTAAGGAAAATTGTGCTGGCCTTATTTTTTAGGCGGGAACACAGCAGCAGCCTCTGCCACTCAGCCCGTTTGATAAATAAGCTACTGTGTGACTGAGCAGTGAGGAGGGGATAAGAGTGGCTCCGATGCCCCATCTCCTGTGTTCTCCATGGGGAGGAAATCACCACCGGCAAAATGAATTAGAGACAAATAAGCACGCTTCCTTAAAAGCAGTTTGCAGGTCGAATCACAATGGCAAGGCAAAGGCGTTTGGCAAAGAAATGTAAAACAGCGTTCTCTCCCAGAGAAGCAACTGCAGTGACCAGGGAAATCCCAAAACTCCTGAGGCTGCTAAAGCGGCCAGATCGCCAAGGCGATCTGCTTTCTGTCATTCCGACTGCTTTTTTGCCAATTGCAGTCGGAACTTAGTAAATAGAAACCTAAATTTGGACATCTGTTCTGGCCAAGGATAAGCTGCCTATCGCACCAAAGGCTGAGCTAAAACTGGGAGACACTAGGGAGGAGCCAGGGAGGAGCAACAGCATCCTAACAGTTAAGCCCAGCCTATCCGAGTAGAGACTAAGCACCTCCCACTCTCTGGATGCTCGGAGCAGCTCAATGGAGAAGGGAAAATTCCAACACCATTCAGTTTTATATTCATTCCATTTTGGCATCGAAGCAATGTAGCTTTGATATTTCTTCCATAAAAAATACACATTGTAACATTTTTTCTTCTGTTCTAAGTTGGTGATATATTCTTTTTTTTTTTACCCTCTTATGAAACATTTTGTCTTTCACCATTTCTTATCATCTTGAATTGATTATCACTTCTTTCTTTGAAAAACAGCATTCTAGTAGCAGTTATTTCAGCTCGTTGCATAAGAAACCTTAAACTGAAATTTGCTTTTTCTCTCTTTTTCAATAAGACAACATAATACTTCTGTCATATCTCTTCTTTCTCTCAAAGTCTTTATTTAGCATGACACTTTATTTCTTATCTTTTTACTGAATCCTTTAACACTAGTTGAGATGTCATTCTGTTCTCTCAGTGTTCAAAGAACTTTTGCTTTCTATTTATATTAGATTGCATGATTTCAATTCTGTATCTATTTTTGGTTTTCAGTAACCATCCTGTGATTTATGAGTAGATAATTGCAGCCTCAAGCTTTGCTACAAACCCAATAAGCAACTGTGCTGTCTCTGGAGCATCTTCGGATCTCTATCAAAATTAAGGACAGTACTTTATCAAGTATTATTGTCTGCACCTCCTTTCTCAGAGGAACTGCTATTGCTATTGCTATGAAACCCGTCCATATATTCCACTCAGGATCAAGGAACTGATAGAATTTAGCTGAAGCTATACCTAGCAATGCATACTATGTATCTGGTAGGCTCCAGGAAAATGAAAGAAAATGAGCTCTAGAAGATTTTAAATGGGTTTCATACAAGTAATCCTGCAAACCTTTTTCTCTGGTAATATTGTACCACTAACTGGAGCATACAAAACATTTGCTTGACCAATTCTTGAATACAGGTTATATGTCTGGAATCCGCACTGCATATTGGACATTAATACAATCGAGAGAGTCCAGAAATATTTCACGAGAAGAGTCCTCCACTCCTCTATTTGCAACAGAATATCTTATGCCTCCAGACTTGAAATTTCAAGCTTAAATAACTTAGAACTACACCGCCTTCGGTCTGACCTAAGCGTAGTACATAAAATTATCCATTACAATGTCCTATCCGTCAATGACTACTTCAGCTTCAACCTCAACAATACATCAGCACACAATAGATACAAACTCAGGGTAAACTGCACAAAACTCGATTGCAGGAAATACGACTTTAGCAACAGAGTGGTCAATGCCTGGAGTACTTTACCTGATTCGGTGGTTTCTTCCACTAATTCCAAACACTTTAACCTCAGACTGTTGACCTCACCCCATTCCCAAGAGGTCTGTAAGGGGCATGCATAAGCATGTTTAATGTATTAATAATCATGTTTATACTTATATATATTAATAAATAAATAAAATAAAATAAAAATAAATATAGGGATGGGGTTTGGGGGTTAACTGCCTGAAAGCAGGGGTTGGTATTTATAGTATAAGACGATTAAGAGAAACATACCCAGAAAAATACTTAGAATGTAAATTTTGGTTTCAGGAAGGGCTTGGAGGACTATGTTTAATGAACATAGCTTTTTGCACCAGCATAAAAACAGAGTTCCACAAATTTCCTTTGGTTTCTGCTTGAACTTTCCCCCTAATATTGTAAGTGCTACTTTTTTTCCTAATCTGTAGGAAAGTGATAAACCTGGGAGAATATTTTCTAAGTTTTGTTTTATCATTAGCCTGATGAATTTTTTAAAAACATCATGTCTAATGTGCCTCAATCCTGATCAATTGAAGTATAGAGTATATAATTGTAATCTAGTGCTGGATTCTGTCCTAGGGTAGTGTTAATAACTATTTAATTACATTTTAGACACAAAGATCCACAACAGAAAAAAGTGAAGAGAGTTGAGCTTCTTTATCAAGATTGTATTTGCAGTTTTTTTTAAATTTCTATAAACAATGGTTAATATAATTCTAATGACATCTATGAGATGCTAAGTCGATGTAGGGCTCAATATCAATCTCCTACCTGATGGTTCCTATCTTGATTAGAAAAATGACAGCTCATGCATCTTGAATGCTGTGTAATTTTTTCTGTTTTACCTCTATCTGTGAACATTAGGATGAACAGTGAAATTGATTACCCAGTCTTCCTGTGCCTAGTCTAGGAAAATCCATAATGAAATAACATAGCATCTTTGGAATATTTAATACTTTAACATAAAATAAACACATAGTACATTTTAATTTGAATATTTGAATATAAAAATATTATATAATTAATCTTTTTCTTCTTTCTCTTGCAGAAAACCAAAGGTTGAATTTATGCTAAAATAACTGTATTTTCCCATCATCGTGAAGAAATTTGTTACATAATATGATTTAGATTACACACACACGTGTATATGTTTGTGTGTGTGTGTGTGTGTGTGTGTGTGTGTGTGTAAAACAAAATTAGAGCTCAAAATCAATAATTAAAGCTAATGCTACTTGTATATGATAATTAAAATATTATTAATATCAGGACTGTTTTCATATTCTCTTTGACTCACACTGTTTCTGAAAATATCCGACCTTACTGACTAGATGCAGATATTTTTGCTTCTTCCATTTCCTATAAAGTAGTCCATTTAACGGGGGTCTGCAGTGGCTCATGTGGTAAGATACTGGACCTGCGCACTGCTGAGGTCAGTGAGCGAATAAACCATGCAGGGACAAGAAAGAAGTCTCCTCCGAATGCCCACCGACATTCAGGCATCCCGCAGTAAGGCCTGAAAAAAATGATTTCACAGAGGCAGCCACCTCAGTGATCACATGCTAACATGTGCCATATGCTAAATAAATATATAAATAAATAGTCCATTTGATTTTTATGTCACTTACCTGTTGATGCCCAGATGCAGAGTCTGGGTCTATGCATTTTGGGCAGGCATGGTCAATAAACAAAAAATAATAATAATATGTTGGCAAAATTCTATTAGCTATATCTGATATTTCTGCATTTATTTATCTTGGATCTTTAAGTGATTTCAGGTTCTTTCATTTTCTTAGCTTTTGTATTCCATTTGTCTCTTAATAATATTATATATTCTGCAATATTAGTTCTAAACATTCTTTACAGTTTGTTTTAGAGTTCCTTAATATCTGGAGGGCTATCTTAGCTGACAAGACAAAACACTGCAAAAATATATTTCTAGGACATGAAGACACAGATAAGCAGATCTATTGTTGTAAAAATATGAAACAGTTACAAAAGAATGTTAGTGACTGCTGTGTATCAAATATGTATTTGAATGTTACAACTGCTGTGTATTATATTAGGATTGATGTCAAATGCCTTTTGCCTCTTTCTTACAACCCACCCCTTTGAATATTGGCTGTGAAAAAGTCTGTATTCAGCTTCCTCCTCAATGCTGAGCAAAGCATACCAGGGCTTAAATTCTAGAAGCAATTTTCTTTTGGTGGGAATTGTTTAGTGTGATAACTGATTTTCCTTCATTGCATCTGTAGTGAATAGAATGGCTACTACATGCATGTTGAGTTGATCTCCACCAATTATAATAAGTATAATCATATTTTTATTAGATCCTAGCCAAGTCTGTACTTAGCAATATCCTTTTTGAGTATCATTGCCACTTCTTTTCATCCTATCATCCCATGCCTGAATAGTAGACCTATGTGTTAGCCAAAAGAGATTTGTTCCAACAGAGTTTCATGCCATGGATGCTATATGGATCTCTTTGCTGATGCAAAAAGGTCATGTGATTCACCTTGAAAAGACACTTTTTCTTATTTCAAAACACTTTGAATGTTGTCTGTGGAAAAGTCTGTATTCAGCTTTTTCCTCCAGTGCTGAGCAAAGCACATCAAGGCTAACCAGTTTTGTCAAGGGCTGCTGAAGTGCCAGAAGTTTTTGTCAAAGCTTTCAGGTCTGCATGCACTTTGCATACACCAAAGGGATACCTTCGTGGCCTGCTTAAGGAATTCCTGCAGAATTTTCAAAGTTATAAATTCTGGAAATACTTCACTAAGCACTACAGTTCTCCACAGCATTTTCCAAAATGAACCTACCTAAAGCATTTCCTAAAGCTCAGTGCACCATCTGCCATGCTGTAGGTTTAGATAGTTTCATGGATTATTGCTAGGAATTTTGCAGTAATCAATGCTGCTACACAAGCTAGAACTTTTGAATTGTGCCATGGGTCCTCATAAGCTTTCACTAGAGCCAGAGAGAATGGAAATTAAATCTTATTATATACTGTTTATGAAAGAAGACTCCTCTCCTCCACTCCTTCTAAATTTCTATTTTAGTTTGAAGGCTGCAATGGCTATTAAGAAGCCATGCAGCTCTTAGAAATGAGGGGCCTTGTTGCTTCACAAAACAGTATTGAAGTAGTGCTGTGTTTGAACCTTTAAGCACAGTATCCCTTTAAACTTTTGAGTCATCTGATTTGAAGTGGTTATTCTAGCCCAACTATTCACCTAGTACTTCAAAATTCAATTTAGTGCACTTCTTCTCTCCTTTGACCACCTTAATTTTTCTTTGTTTCATTATCCTCATTATCCATGTTCTGATTGTTTTTTAATGCTTTTTCTAATGTATTTTACCAAATTTTACAGAATACAAATGATAATGGTAAACAAACATGACTAATTTCATTTTAACTTAACTTTTAACTTTAACTTAAAGATACTAAAGGAACAGTAACTAATGCACATTTGAAAATGCTACTAAGATAATATGCAGGTTTCTGCAATTCAAGAGTTCAGCAAAATGTGAATTCAGAAGAAGCAGAACCATCTGAAATTAAATTGCTTGGTGGGTAAAAAATATATAAAAGCATATCTGCCACTTAAAATCAACACTAAGATTATGTTGAGAAACAAAGACAACCCATTACATATAAACAAAAATGAAGTTAAAGAAGAACAAATATTATCTTTATAGGCACAAAAAATAGACGGGTGTATTTTCCTGTTTGGAAAAAAATTCTGAGATGTTGAAATAAAATGCAAATGCATCATATTTACAATAAAACATCTATTAAAAAGACCAACAATGCAACCCTATATAGGGGAAAGGATCACATTAATAAAGTAAAGATCATCGCAACAACAGTGGTAGGAATGCTAGAGGAGGAGCTCTTCTCTCACAATTAGGAGGCTGAGTTTGATCTTAGCAGATATTTCTGTCTCTGGGCACTCTGAGAATATATCTGCTGAACAAAACTTCACATTGGCGACAGGAAGGACATCCAGCCAATAAAACACTCTGCTAGCTCCATTCAGTTGCCCAGACTCCATTCCACAAGGGATTACGTGTTGTTAAATGAAGATGATGATGACGACAGGAACAATGGTATTCCTAGTGTGCTAATAAGCTATTCCACAGCTAGCAGAATAGTGACAGTGCTGGAAGTGATAAAGGCAATGAGGCCTGGGGATGCTTGGCTGTTCATCTCTCAGGGCAGTGGTGAATTTATTGACATTTTAATGTTGGTGGTCTCATATGACCTGTAGTATATTGTGCAAGCCTGTTTAAGACCATAGTTTTTTCTTTTGCAAGATACAGTTCTGAAAGCTGGACTATAAAAAAGGCTATAGTAAAAACAAACAAACATTGATGCCTTTGAATTATGATGCTGGAGAAGATGGTTTAAGAATATAAGAAAAGAATCAACAATTAAGTAGTTGATGAAATAACTAATAATGAAACTGAAGCATATATTAGGACAAATAATGTGAAATCAAGAGTTATTGGAAATGATGATATGGTGCCTGGAAAATTGAAGATAGTTGAAGAAGAAAGCAGCAGAATTAAAAACAGATATTATCACTGATACATAAGCTTGAACATACGAAATGTTTCATAGAAGCAGCTATTGTCCAGCAATCTTAATAAATGATGTCCTTTGTATCACAAAGTTTCAGAAGTGATTAAATAACTGATTAGTAATGGCATATGATATCATGACTCATAGAATATTATGTATAATATTCATTGACATTAAAAAGCTATTTCATATTAAAGTACTTAGAGATTGTTTTTCTACCCAGTAGGTCCCTTTAGGCAAGGTACCTTTTAAAAAAATGCTATTCAGTCATAGCAAAACATTATTTGAAATGAGTCAGCCAATTCAGAATAGTGCATACATCCTTCAGCAGTCATCTGAGATGCAATAAAAGAATAGAGTTTTTAGTGATTTTTCTAAAACTTGGATCAACATTTTAAAAGTTCAAAGTTTTGGTACTCTTTAGGATAATTTAAGTTTTAGAAATCTAGTCATCAGCAGGTGAATCATCAGCTGATAAATACACACACACCTTATTAAGGATACAGCATAGTTAAAGGAATGATAAAATTTATTCTACAACCTAAGATATTCTAATTGTGTACAATTGTCTGTGCTAATATATACAATTGGAAATATAATTAACGAAACTTATTGTACACACACATACACACACACAAAACATACACAAACTGTGGAATCCTTGATCTTCTCTGAGCTTGGAAAGTTTGGTTGCAAATGTTTCATTACCCAACAAGGCAACGTCATCAGGGTAAATAAGTTGGTGTTCCCTTTTTATATAAATGTTGGTAGAGGTTTATCTCAATGTGACTATTGATAGCTTATTTGTCTGAATGCTCAACTTTTGGGAATCCCATAGCATTTTTAGATTTAGTTTGCTCTAAGATGCTTAGTTGAAACTGTGGTTGAATTAGAGGTCTGATACAGACCAGATTTTTTGGGAACAGATTTTTCCCAAACGAATTTGGAAAGATGGTTTATATTTTGGAAAGATGGTTTACATTTTTTTTAATTCCATGGGGCTGCATTATATGAAGAATTGCCTCTCCCCACTTGTGTCCACCTTTCCCATGAGATCTGAAGAGTCATGCTATGAGTAAAGACTGTCATGTGGTAGGACCAAGGAAGACATTCTATCATGGTGTCTGCATCTCAGAATAATATATCAGATTATCCCCAACCCTTATGAAAGGTCTTGAAGACTTGATTATTTTCTGGACATGAAATTTAGGACATATGGCAGAACTAGCATGGTTGTCCATGATTTTTGTGGTTTTTTTTTCTTATCTCAGGTGTTGGTTATGTATGGTGTTATTGTAGTATTGTGTACATTTAAGTGTTGTTGGTTGCTAAGAGAGACGATGATTAGGTATGGAGCCATATACTGTAAATTGAAATTTTAAAAAATGTTATGACTTTAAGTCTCTACTCTGTTTCTTTCCCCTTCATTCTTGCATAACACTCTCTGCTTCCCGTAACCCATCCCTTATCTATATGCAGATCCATATATCATCAACTTTTCAGTCCAACTTTTCAGGTGTCAGTGAAAAGTATGTACAGGTGAAACTCAAATAATTAGAATATCGTGCAAAAGTTCATTTATTTCAGTAATGCAACTTAAAAGGTGAAACTAATATATGAGATAGACTCATTACATGCAAAGCAAGATAGTTCAAGCCATGATTTGTCATAATTGTGATGATGATGGCTTACAGCTCATAAAACCCCAAATCCACAATCTCAGAAAATTAGAATATTGTGAAAAGGTTCAATATTCTAGGCTCAAAGTGTCCCACTCTAATCAGCTAATTAAGCCATAACACCTGTAAAGAGTTCTTAAATGGTCCCTCAGTCTGGTTCAGTAGGAATCACAATCATGCAAAAGACTGCTGACCTGACAGTTGTGTAGAAAACCATCATTGACACCCTCCATAAGGAGGGAAAGCCTCAAAAGGTAATTGCAAATGAAGTTGGATGTTCCCAAAGTGCTGTACCAAAGCACATCAATAGAAAGTTATGTGGAAGGAAAAAGTGTGGAAGAAAAAGGTGCACAAGCAGCAGCGATGACCGCAGCCTGGAGAGGATTGTCAGGAAAAGGCCATTCAAAAGTGTTGGGGACAATCACAAGGAGTGGACTGAGGCTGGAATCAGTGCATCAAGAGCCACCACACACAGACAGATCCTGGATACGGGCTTCAAATGTCGTATTCCTCTTGTCAAGCCACTCCTGAACAACAAACAATGTCAGAAGTGTCTTACCTGGGGTAAAGAAAAACGGAACTGGTCTGTTGCTTAGTGTTCCAAAGTCCTCTTTTCTGATGAGAGCAACTTTTGCATCTCATTTGGAAACCAAGGACCTAGAGTCTGGAGGAAGAATGGAGAGGCACACACTGCAAGATGCTTGAAGTCCAGTGTGAAGTTTCCACAGTCTGTGTTGATTTGGGGAGCCATGTCATCTGCTGGTGTTGGTCCACTGTGCTTCAATAAGTCCAGGATCAACGCAGCCATCTACCAGGAGATTTTGGAGCACTTCATGTTTCCTTCCCTGAGCTTTATGGGGATGCTGACTTCATTTTCCAGCAGGATTTGGCATCTACCCACACTGTCAAAAGCATCAAAACCTGGTTCAATGACCGTGGGATTACTGTGCTTGATTGGCCAGCAAACTCGCCTGACCTGAACGCTATAGAGAATCTATGGGGCATTGCCAAGAGAAAGATGAGAGAGATGAGACCAAATAATGCAGAAGAGCTGAAGGCCGCTATTGAAGCATCCTGGTCTTCCATAACACTTCAGCAGTGCCACAGGCTGATAGCTTCCATGCCACGCTGCATTGAGGCAGTAATTGCTTCAAAAGGGGCCCAAACCAAGTACTGAGTACATATGCATGCTTATACTTTTCAGAGGTCCGATATTGTTCTATGTACAATCCTTGTTTTATTGATTGCATGTAATATTCTGATTTTCTGAGATTGTGGATTTGGGGTTTTCATGAGCTGTAAGCCATCATCATCACAATTATGACAAATCATGGCTTGAACTATCTTGCTTTGCATGTAATGAGTCTATCTCATATATTAGTTTTACCTTTTAAGTTGCATTACTGAAATAAATGAACTTTTGCACGATATTCTAATTTTTTGAGTTTCACATGTAAAAGGTTACCAAAGCTTTATAGAAATGTGTCTCATTTTAAACCTTGTTCAAAAAACAAACTTTGTATTCTTTCTTTTTTTACTTCTAACTATTTTGATATTTATTCAGATATTGTCATAGGATTTGGTTTCTTTTCCATTTTTCTTTTTCTCATTCCAAAGGCTTTAGCAAACCTTTTTTGTATAAATCCAGCAAAAAGTCATGATCCAGATAATTTTCTTAGTAATTTTGTTTCACTTTTGACATTACTTCATCAACATCTTTTCAAGATAATCTATCCATAAAAGCATGCATCATTGCTGACATTGTAGCTGTTAATTTGTAGCCTGATTCTTTGAAAATCTCCTGTATTTCAGATGCTAAAACATTTTATGCCATTTTGTAAATCCCTGTAGTAACAAGTTTTGATTAATTTTTTTCCTTTTTCTTTTTTGCCTTGAATCTTTAGTACCATCCACTATACAGTTTCTGAAATTATAAAAGTCTCTAATTTTTATTATGACTTAACATAGATAAAACAATTTGATTCCCATAAAAAGTGTTTGTTTTACGTAATTATTTCCATAAGATTATAGTAAAAGTCTGTATATTCCAAATTGGACATTTAATTAATTTATAATTTTCTTGAATAAAAAATTGTTTTTGTGATTTATTTCCAAATCTTTAAATTCTTAAGCTTATGGTTAATTTTTTCTTTGTTCAATAAAGAAGGTAAACTCAGTAGATGGCTTTTCAAACGTTGTTTCTAAAGATCTCTAATAGGCTTAAATTAGTTAAGGAGGCAATTTCTGAAAGTGACTAGAAAGTTGGTTTAATGAACCCAGTGTCCTTTAAAAGACTCCACTATGGTTGTTAGCACAATGGCTGATGCCAGCACTGGAATCCATGGAAGCCTGCTGTCCTGCAATCTCTTCCCAAGAAGCAACTGTCCGGAGCAGATGTAGATAATCTCCTGCCTTCTCTTTACCCAGAGTAGTTTCAAAGAATGGCTGTATGCACCACTTCTTTGGTCTTTGCTGCGGTCATCAAGCAAAGGGTAATAGCAAATTAGACAGTTTCTGAATTCTTTCTTAAGCTTTTACATCCACTTCCTCATAACTTCCAGACAATATTTCAGTAGTGACAGATTTTATGCAATTACTATAGCTTGTTTATAGAATCTACAGCACTTAATATCATTTACCATATGTTGTAGCACAGCCCAAATTGATTTATTTGATAGATAAAAGCATGAGAAAGTAAGAAGAACTTTTAATAGTATTAGTGAAATATTTTAAGCAGGACAATATCCTGATGAGATTTTTCTGTTATCTTATGAAAACATGAGGATGAGGATGGTATCTTCTTAGAAGGGTATATGTGCAGTATATGAGCTGAACCTAAATGACTAATAAATATATATCACTGGTAGCTCTAATTTCACTCCTGTGACTTTTTAAATTCAGCAACTACTGAAAGAACAAGCAGTTAGCTAACATTTTGTTTGCGTAACTTGTGGGAATCTGAAAAGCATATGTTAAAAAATCCTTCAGCATAGACCGAAATCTTTCCTGCATTCTGTGGTAAATGTAATGTGTATTTTAGTGGATAAATTCTGAATTATCGAGAATGTTGTTGAGAAATTATCTTTTTATCCCATTAAAATTATATTTGTTGCAACTTTGGAATTGATCTGTGGAATATATTCCAGAACTTTGTGGGACCAGAAATATTTGTTTTATTGTGATAAAGATGTGTCCATTATTTTAGACAGGATTGTAACACAACTCTGCCAATAGGAACTTTAAGGTTCTGTTTTGTTTTACATTTCACATCCACAAAACTAGTAGTGTTGTCTATACCCATATAAATGTCTAGAATAGAATAATTATTGGTAGCTAAACAACAGAGTGGGTTGTTGCTAACAAATAGCTCTGTGAGAAAAGTAGGCAAAATTCATGACTAGGAAGTTTGAATACTCTGCTGTAAATAGTTCAGTTTTTCCCTAATTTACTTGTAAATAGTGAAAGGAATTAAAAAAAAGTTATCTTTAATCTCTGTTTCTGTGAACTGTTGTTCTTAAAGTCTTAGAAACACCCAGCCATAGGCGAGCCACCGGTCACACTGTGATGCCATTGTATATGCTCCAACCAAAGAAACATGTTCCAGATCCCTTTCCTAAAACATTGTCATCCTAGGTCTCTTCTAATTTTTGCAGCAAATACAAAATCCACTCTTCTAATTAACAGGTAAACTATATGGAGATGAAAGTCTTTCAGATTAAGAAAAAAAACTATTCAGTATCCTCAAAACACTCTGAAAAGCATTTTTGTCTCATTTGTGGGAGGAAACAGGAGAAATTTATGGAGAAATTAAATAAGAGATGAAAAAGAAAAGATGAGAAGCTGTGTATTGTGAAGAGTTGCCTGTTGACCTGTGAGAATTCAGAGGATCATTTTCTGAATAGCTGTTCATTGCAAGCAGTGTTTTGTGAGTGCTGTTGATTGCTGAGTGAAGGTGCTTGAAGGATGGAAGGATTCCTGCTGAATAGGTGGAGACTGAAGAGGAATATTAAAAAAGAAGTTACAGGGAATGGGCTTACCAAGAGAATATACAACAGTTTGGCTGAACTCCTTAACTATGTTTTGTTTTGTTTTTATAAAAAAAAACCTTGCTATAAACAAGGAAAATCTGCTCCTCAGAGCACCCAAAAATCAAGCTTAAATAATTTACACGAAATACAACAGTATAATTTAATATACTTTCTTAAAATGGGAAGTATGTTTTTATTTACATTGTGTTTAGACCTCATATTCTTGGTTGGTCTTATTACATAATTTATAGTATTTATACAATTTATGTCTCATCTGATTTTATGGATTCTGAGTGGCTCGTATAAAATCAATTTAAAATAATCTCCATTAAGACATAATTAATAAAAGCAACATAATGGCATTTATCATCCTCTGGAATGGTTCATATTCCAGGGCAAGATATAATATGATTTCAAAGAGATCTGATTTATTGAAACTCAACCCTAACTATGCTGATTGGTAAAATCTGGTAATTTATTTAATTGTTCAATTTTCTGGCATAGGGTTTATTTTATTTGTTTGTTTGTTTGTTTGTTTGTTTATTTATTTATTTATTTATTTATTGACTTGGCAATCTCTTACAAGATAATAGGTGTAAGTGTAAATACAGTTATGAATACATGAAATGGATACATATAAGAAAAATAAAAAGAAACAATAGGACAGGGACAGTAGGCAAGTTGGTGCGCTTATGCACGTCCCCTACAGACCTCCTAGGAAAGGGGTGAGATCAATAGTAGAAAGTCTAAGGTTAAAGTTTTTGGGGTTTGGGGAAGAAACCACAGAGTCAGGTAGAATATTCCAGACATTGACCACTCTGTTCCTGAAGTCGTATTTCCTGCAATCAAGTTTGTGCTCTTGTATTGTTATGGTTGAAGCTGAAGTATTCATTGACACATAGGACATTGCAATGTATGATTTTATATACTATACTTAGATCGGACCGAAGGTGGCGTAATTCTAGGTTTTCTTGGTCTAGAATTTCACGTCTGGTGGCATAAGGTATTCTACAATGAGTAGAGGAGTGGAGAACTCTACTTGTGAAATATTTCTGGACTTTCTCAACTGTGTTAATATATCAGATACGTAATGTGGGTTCCAGACTGATGAGCTGTATTTGAGTATTGGTCTAGGAAATGTTTTGTATGCTCTAGTTAGTAGTTTGATATTACCAGAGAAAAAGCTACGTAGGATTAGGTTAATCTACGTAGGATTAGGTTAACAACTCTTAACACCTTTTTGGCTATGTAGTTACAGTGAGCTCTAGCACTTAGGTCATTAGAGATGAGAACTCCAAGGTCCTTGACAGAGTTTGGATCATCAATAAGGTCTTGACTATTCAGCTTGTATTTTATTTTCTGATTTTTTTTGCCAGTATTTATTTGTTGAGATTTGAAGTTGCCATTTGTTTGACCATTCTGATACATAGTCAAGATCTTTTTGAAGGGTAGCAGTATTGTCTGTGGTATTGAACAGCTTTACATCATCAGCGAAGAGAACGCAGTTGCTCTTAATATGATCACAGAGGTCATTTATGTAGAGTATGAAGAGAGTTGGTCCTAGAACACTGCCTTGGGGGACAACACTATTGACAGGTACAGAATTTGATAGGACACTCCCAATTTTGACCATTTGTTGTCTGTTTGACAGGAATGCTTCTATTCAGTCATGCAGGTGTCCAGAGATACCATACGATTTTAATTTTAGGACTAGTTTGTCGTGTACCACTGAATCAAAGGCTTTACAGAAGTGTATGTAGAATGCGTCTATTGTTTTTCCCTGATCAAGTTGTGTAGTCCATATGTTTTTGCAGTGTAAGAGTTGCAGATTACAGGATAGTTTTTTCCTGAAACCAAATTGTTTATTAGAGAGTAGGTTGTTTGTCTCTAAGAGAAGAGGATTCATAATGGCAAGTTATAGGACTAATATTCATGGATTCCTTTCTCTGGATATCTTTGTCATTTATCATTTGTTATTCCAATTCTTGTACTTATCTAAATAGCCCTGTTTTATGTTTCTTGCCTATGGCTAACACAATCCATAAAATACCAAATTTTTTATTTTGTTTACCAATGCAATAAAATGGTAAGAGTTTAATTTGTACTAATGGTGTTTTTATTGGGATATATTTACATATTACAGGTAGTCCTTGAGTAAGCTCACCAAGAAAAATTGCTTGTGTACCTAATCACACTTGGCCAATAAAGAATTCAATTCAATTCAATTCAGTTCAGTTCAGTTCAGTTCTGTTCCCTTGAAGAGATATATTCTGTTTTAGAAGTTTAAAGACCAGGAAAGAGGAAATACCATGCAAGTTAACTATGGAATATAGGATAGAAGACAATATATCTAGTGATATTATGTTCATAGGGCTTGCTTTATTACTTTATTACTTTCATTGTTGTGAAATTAAATAGGTTTTCCCATCCCTATTTTATTATGATAATACTTAAGATACTCTGATGATAAAACACTATTGTACTTTATAATTGTCCAGAATAGGAGAATATCACAATAAATTTCACAACCCAAGTTCAATGGCCTAATCCTTTCCAAAGCTAATGCAATATTCAGGAATATTCACCAGTGAAGAAGAATTGAGTTTATAGAAATTTAGGTCACATTGGGGCTTCTGGTTTTGAGCCTCCCTGAAGAAGGACCACTGATCACAATCGTGCGCGGCTTTGGTCTGTGCTTCGGCATGAGAGAGCCCCGATCTTTTAGATTTGGGGCAGAAGCTGCCTCATAGGGGTGGCAGAGGAAGGGGAGACTGTCAACCGGGTAGAGGGGAGCCGCAAATCCCCTCCCCGGTTTGGCAAAGCTCCCTGCCGAAGACTGCTTGAAACGGTGGTCTAAAATGGCCACCCTGAAGGGGAGGATTAGACTGGAATAAGTATAGGGCAGGAGAGAGTGGAAGAAGTGAACAAAAGGAGGAGTGGGATGATATAATTAAATGGAAATTACCCTTTGGATTAACATTATAAAATATCTTTAAGAAAGGACTCAAGCGGCGAATTCAAAGAAGTTTAAAAAAAGGTGTGAATTGCCTTTGACAGCGACAGAACTTCGAGCCGAGAGAGGTAGAAGCTGCAGAAGGAATTACACAACTAATTTGGATAAGTATATCTTGATTTTATATAAGCACTAATTCAAGCTGAACTATAGATCGCTAAAGAGGAGACTTGTCTTTTTGGAAGATTGTGGTTTGAAAAGCTCTGAATAATTGGGAAGGAAAAGAAAAGTGGAGGTGTGGATTTGTTAGAACAAAGAGTGCCACCTGAGTTAAATTCAACTCGACTAATAATATAAAAAAAGATTCTTTTTCTTAAAAATATAAGGAAAATTGATACAATAAAATAAGAGTTTTGGAAAATTGAAATATTGAAGTAAAGAAAGACACAGGAAGGTACTGCTCTTGGATTAATTGTTGATTCTGTTATGGACTTGGTACTGGACTAGCTGAGGACTAAAAGTTGTGAGGAAAGAAACAAAAGTGGGCTGTTGGAAATCAACTTTAAAGACATTAACTGGATTAAATAGAAAATTGTAAAATGGCGATATCCTTTCAGACACTAAAAATGGAACTTGGAAACATTAAGGAAACTTTACAAGAAAGAGGTGAAACTTTGGGCTTCATTTTTAAATTTTTTGAAGAGGCGATTGCGGAGTATGAACAACAGAGACAAAGTACAGAAGCAGAGGTGGAGCAAATTTCAGAAAGGGCCATCTTTAAACACCATCGAGAACAAAGGAATCCAGAAGGAAAGAAAAAAAGATTTGGGAATAAATATTGGAAGTATGGGAAATTGAATAAACAGGGAAATATCCAGAAAAGAAAAAAAGGGGAAAGGAATCAGCAGAAATTTAAAGGCGGAAGGTAGCTAAAAATAGAGAGGGGGTCAAAAACTGGAGTGAAATAATAAAGGGGGAAATGTTGGGAAAAGAAACAGGATTTGGGAACAAAGGAATATCGGAACTTTAAAAAAATGGGGGTAAATTTCTTACACAGAGATAATGGTTGAATGATACTGGGAGAGATTATGCAAGGTGCTGGGGAATAATATAGATAAATTTGTAGTTGTGAAATGGGGAGATATGAGATAGATAATAGAATTATTTCTTGGCATTGTTCTCTTCCTTTATGTTTAAGAGGTAAATACAATAAATATATGGAATATGTTTATCAAATATATTAAATACTTTGAGGATTGGAATGCTGATTTTCCTTTTTATTTCTTTGGTTTAAATATGAATGGAATAATTAATACAGTAGAATATGTGTAGTAAATAGATTGAAATAAATGAAATGATATAGGAGGAGAGCTAAAATGAAATTGGCATTAGGGTTTAGGATTAAATGAGTAGATAAATGTGCTTTTTCTTCTCTGAAATTGTAGATAAATTTTATGGAATTAAGGGAAACCATGCAGAATCTGATTTATATATGTTATGTAGTTTTAAAGGGGATTAGTAATTTTAAAGTTGTAGGTAATAAAATGCTAAATATTTGATGTGATTTAAAAGGGGAAATAATTAATGAATATGTAACTTTGAGGTAGCGCACTTAAATTGATATTAAAGGGGGGAAACCAATTTAAAGAAGTGTTACTAATTAGAACTTAAGAGAATTATAAAATGTGACAATTAAAAGTATTACAGTACAATAACTATAAAGTTAATATATGTAAATTAAATTATGAGAAAAGCACTTGGAATAATATAACAAAATAGAAAATGCATTAAAATATTGTTAAGACTAGAAATTGAATACAAAAATTGAATATGCAATTATGGTCATATTTGTATGTATATGTGGAACCTGTAATCATGCTGTTCACTTAACCTGTTCACTTAAAAGAGATGTCAAAATGTAGAAAACTGAATAAAACTTGTTTTAAAAAAAAGAAATTTAGGTCACACCAAATAGCATCAACATTTGTTGGATCTCCTTATTGTCAGCCTTCCAGCAACCCTCCTTTCCAGCCAATAACTCTGAGACAGACATCTCTCAAAGATTGCTTTATTTAGATAGTAACTGGCACATCTGTGGAATCCTGAATCTGAAAGTTTCAGGCCTCCTTGCAATATTCAAAACTATAAATCCATCCCCCCTTGGCCGTCATCACATCACATGGCCCAATCATGATCTGTCCTAAAGTAAGATTCTTGCTTCATTCTGCACCATACTCAATAACCTTGAACTAACAAAAGAGTTTTATTTTGTCAACTTCCAAAGCTGACACTTAGTTTGTCAAGTTAGTTTCCCCTTCTCGTCATTAGAGTAGCCACCAGAGCTGTAGGATGTGCAATAAAAGAGATCTTTTTTCAATATACTTGTGTAAATGTAATATAAATTATTTTAATACTATTTTGTTACCATGATTTAACTTATAGTTGATTACTTCCTAACAGCTTCATTGAATTTTGATATTTCCCAATACATAAAGTATTCAGACACTGTAATATAATTGACCATAAAACTGAAGATTTACCAAGGGACTATTTGCTTCACCAAGGCTTTGATCAAAAGATTTCTTCAGAGTCAAGTATCATCCTACTTCTCTTTGTCAGTGCATGGCAGCGTGAGTGATGTTCAGCATTCAAAGAAGCCAATTATACATCATTGAAAGCATTACCTTGTCAAACTTTCTTGAGGACTGAAGGCTCTCTATGCATATTATTTATTTTTATAACACCATATGAGACAAAAATGTTTTTCATTTTACTGAAGTGTTAACTGTTAGATATTAAAACAAATATATCAAAAGATCACAATTTTTAACAGAACAACATTCATACCATCAGTTAACACATTTCTATATCAAAGTCTTCTGAAGTATTTGCTTAGTATAACTACTTGACTCACATGCAAATAAGAAATATTTGACTTATCTATTTTGTTTGTATTTTGAGTCTGAATTCCTCTTTTATATTGTTCTTAATTTAACACTTAATTGTCTTTGACTTTCAATTGAAAAATATCTATGGAATAACAGTATTTGTATTATTGTTCAGTCCCAAACATTATTTATTGAATTTATTGGATTTACATGCTGCCCATCTTGTTCTAGATCGAATGTGCCTATTAGTATGCAGGTTTTTTTTTGCAAAGGCAAATACATACTTCCATTGTCTGAACTATCTGAACAATGTCTGTGTTAACAACTTTTCAAGTCACTTTTTGTAGATGTTATCTACGATTCAAGTGAGGAAGTTTTGATTTAATATGATTTTTGTGACCATTGTTGGCTCTGAGATCTGTTTATATGGTATCAATAGATACCAGAAGAAAGATAAAAAATGTAGTTTGCTTTCTATCATATCCATTTCCTTCTATTTCCCATGATTCTTATAATTTCATTATCCGGTATCATGTACTTTGGCAGATTTTCTACATTTGACTGAATAATATTTTCACCTCATATTTCAACTGTGTAAGGAGGCATTATGTGTCACAGTGTTTCCTTCTTCAGTTAACCCAAACATAGCCTGTGTGTAGTACCCACTAGATATATCAGTGACAAAACTCTTTTTAAGGATACTTTGTGTGTGATTATGAGGATTTTATGAGGACTTTGTTTAAGATGAGACATTTTTACAATAATATACCAGATAGTTTATATTGAAAAAAAGGTAAACTATTTATTATATAAATATCTTGCAATATATTTGTAAATAATAATTTATTATACATGTGGTAGAAGAGAACATATATTTATATAGCTGCACATTTGAGATTAGTTTTCATTATGAAAATACAGAATCGATATCTGAACATTTGATATTTGTATTTGGCTTACACATTTTATATTACACATTGATTTTTTTATATACTTTTTTCTTTTATCCTTTTTAAAAATTTCTAATATGATTTTAATATAAGAGTTACAATGCAAACAACAGCAATCAAAAAAACTTATATTTATACAAATATTACAGATATACAGACCTTAATGTTCACTCACCTTCTACACTCACCTTCTACTAAGGAAGTCCTTGGCAGCAAAGCTTTCCCTTCTAAGACACAAAGAAAAAAAAATCTGCTGTGAACTCTATGGATGCCAGGAAGGGCATCCATCCAGTAAACACTTAGATCCATTCAGTCATCCCAAATTAAGGGATTATAGAATCACAAAAAGGGAGTAATGGTTGTCTATACAAGCCAGACACCAATGTATGCATTCTTCTAATATATTGCTTTTTGTAAATAGAATAGAACAGAATTCTTTATTGGACACATGCGATTGGACACACAAGGAATTTGTCTTGGTGCATATGCTCTGAGTGTACATAAGGGAAAAGATACATTCAAGAGACAAAAATCATAAGATACAGCTCTTAATTGTCATAGGGCACAATAAGCAATCAAATAGGAAACTGTCAATAAAAATTGTTAGGATACAAGCAACAAAGTTACAGTCATACAGTCATAAGTGGGAGGAGATGGGTGGAAGGAAAGATGGGAGGATTAATAGTAATAGTAGTAATAATGCAGACTTAATAAATGGTTTGACAGTATTTGTTTTGCAGAGTGATGGCATTCCAGAAAAAACTGTACTTGTGTCCAGTTGTTCTGGTGTTCAGTCCTCTATAACATCGTTTTGAGTGTAGGAGTTGAAACTGTTTATGTCCGGGATGTGAGGGGTCTGTAAATATTTTCACAGCCCTCTTTTTGACTCATGCAGTATACAGGTCCTCGATTGAAAGCAGGTTGGTAATAATTGTTTTTTCTGCAGTCCTAATTACTCTCTGAAGTCTGTGTCTGTCTTGTTGTGTTGTAGAACCAAACCAGACAGTTATAGAGGTGCAGATGACAGACTCAATAATTCCTCTGTAGAACTGTATCAGCAACTCCTTGGGCAGTTTGAGATTTCTGAGTTGGAGCAGAAGAACATTTTTTGTTGTGCTTTTTTGATGACGTTTTTGATATTAGGTCTTGTGATATGATAGAACCTAGAAATTTGAAGGTCTCTACTATTGATACTGTATTATCTAGTATTGTAAGAGGTGGTAGGATGGGAGGGTTTCTCCTAAAATCTATCACCATTTCTATGGTTTTGAGTGTGTTCAGTTCCAGATTGTTCTGGTCACACCACCAGGCAAGTTGTACAACGTCCTGTCTGTATGCGGATTCATCATTGTTTCGAATGAGACCAATCATTGTTGTATCATCTGCAAGCTTCAGTATTTTAACACAGGGGTCCCCAACCACCGGTCCGCGGAACTAGTCTTACCGGGCCGCTGGTTGCTGGGCGCCGCCATCTTTTTTTGATAAAAAAGTGCTTCCGGTGAGCTTTTCCGGGTAGAAAGCTCACCGGAAGCACTTTTTCATCAAAAGATGGCGGCGCAGCTCGGTGAGCTTTTCCGGGTAGAAAGCCATTTCTACCCGGAAAAGCTCACGAGCGCTGCGCCAACTTTTTGATGAAAAAGTGCTTCCGGTGAGGTCACCGGAAGCACTTTTTCATCAAAAAAAGATGGCGGCGCCCAGCTGATGCCGCTACCGGGCCGTGGCAAAGAAAAGGTTGGGAATCACTGTTTTAACAGATGGATCGTTTGAGATGTAGTCATTGATATATAGGAAGAAGAGAAGTAGAGAAAGAACACAGCCTTGTGGGGTGTGTGCTAATTGTATCAGATGTGATTTTATCTTGCTTCAGCTGCTGCTTCCTGTCTGTTAGTAATGAATACTGTTTTGATAGTTATTCCTTAGATACAGATTTATAGTACATCAGAATATTGAGTTAATTATTCTTTGGTATCATCTACCAGAATTATTATTCTGGTAGATGATACCGTTAAACTAGGCACTATTCCTATTTTGCTAAAAATCCATATTTTTCACCAAATGATACTGTAGCCTACATTTTTGAGGTCCATTGAATTTTGTTATATTGTTTATGGGCTATCAGCAATCATTCCCATTGTGGTAATGAATTATTTTTTTAACCTTTCTTAAATAATCTTCTTAAAACCATTCTACTTGCATTAAGTGGGGGGTTTCAGTCCAAAGTGCTTTTATATATGTCCTTATTGATTAGAACTGTTATTTTTCATAATGATCCTGTAATGTAATGATAATGCAGTAATAGTCCATATCTAATGATTTCTTATCCAAGGACTAAACAAATTAATGTAATATAGTTAGTGTGAACTTCTAAGAGAATTGTTAAGCTAGAACATTTACATGTCCATTTTATTGCCCAAGTGGTAATAAAAGTGAACAGTTTTCATCCAACTATCAGGGAAATGCCTAATAATAAGTGGGCAAGATTCCTATTTTTTTTTAATTCAACCATTTGAATTTGGAACAATATATTTAAAAAGCTGCAAAAACTTGTTTAGCAGCTCCAGGGAACACAAAGAAATAAATAAATACATCTAAAACTGTCTGGAGAGCTCAGATACACGAAGAAAAGGAGCAACTTGCTTAAAATAAAAATGTAACAAAGGTAGCTTAGCTAGATTAGAAACAGCATTTGCTATTTAATTTTGAAATATACAGTAACAGTGGAAGGGTATCTAAAATTGTAGGACAAAAAATTGTACTGGCATTTTTAATTAGTTGCCTATTTCTTTGAACATTTATTTGTTTCCTTTTCCTTCTGTCAACATATCTTTATCTTTGATTTTAAAGGAAGTATTCTAATAACAGAAAATTGGCATTGGGAATTGTTTTATTGCTGATGTTATTTAGGCAGATAGAACTTTTTTAAAAATGTATTTCTCCACTTACCAGTTCTGCACTAATGTAGGTGACTTTTATTTGGAGGAACTGTCCAGTTTTGCTGCCAGTGGAGTCACATAATTCTACTCTATCATTTAGTTATTTATTTAATAAATTGAAACATTTCCCATCTTATGTACATGACTCTGAGCAATTAACAAAAACAGAATTAAATCAATAAGCAAATCATAACATAAATAGTGTAAACTAGCAGCCAAGAACATTCACAATATCCTACAATCAATAGAACTAGGAAATGGATTTCCTCTTATTATCAGGGCCCCAGGCTTAGTGGGATCTTACAATTTTCCTGGCCAACTTCTGTCCTTTTGAAATGATTCCAGTTGAATTCTGGAGCCCAACTTAACAAATAGAGTCTTGCATCTGGCAGTTTGTGGAGCAGTGCCTCTGAAGTCTCTGAAGATGATCATTCTTTTAGACCATTCTGAAACTAGAATGCTTTTGAAAGATTTAAAATCTCAGGTGTACTGAACGGTTGGTAGAAACAGTGCTACCTTGACAATAATTGTTCGTGAGATGGTGAATTCTGCCCTAATGACTTTGGAAAATCATGGAAGACTATATGATTTTATGACTTAAAACACTTGAAAACTACTTAAGATTAAGATAAAACTTATGATGTATAACTTATGATATTAGTTTTGTTTGTTAACTCAGGCTTCCAAGGTTAGAATTTATTCTCCAACCCAAAAATGTTAGCTTCAGTTATGTAAAAATTATGTGGAACTAGGTAGGCATTTGATCTGATTTAGCAGGGATATGCTTTATGCTTTGCATTACTTCATAATAAAATTCTATTTTGCCTGAGTTTCTATTTTTATGTTTGTATGTGGTTCATTCTATCTATCTATCTATCTATCTATCTATCTATCTATCTATCTATCTATCTTTTCTTAAGTTTTTGCGGGTACTTACATGTATGGTATTCAGCTTTGTTCGGGTATTTTCCCACGTCATTATAGTTGTGCTTTTAAAGTTGTAGCAACGTTTCAGCAGAATATCATCTGCCATCATCAGGCTTCTGTATAGTGTTTGTCTGTGAGTCAGACTTTCACAGCCTTTTCTGTTTTAAATTTGGTGCTAGCCTACTGCTGTGCCAGAATGGTTTTTTCTTCATCCTGATTGGTTGGGAGTCTTAGTCTGTGTTTATTGGTCTTGGAGTTTGCTGCGTTCTGCTTGATTGGTGTTTCTAATATCTTCTGTCTGTTTTGTAGTTTTTTTTGTCTTGATTGGCTGGCAACATTGTGTTTCCTGTATTGGAGGCTTTTAGTGCAGCTTGACTCCGAGTAAACGGACGGCTATCATTTATTGTACTTTAAAAGCACAACTATAATGACGTAGGAAAATACCCGAACATACATACATACATACATACATACATACATACATACATACATACATACATTCGTAGATTTTCACGGGTACAGGTATGTAGGTCTAGGTGTGTTTGGGTCTTTTCCCATGTACGATTAAGAGTATCTTGGCAATGTTTCGGCGAGGTCCCACTCGCCATCCTCAGGCTGATGCTTTTGGCTTCGTGCCAGTGCAAGCAGTGTGTGATCGGAGCTGCCGTCTCTCTATATATATTGGTGGTGGGGGCTGGTGTGCTGGGCTGGTTGGCTGCGCTGCTGCCTCTTGATTGGTTGATGGAGTTGATGTTGGTATAATGGGCTGTGTGATGGCCTTGTGAGTTTTGTTGTGGAGATATCCTGGATCTTGTGCTGTAATCTCCTGGGTCGTTTGTTTTGTAGTGATCTTTTTTCCATTAGACTCTTGTGTTTTAATGGCTTGGGTAATGGGTTGTGTGATGGGCTTGTGAGTTCTTTTGTTGTGGTATCCTGAGTCCTGCGTTGTAATCTCCTGGGTCATTTGTGTTTTGATCTCTTTTCCATCCTTGCACTGGCACGAAGCCGAAAGCACCAGCCTGAGGATGGCGAGTGGGACCTCGCCGAAACATCGCCAAGATACTCTTAATCTTACACGGGAAAAGACCCGAACACACCTAGACCTACATACGTACATACATACATACATACATACATACATACATACATATATATTTTCTGAGAAGGTTAAATTACACTCTAATATTTAAATATTAAAACAGGTGTGACTTAAAGAGCAGCATGATCTTTTCAGGAAGACTCATGGAATAAAATTTTCATTAAGATGAATGTCAAAACAAAAAAGCTATGAGTCAGAAATCAGTAGAATATACCAAATATATATAGCAGCTTTTTGCTACTAACGGTACAAACCCATCTGTGTTTTTTGGGTTAAATACTACTAAAATTAAAGGTCTTATTTCCTGATGAATTATGTTTCAGATAGTAGCAGACAGTTGTATGATAGCAGTGGGACAAGAGAAGGTGAGCAAGCAGATGGGAAAGAATTTCCTCCGCCTAAGAATAGGATTTGATTCTAGGAAAACTCAACTAGTAGTCAAAGAGATATCAGGTTATTGTTATTTATATTGTTACTGCTGATACAAAGAAAAAAATAATAAGCCTGAATAAAATATCCAAGGAGATTACTGTAGTTTGTTCAGTGTTTCTGGGAATATGTTTAGCTGGTTTCTGACTGAAATGATACAAGATGTGACAATGACCAAAATTCACTGCACCTTTATGCCAGACAAAGATGTGTAGACCAGCTTTTTACTCTTTAGCAGGTCATTCGAAGAATGTAGGAAAGAAAATTTAGTATATGTTTTTAGTGAAGTTGGCGAAAGCATATGATAAGCAAAGATGCTTTTACTTGCACAGAACATTTTATGCAAATAGTTGATGCAAGTGTGAAAAGTTTGAAAAGAGGGGAAGACACAGACCATTGCAGTTGGACAGAGTTATGAAATCCTCCAAAAGAGGAAGGAAAGAAGTTCAAGAACAAAAAATGTATGAATTAGTTACACATATGTGAAAATAAAAATTATTTGTAAGTATACCAAGATATGGAGAGCTATAGCATATGGTGTTAGATTTCATTTTGTTTCCTTGCTTTAATTTCTTTTGTTCACTATTTCTTTCTGTGCTGCATAAAATAATTAACCCAAGGGAATTGTGGGATGTATAATTTGTGTACATATTTTGCAATACTGGATGATAGTAGGGGTGATGGTTATTATTTTAGTATTATATTGTTTAGTTATTATAATAGCCGGCAAAATGTCACATTTGATTTTGAAGACTTTTTCTCCTACCCTGGCTTTGGGAAAACCTTAAGAAACTGATATAATAATGATCTATTTCAAGTTTAATTTCAATTACTCATGTAGCTAAACTTTGAATGTTCTCCAATTATCCAGGGAAAATTATTGTATATATAATCAATTCTTATTTCAGAAGCAAACATAAATACTAAAATAATGAAATTAGTTTAATTTTATACTATGGTAATAAAATATGTATTTTATCTTTTTTTAGTAAACAAGCACAAGCCATGGATTGAAACATCTTATCATGGAGTTATTACTGAAAACAATGATACGGTCATACTGGATCCTCCATTAGTTGCTTTGGATAAAGATGCGCCTATTCCATATGCAGGTAAAAAAAACACCATATACCGACAATGAATAACAATGTGTTTTCTGAGTGTTTTGGAACTTTATGTAACATGAATTGTTTATAGTTGCAATGCATTCTTTTGATAGCGTATCATCAATATGTGATAGTTTAGTATTTCATTTCAGAACCATTTGGCTTGGAATGCAGTAGTTTATATTTGCTATAAGTGTTTATGGAGATTCTCAGTCATCTAGGTCATAGTTGTATAAATCTTTCTATTCCCCAACATCCAGGCAGAGTTGAAGAAGCTTCTTGGATGAGAACCAAAATGTTTCAAAGAAAAACAAGAAAGTCCAGTTGCCTCTTGAAAAAGCACCTTTGGTATTTGCTATAAATAGGATAATTCAACAATTTTGAATTGTTTGTTAGTAACAAATATATTTTTGAGAGCTCTCTTTAAGCTGTCCATCATGATTGTCTAACTAAATTCCTTTTGGATAATAGTTGACCAAGGACATATCAATAATGTTTAAGATTATTTTTATTTAGTAAATGTGAGTGGATTCTTAGAAAGACTATTTAGGATGTTTTTCAACCAAATAATTTTAACCAATTTTTCCATGTAGTAAGTCACTTGTATTGTGATCATTCAAGAAACAAATCATCTTTATTTAAAGTGATATATTAGTTGAAGTGAGAAATTTAGGATATATTGAATATATTTAAAATATAAGTATTGACTATAATAAAAATAAAACTAAAATTATAATAAATGTAAATCAAAGCTCAAAGATGCCATATTGGATGGTATCAAAAGATCCATCAAGACAGATGGAGAACTTCTATCAAAAGCCTTCCAAGGTCATCTGCAAGTGCAATAATAGTTTATCAATGTTGTAGGCTAGCATGAACACTGACTGGAGAAGATCTAGATAATCTGAATTGAATAAAATAAATCAAGATGATCACAAAAATCCAGAGTCCTATTTGAGGGACAAATGACCAGGCTCAAATTATTATCTTGCTCTCTTGAGAAATGTAAAAAATTGGGAGCGATAAGAAAAAAAAGGTAATGAGCAGCAGTGATATAGGTGGTCATGGGTATACTGTTGAAAGATTTGACTGTCCAGATTTGGGACAGGTTATCCTGGAAAATATCTATGACTGTGGTTTGCTAAGAGCTGACACTATTTTTTTATTTATTTAGCATATTGCAAGAGCTGACACTAACTTGATTTCATATAGTTAAACATCATTTTCCCTTAGAATATACGAAACATAAATATAGCAAAATAAAAAGTTAAAAACCTGGAGTATTTAATAAACTATTTGTTTAAATCATGCTATGCTTTAATTAACTGACAAATTAACATTTTATATACTCATTACTTTTAAACATGGCCTTCTGCTAAAATGTAGCAGAAGTTAAATTATTGGTTTCTAACCGGGCTCAACAAATATAGTGTACTTTTCTAAGAAGATTAGATTTCAGCTGCTATATGAAATTATAGAATTGGAAGCAGTCCAAGAATTTTAACATAGACATGATATAAGCCAGCACAGCTAAAATGAACATTTACTGTAATGTTTTAGTGAAATAAAATAAAGATATTGTTGCAATTTACAAAATGACATAGAAAAGTTGACAATAAGGAAATAACATTTGTTCACAATATGGAAATTTTAAATCACAATAAAAAAGCTTCAATGGAAAGTGTTGATTTAATTTAGAGAACACAAGTTTCTGGCATGATTAAGAATCTAGGAAGTGTACAGAGCAGAAAAGCTTTAAGCAGAAGCCCTTCTTAAATGAGCAATATATGAAACAGTACAAATTCAAATAAATTGCAAAGCAATAAAAAGGCAAAAGAGAAAATAAAGAATACATTTGATTAATGTTTAAACCAATAATAAAACATCTACTGTGTTTCTCATATAACAAGGCCGGGTCTTATTTTTTTTTGAGCCCCGAAAAAATGGCTAGGCCGTCTTTTCGGGGGTGACTTAATTTCCCTCCCCTTGCATCTTTGGGAGGGCGGGCAGCGATGGCTTGGATGTTGACCTCGGCGTTGGTGGGGCACTTCTTATCGGGGTCAATGCAGTCAGCACCATATCCGGCTGTGCAACAAAAGTACTTCCTAACGGCAAGCCCCCCCCACCATCCCCCCCCCATTTTTCATGTTTTAATATAGGCCTTAATTTGGGGGGAGGGGCTTAATTTCATTTCATGCTTATAAAACATGCTGGGATTTCCTATTGGGGGAGGCCGTGTTGTTGGAGAAACAGGGTAACTACCACAAAGGAGCTGGTAGAAGATTAAGGAAACAATTACTGAAAGAGAACAGGAAAATTTTAAAAAAGAAATATAGATTTATTTGCAAAAAATATTTTTCCCATTAAGTCAATATAGTAAGAATTAAGTTGGTAACTGATACAATTTCTCTGTGAGATCAGTATTTTCAAGAGAAGAAGATAGGGTTACTGTATTCTGATTACATGTCTCAAAACTACTACATGGCATGCCCAGTTAGTTTTCCCTTTTCATCATATAGTGACTTAGACTGAAAGCCCTATCTCCCTTACAAGGTAATGTGAAGGAAAAAGAAGCCTGATCGACGCATTTCACTTTTTTCCAACAGATCCAACAGGTAGAAGTGGGAAACTACTACATAACCCATAAACAGAATCCCTGCCATGTACTTAGGCAGGGGAGATGACTATACCTCTCCCATCATATGCTCTTTACTAGCCATGCTGTACAATTATAAACTGCTGAGAATCCATATGGAAACAACGAAAGATCCTGAATAAATAAATAACCTTCCATTTTTGAAGATATGAAAACAACATTATTGCTCGTATTATTTTAAGTTCATTGTTTCCTTCATTAAAATCCACATCTAGTTGATAATAATTAACTATCCCCAGTGGATATGAGATTTTAGACAAAAGATTTGTTCTTTTTCAAAGCTGTTCTAATCTCAGAAGAATTTGTGATGCAGGTTTGTTTTGTTTTAACAGATTTTGAGAAATTTCAAGGCTTTTATTAGGGTCATATTAGTTCATCACAATATACTTTATTATATTAAGTACAATTTTTTAATATCATTATTTCATATATATGTATGTATGTATGTATGTATGTATGTATGTATGTATGTTTTCTGAGGTTCTTGCAGGTATTTGTATGTGGATCTTTGGTTATTCGGGTTTTCTCCCACGTAAGGTTGGAAGTATCTAGGCAACGTTTTGATGAAGTCTCATTCATCATCTTCAGGCTTGTGTCTTCGGCTCTGTGCTTCTCAGAGTTACTCAGAGTTACAAACAGATCCTCCCTGATACCTCCAGCTCAAACACACCCCAACCAGGCACCCAGATGAAACCTAGCTTCCTAACTAATGATAGCTGTCCATTTACCCGGAGCCAAGCTGCACTAAAGGCCTCCAATAAAGTAACACAATGTTGCCAGCCAATCAAGATACAAAAAGAGCCAAAAAAACAGACAGAAGATATTAGAAACACCAATCAAGCAGAACACAGCAAACTCCAAGACCAATAAACACAGACCAAGACTCTCAACCAATCAGGATGAAGAAAAAACCATTCTGGCACAGCAATAGGCTGCCCCAAATTCAAATCTGAAACCACTGTAAAAGCCTGACTCACAGATGAACACTATACAGAAGCCTGATGATGGCAGATGAGATTCTGCCGAAATGTCGCTACAACTTTAAAAGCACAACTACTATGACATGGGAAAATACCCGAACAAAGCTGAATGCCATACATGTAAGTACCCGCGAAAACTTAAGAAAACAAATATCAAACCTCTACGGGGAGGAAATAAACAGCCAGATCAAAACCTACGAGAAACTGGAAATTAAAAGAGCAGGAATACTATGTGACCTCCAATTCCTACGCAGCTGCAGAGACAACAATACTACACCAACCTGCTTCAAATTAACATTTCATCAAAGCACAGCAGCCACTAAACGTATCCTGAAAAGAACTGAAATGGCTCTACTAAGGAACGAGCTCCACAGTAAGAGATTCCAATTAGATCAGTTAAACAAAGATTTGCTAGCACTACACCTGGAATTGAGCAGCAAAATCCACTCTCTACTTTGGGACAAGATAAAACAACTTACAAATTGGAGATCTGAATCTGAAACCACTTACAAACAGGAAAAACTCTTGAAAAAATTAAAGAAATTAGAACATGACAAGAAAACCCCCAACAACTCACAACAACACCTGAAACAATTAGTGTACAACGTTTCCAACAGAGAACTCACCAAAACAGAAACAGATGTCCTAACCAAAGGATTCAATTATGCTATAGCACCCCCAAAAATCCCCACAGAATCCATCATATGTGCAGTAGAATCCAGCCTAACTAAATTAAATACAGATGAAGCTGATAAAATAAGACACCAAGTTACCAACATCCTATGCACAAGCAAACCACCCAAAAGCAACTTGCAGAAAAATGAAATCAAAGCGCTACAAACCCTGAAAAGAGATAGCAGCATAATCATCCTCCCAGCAGATAAAGGGAATGCCACTGTAGTAATGGACAGAAAAGACTATGAAACAAAATTGACAGACCTACTGCAAGACTCCACATACAAACCTATAAACACAGACCCAACCACATATCTGGAAAAATTAACCAAGAAGAAAATTATAACCAGCCACATAAGCAAAGAGATCCAACACACGATCATACCCAGAGAGAAATCTTCCAGATGCCCCAAACTATACGGCCTCCCAAAAATACACAAAGAAGGCATACCTCTCAGACCCATAGTCAGCTCCAGAGGAGCACCACTACAAAACCCAGCTAAACACTTAGCAAAACAGCTACAGACCCATGCTGAAACAGCAGCTTCACATGTACAAAACTCATACCACTTCTTGGAATTGATCAAAGATCTACATGTGGAGCAGGAAGATCAGCTTGTAAGCTTCAACGTGGTTTCACTATTCACTCAAGTCCCGATAAAAGAGACCCTTGAAATCATCAAAAATAAATACCAACCAGCTAAACACCTCATGGAACTAACAGAACACTGCTTAACCAACACATATTTCATATACAAAGGACAAAGATACAAACAAATTGAAGGAGCCCCTATGGGATCACCACTGTCACCTGTCATTGCAAACCTGTTCATGGAAGAATTTGAATCCAGAGCCCTGGCCAATGCCATCCACAAACCCAAACTATGGTTAAGATACATCGATGACACATTCGTGATTTGGCCCCATGGAAAAGAAAACCTAAACAACTTCCTAAGACACCTAAACAGCACACACCCCAAAATCAAGTTCACCATGGAAACGGAAACAAACAAACAACTACCATTCCTAGATGTACTAATCTACAAAAAAACAGATGGCACACTAGGACACACCATATACCAGAAGAAAACACACACCAACCACTACCTCAACGCCCAATCCCACCACCACCCAGCACAGATAAAATCTGTGGCTAAAACACTAATTACTAGAACCAAACGCCTGGCAGACAAGACACACATTAAGACTGAACTATGCACCCTGACCAAAATACTGACAGCCAACGGCTTCCACAAAAGCAAAATCACTGGCTTGATCCACAAAAACACACTGAGACATAATAGAGACCCAGAAGATGAACAGACCTATGGAACAGCTGTCCTGCCCTACATAAGAGGCACTACAGACAAAATTAGTAAGATACTACACAGACACCACATCAAGACTGCCTTCAAAACAGACAGAAAAATAGCAGCCATCCTCAGAAACCCCAAAGATAAAATTGACCTGGAAAACCAAGGCATATACGAAGTCCCCTGTGCATCATGCCCGGCCACATACATTGGACAGACCAATAGAAGAATAAGTACCCGTCTGGATGAACACAAAAATGCAGTCAAAAAGCTGGAACACACTTCCTCACTAGTCCAACACATGGAAGCCACAGGTCATAGCATCAACTTCAATGGCACCAAAACCCTAGCCACTATAGAAAACCCCAGCCACAGAATCATCAGAGAAGCCATAGAGATTGAAAAAAGACCAGAAAGCATGAACAGAAGAGATGATTCCACCAGACTGTCAATCATTTGGAAGCCTGCACTCACAAACAAAAAAATCTCCACACCACAAGCCAGGCAAACACCTGGGCACAAACAGATCCCCCCTGATACCTCCAGCTCAAACACACCCCAACCAGGCACCCAGATGAAACCTAGCTTCCTAACTAATGATAGCTGTCCATTTACCCGGAGCCAAGCTGCACTAAAGGCTTCCAATAAAGTAACACAATGTTGCCAGCCAATCAAGATACAAAAAGAGCCAAAAAAACAGACAGAAGATATTAGAAACACCAATCAAGCAGAACACAGCAAACTCCAAGACCAATAAACACAGACCAAGACTCTCAACCAATCAGGATGAAGAAAAAACCATTCTGGCACAGGAATAGGCTGCCCCAAATTCAAATCTGAAACCACTGTAAAAGCCTGACTCACAGATGAACACTATACAGAAGCCTGATGATGGCAGATGAGATTCTGCCGAAACGTCACTATAACTTTAAAAGCACAACTACTATGACGTGGGAAAATACCCGAACAAAGCTGAATGCCATATATACATATACATATACATATACATACACATACACATACACACACACACACACACACACACACACACACACATATATATGTTATATATATGATAAAGTGTGAAAAAGTATTATTGTGTTGCTATTTCCAACTGATTATCCCAGCAACAAATCTAAAATTAGATTTTAAAATCCCCAGAGGGTTTTTAAAAATCCTATCATCTGTTTGAGAATTCCACATGAGAAGGACATATTACTGAGGTAATCGCTGAAGTAGCTGAAGTGATGTAATGAATATTGCCATCATTTTCTTTTGCAAAAATATATGTATAGTGATGTGTATAATGCTCCAGGGATAAAATTGGTGACATTTTTAGAAATTGCAGTTATAAAAATGAACAGAAGTTGCCATTCTCATTTATATAAAAAGAACAGTAACAGAAGCTTGATTAAGGCTTTAAACAGCTGAAGAACATGACATGTCCTATCTATTGGTATTTCAATATCTTATGCCAAATCACAATGTAAACTGATTCATTTTGAAATCCAGGCTAAACCTGGCAAAAAAGATAATCACTGAGACAGGTTAATTATATCACCCATTTACTCCTTTTCAAGTCTCTAACTCTAGTGTCAAAAATCTTTAGTGTCATGGTTATTAAGTTAATATAGTAAAACTGCACAATCATAGCCTAAAGTAGTGCTTTGCATACTTCAAATACTTAAGTATTTATATAACTCATGAGTGTCAAACTCGTGGCGTCACATTGCCATCATATGATGTTTCGTGATGTTTTTACAATTCATGGAGCTGGGGTGGGCATGGCCTGGTGAGATGCATCTGGCCCCCAGGCCATCAGTTTCACACCCCTGATATATCTCTATATTACAAAACTTATATATTTCTAAATACAGTTAGTGGGTAAGGGCACGAAGCTCCATTTGTGCAAGTGGTAGGCAAGCACGTGTGAGAAACCATCTCCCCACCACCAAACTTCCAGTCTGCGGAGCCAAAAAGGTTAGAAACTGCTGCTTTACTGTACGCCTTCACATTTAAAATAGAAACCCAAATTTCCAGGACAATATATATGTTCTGAAGACATATTGTAGATATCTTAGCATATTCTTTCTACAATACATGAAATATTTTAGAATTCAGTTATGTGTACTTTTTAATTTAATTTCTGAATATGTGACCTTTTTGGTTGTAGCAGCTGACAGGAAATAAATGATGGCCTATATTAATGTAATTGCAGTATTAATCAGACTTTTCAGACCATCAACATTAGGCTATATTTCTGTAAACTAGTTATCACTTTGATGGAAATATGACAGTTGTGAGTTTTTAACACCATAAAATTATGTATGTGCTAGTGAATATTTTTACCAGCCCTGTCCATACATTGTTATGAACTTTTCCTATTGCTTCATATTTTCTTTTCCTATATGATTAAGCGGGGCATGAGGGCTTAGCAGCTAAAGATGCTGAGTTTGTTAGCTGTAGAGCTGAGAGACTGGGTTCAAGACCAAGCTCCGCACAATGGAGTGAGCTCCCATTACTTTCCTCAACTCCTGCCCATCTATCAGTTCAAAAGCATGCAAATACAGGTAGATTAATAGGTACTACTTCAGTGGAGAGTTAACAGCATTTGGTATGCCTTTGGCATAGAGCCATGGTGGTCTTGTGACAACATAAAATATCTTTGGACAATGCTGGCTCTCTTGGCGAAGAAACAGAGATGACCATCATGCCCTAGAATCAGACATGACTGACAGGGAAACCTTTACCTTTATATATTTAAGATATAACTTGTTTTCTATTTTGACTAGTGGCATCATGCCCATGGTACAAAAGGATTTAATAATCAAAGGTATAGACAAGATAAAATTGTTGAGGATATAGTATGCATGATGGGCATACAATATCAAACCTCAGGTTTGATGACACTTAATATGCTGCTGGAGAAGAACTGTGGATCTTTTGGAATATTAATGGTATTTATGATGCAGCTAGATTTAAGATTTATGAATGTGTATTAGGTGATATTGGTTATGTATTATTAGAAATTCTGAAAGCAAAGATAGAATTTCAGTGGGAACATGGAACGTAATAAGCATAAATGTGGGAAAGCTCATTACAATGAAAGATAAATTGAATGTTTTTAAAATTTGGAAACTTAATACAATTTATTTTTAAAAAAAGAAAGATAAATTGAATCAACTACCTCTTAGGCATCAGGGAATTGAAATGGAGAATAGGACAGTTACAGAATATATGTAGAAATTTTTTCATGTTTACTACTTAGAATGTGAAAAATAAAACAGGTATTACTTTTATAGTCAGGAATGTTTACAACTAGACTTTATAAGCTTAATTATTTATGGTCAAGTGCAGATACAGAAGATGAGAAAATTGACAGTTTTTACGGGCAAGTTCAATGTGTAATTAATGGAAGCTTGTAGCTGAAGACTAGAAAGCCAACATTAGAAATAACAATGAGGGACTTCCGGTTTGAGCTTCTTCGGTGACAGACCGAAACCTCATCTCTGCGAGGCTTTGATCCGTGCTCGCCGCTGGAGCGCCCTGAGCCAGCTGGTTTCGGGGCCAAGCCACCCTGTAGAAGTGGTGAAGAAGGGGGAGACTGCCTGCAGGGTTGAGGAGAGCCGTATCTCTCCTCCCCAGCTGGCCATTACTCCCTTTCCCAAAGGCAGTTGTAGTGGTGGTCAGAAATGGCCACCACAAAGAACTCGACTGGAAAAGAATGTGCAGGAGGAAGATAAGAAGAGAAAGTTTTGGTTGACCGGGTCAAACAGCAAAAGCAACAAATAAGGTACCGTGGAATTGAAACTATTACAAAAAAACAATAACATTGTTCCCTAAGAAGATTTTTAAGCTGTGAAGGAGAGAGAAAAGGGAAAAGATTTGGTTTTTTTCCCCTCCTTTTCCTATAGTGACAGCTAAGAGACTTAAGCAAGAAATTGAAAAAAAAATCCCCGTTGACATTAATAGGCATTTAATGCTGAAAATAAAAAGTCAAAGGGATAATAAAGATTTCTGGATAATAAAAAGCTTTTGAAAACAGGAAAGGAGAGAAAAAGAATAAAAGGGCAGGATCTGGAAGGGAGGAGACTGCCTGGAATTAAAAAGTACTTACAGCAAAATCTCAACAAGACTTCCAAAAGATACATTTTAACTGAAATATTGCAATAAAAACCCCAGGAAGAGAAAGTGGAAAAAGAAATAAGAAGAAATAACTCAGGACTATTTGGATTACTTGATGATTTCTGGATTTTCGGTCATTGTATTTGAATGACTAAAATCAATTGGGTGGTTGTTTAAAACTGTTTAAAATGGCTCCACTTTTAGAAGAACTGAAAATGGAACTTAAAAAGTACAAAGAAGATGCACAAGAAGGGGGAGGTTCTTTTGGCTTCGTATTTAAGTTTTTAAAAATGGAGATTTGGAATTATGACAAACAACAAGAAATGCCTGCAGAACAAGAAGATTGCGACAAAGAAGAAGCCATCTTTAATGAACAAGTAATCTTAGGTGGGGGAAAAAAGGAAAGGAGTGGAAAGAGAATGGAAAGTTTAAGATTGGGAAAAACAATTCCAAAAAATAATAGAGTGAAAAATAAGTATAAAAATCAGAAAGCAACAGAAGAGGGAAATGCAGAAGAGAGAATTAGAAGTAGAGAAACAAGGGGGTAAAAAGGGGGAAGATGAGAGGGAAGAAAGAAAGGAAAAGAAGTTATAAAGGATAGAAACAAAATATAGAGAAACAGGGCCTATTTAGAGATAATGGGTGAAAAATTAATGGAAAAAGGGATTCTGCAAAGGTACATAAGATAGTATTGTTATATTATAAACAGAAATAATTTTAGAAAATATGAAACAATGTATGATTAAAGTGTTTGATAAAATAGCTATTGTAATTCAGTGGAATGCTTGTCAATAAATAAATGTAACAAAAGGAATATTTAATGATTTACAAAACATGTGAAGAGAAATAAGGGAAAAATTAATTACGGAGATTATATGTGTCTTTAAGGAAGTATGATATTTAATTGAAAAGAAGTGTTAAGGATGTTAAGATTTTAATGATTATTAACGATAGAACTGAATTGGAATGGAATGAGGGTTTATAATTACATATATTTATAATCTTTTTTTTTTAAGAATATAGTGTGTATTATAAGAATGTACCAAGCAGAATTTGATTGGAAGTTATGTATTATGTATTATATTGAAGGTCATAACCTTAAGGTATATATTGAAGTTTAAATAAGAGTTGCATGGATGTAATTAAAAGATATAAAGGTGTCATACTCCAATTAGTAACTACAGGAGAAAATTTGTTTAATGAGAAAAGATAATATGAAATTGAAACAGAACAGACAAAAGTTATATATAATGATTTGAATTGAGATGAGATAATTAAAATAAAATTGAGAAAATTAAAAGAGGGGAAAAACTATATAGAAAATGTAGAATAGTATAAGATATGGAATAGAACACAAAAAGGAGCATGAAATTGAGTTTTGTGTCTATATAAAGAAGTTCAACCCGGGACCATGCTATTTTCAAAAAAGATGTTTTATTTGTATTTTGTATGTGTGAAAACGCAAATAAAACTTCATTAAAAAGAAAAAAGAAAGAACAATGAGTTACCATAGCAGTTTATTTATGGATTGGGCAGCTGAACAGAAGTAGGAAAGCCATTATCAGTTTCTGCCAATCAAATCATTTCTTTATTGTATTCTTTATTTACAGTTTTCAAATAACAAAATGACATAGTATACATAGATAACTTTCATAGAAATTAAATTGATCATAGCAATGTACAAAGAAATAAAAAAGCTCAATTAATAGGAAAGCTGTAGCTTGACTGGGAAATACATTAGGAACTGTTCATGTTCAAGTTTCAAGACAAGCTGATGCTGAAGAATAAAGCCAAACAGTTTCCACAATATGATCTTAAGCACTTACCCATTACTTTCAAGACAGACCATTGGGAACCTCTAAAACGTATTGACTTGGAACCAGAGGAACTGTGAAATTGTATTAGAAAGTTGTTAAGGATGTATGTGAAAAGAGATTGGCAAAGACCAAGAAATCAAATAAACGAAAATGAATGTCAGTACAAATGGTGGAAACATTTTAACATTATAACAGTACAAATTGTTAAAACTAAAGGCAAAGCCAAGAAAAATAAAGATATGAGAAAGGAACTTAATCCCCTGGTCCTATTCGTGTTGGAGGCACCATTTAAGGCACTTTGGGCTGAAAGGATTAGCCAGTGACATTACCATTGCCTGTCATACCCATGGGGACTCCTTTCATGTCCCTGTCAAATAGTGGAAGCAAATGACAGGAGATCACCCTGCCGCAGCAGCACTCAAATCTTGAACGCAGGCTTGCGAAACTCTGCCTCTCCAACTCTGCCTCCTAACCACTCAGGCACTGCACTTCTAGGAACTTAACAATTTCAGACAATTGTTAAAAAGGCAAGGAATATTATTACATAACATCTGGAAAGACCCTGAAGATGGAAATAAGAGATCAGAATTATTTAGTCAATGATTATATGTGCAACTTTCTAGGGAAATGAAAGTTTAATTTTGAAGAATTGACTAGAAATAATGTTAGCACTTTTGTATATTAGTATTGGAAACATCTATTGAGAATACTATGGATAGCCAAAGAACAAACCAATGAATCATAAAAAATATTCAATACAGAGTTCTTACTCAGGGTACAGATAAGCAAACTTAGCTTTAGTATGTCAATTTTCTAAGGAAGTCATAATACTGGGAGAGATGATGGATAGAAGAGAAAAGAGGATAAGTAGCAGTAATGTGGATGGACTCAATTACAGCAGTGATGGATGTGCCTTTGGAACTCTTATAGGATTATACTGGGGCAAATTAACCCGCACAAGGTCTGTGAAGTCAAGTTTTGACACTGACTTTATGGGTACTTATCACTCTGAATACAAACGTTTGTTGAGATGATGAAAGATGACTTTGACAAAAATATTCAAGATCTATACTTAGACAAAGGGGATTGAAACTTTTTTTTAATGTCCTGGGAAACAAGATAATATTAAGAAGCAGATGAAGCATGTGCCTTCATGTTTCACTGAGCCATAAGAAATAAAGGATGCAGGCAGGTTCGGCACAATCAAATTTGCAAGATTTTGTTATCTGTAGCCAATTTCAATATAGGTAGTTTTAATCTTCTGTGGCATTGATTTTTCTAATCTGCTCCACAGAGTGCATCTGACAGAGTTATTGAGAAAGATAAGAGTTACATTAGCATATCTACATACCTTTCTTTGAAGCTTTGTTTAACTTTATTGCAAAGATTTAACAAGTTCATGTTTAGCTTTCTAACATTTTGCTGATGCTATTCCCTTTTTCATGTTGAAAATTAACTTTCCACAATATGACATATGGACATCCATATGGTCTGTGGGAATAAATATTCTGTGTGTTTCCCTGTTTAATGCAGCAGCCTAAGTAATCCTCTTGGCTATACCACTGTGATGTGAATGAGTGACTCTAATAGTAATTAAAGGCAAATTAATTACTATTAATTTTTCCTCAGTTAAATACAATATAGCTTTCAACATAGTAACATTCTATGGTCATAGTACAAATGGCGGCACATGAAGTAATTTTCTAAGCAGAGGTTGAGGAAAATATATACAGAAGGAAATATAGCCCTGAGGTCATTTCACAGATATTTACTAAAGGTTATTACATTAGAGCTGTATAATTTCTGAATTACTTCAGAAAGTAGTTAAATTTAAAACATAAGTGGATTCTATTCTCTATGTAATTTTATGCTGACTAATGAGCAGATCCATATTAGCAAATGACTATTATTGTCATTATCCAAGAATAGTTGGACATCATTTTTTACTTTTATTTGATGGGTATATTGTTTAGAAAATAATCAATCAAAAGTGTGATTAGAAAATGCTACTATCTTGTGTGTAATTTTCTTAAATAACTAAATCAGAATACAATACAATAACTAAATCAGAATACAATACAATATTTACTCTCTATTTTTATCTCTATAAGCCTGTTGTTAAGTAACTATGACATGTATTCTTAATGACACCTTTCAGCATACATTTAAAAGAAAGGAAAATATGTGCATTGGAGTTTTGTTGTTTTAAGCAGAGGTGGTATTCAGCAGGTTCTGATCAATTCTGGAGAACTGGTAGTGGAAATTTTGAGTAGTTTGGAGAAGGTATTCTTCCCCTGCCACACCCACCAAGCCACAGAACCGGTAGTAAAAAAAAATTGAATCCTACCACTCATTTTAAGGTATAACATATCCATTGTTCTTCATAATGATATTTGGCATATGTACAAATAAAAGTTGAGTCCCTTTCCCAAAGCTGAGTTGTAGATAATTTTTTTTCAGTCTTGTTTAGAAACTTTTTGTAGAAGTGAAGCTCTCTGAGATAGTGAAAATTATAGAAATGATCAAGGAAGATGAATTAGAAGCTTGCTGATCATAGGAAACTTTAAAAAAAAAAATCAATCGGGAAGCTAAACAAGAGCAAGAGAGGAAAAGGAAAAATATGATTCAATGCAGTTAAGCTCAGGGCCATCTAGCAATTGAAGTATATAAGCACACCATCCAACCGTGGACAGCTGTCCCTGCAGAAGAAGAAGAGAGTTGATGGATATGGATGGAGTTCTGCTTCTATATTTACTATATAAGCCACGGGTATACAGGGTTTAAAAGATGTGTGATAGTGGCTGATGTAGAATTTATCAGAGCTTAAGGAAAGCCATACTAAGAATGAAGGGAAAACATAAAAAGTGAGTCAGGAAACCAATGTCCTCCCTATTCTACCAAGAAGATACTATTACTAGAGTGTGAAAAATAGTTGTAATTTCTTCTGAATCATTGTTTCTCTTGACAGAACAGCAACAAAATCAGATATAATTTCAATGTGGCCTTTACACTGTTTAAGAATCCTTGTATCAAGAATATTTGAACTGGGATGGGGATAATTTAAAAGATATTCAAAAAGATTCAACACTTGCCTGAATCCTGGACACAACACTCAATTTATTACCTATTCATACAGAAGACAGTAAAACTATTATTTCCATAATTATATAATACTGTATAAATTATAATCTTCATATAAGAACCATAACTAATTCCAGTTGCTTCATACATAACTAATTCATGTTGATAAGTAATTTATTCATCAATGTTAATAACATTAGTTCAGCAGACTTTTGAATAATTGGGCCAAGTCTTTTAGCTTTAAGTATAGCATATAGATTACACTTAATTTGCCCAGATGTCAAACTCCATGGGAAAGGAATAACATCAGAACATATTAAATTATACCTCAAAATTATTTTAATATGTGTAAAAATGTCTTCCATAAATTGAACATTTAGAGAACCCTATACAGACATATGTTTAAGTGAATCAATCTCATTACATCTCTAAAGACATGATAATTTATACAAGCCTTTTCAATAGCACTTAGCAACAGCACTTAAATATCACTCCAAAATGTTTTTCAGCACTCTCTGACTGGTTTACAATGTCAGCATATTGCCCCCAACAATCTGGGTCCTCATTTTACCAACCTCAGAAGGCTGGAAGGCTGAGTCAAGTTTAAGCCCATCAAGATTGAACTCCAGACTAAAGACAGAGTTAGCCTGCAATACTGTGTTCTAACTACTGTGCCACCAAGACTCCTAATATAAACATGATGGAGTCCACTAATACTATATAATGTTGAATAAATCTAGGTTTTGCTGAAGTTCTGTATTGACATTAGCATTTTTTTCTCATTCTCTGGGCAAAACAGGAATCTCTAATAATTTATCCCATTCACCCCTAAAGTTTGCATATCAAATTGATTAAGCACCAACAGAATTTTACTGAAGTAATTGTAGGTATTTTTGTTTGTTTTACATGTTTTAATAATCACTTGTAGTAGATTGGATGTTTTTGAGGCTGAAAATTCAATGTTTTGAGCATCTGCAAGATTTGTTCTTGCAGATAAATGCTTAAAATAACTGCATTTTTTCGAGATATTTATTTCTGACACATGTACAGTTCTTCAAATTTTTTCAAACTTACTATATCAGTTTGAGCAGACCAGCAACACATTTTTGCTTTATTTTTATTAATTAAATGTTTATCCCACATTTATTTTTATAAAAGTGAACTACATAGACAATGCTCTCATTTCTTATTTTCTTTACAACAACACAATTATTATTAGTATTTATTAATTCTTCAAAATTGTGTATTTTTAATAAACACACAAATATTTTTTAATTTTTAATTGAAAAAAACTAAATTTAGTTGGAAAAAATTCAAATGCCTAATGATAAGTGCATCAGCCATTATGTTCTCTGGTCCACATCTTAAATAAACAGAATAGAGAATATAGTTGTGCCTCAGTAATAAATACAACTTGCAAAGAAAGTGAAAATATGCCTAACCAATATAAAAGAAGCCTGGAAAAATAGGAAGTAAAATATTATAATAAGTTGTATGACATTACTACAGAGCACAGGAATGTTAATGAAACTTAAGTTCTTTACCAAATATTCAACAGATTTTTAATTGAAATTCTGGACAAGTTTCTAAAGTTTTCTGGAAATCGCCATTATATATATATATATACCAAACCCATATATATACCATTATATATGTATATATAGTATATTTTTAAAGTTATATATTCAATGTTTTGAGGTATCTATCTGCCATCGTAGTTCTGTCTTGTGTTCACTGTGGGTACTTTCCCAGCTGTTTCTGTTTTAAATTTGGTGCTAGCCTACTGCTAGTACCCAGATGAAACCTAGCTTCCTAATAATTGATAGCTATCCATTTACTCCGAGTCAAGCCGCACTAAAAGTCTCCAATACAGGAAACACAATGTTGCCAGCCAATCAAGACAAAAAAAGCCACAAAACAGACAGAAGATATTAGAAACACCAATCAAGGGAATTCCGGTTTGAAGGGCTTTGGCGACAGACAGGAATCCGCGATCGTGCACGGTTTCTGTCTGGGCTCACCACTGGAGCGCCCCGAGCCGGCTGGTTTCGGGGCTAAGCCACCCCATAGAGGTGGTGAAGAGGGGGGAGACCGCCAGCAGGGTCGAGGAGAGCCGCATCTCTCCTCCTCAGCTGGCCTTACTCCCTTTCCCGAAGGCGGTAAGAGCGGTCAGAAATGGCCACCTCAAAGAAGAACTCAACTGGAAAAGAATGTGCAGGAGGAAGATAAGTGAAAGTTTTGGCTGACCGGGTTAAGTTGAAAAAGCAACAACTAAGGTACCCTGTGGTGGTCTCCCATGGAAAGAATGAGACACAAGCGTGTGTTCTCGGGATGGGAGCCCAGAATAAATTCCAGTGCTTCCTTTTATTGAGATTTTTGTACATAGTAAGCATAATTACATTGTGGATTAATAATTAGATATAGTACAGGCTTGTTTGCAGTTGTCTAAGCTGCCTCTTTGTTTTTATTTGTCCTTATTGTTTTCTTTTCCTTGCACTATCTTAGTGACCTTTAAACAGGCATGTATGTATAAAGCATTATATTAATCATTACTCAAGCCCAGGCCAAAGTTTATTCCCACAGTACCCTGGAATTTAAATTTTACAAAAATAACATCACTCCCAAAGAAGAGTCGGAAGCAGTGAAAGAAAGTAAAAAGGGAAAGGTTTGGCTTTTTTCTCTCTCTCTCCTTCCCTATATTGACAACTAAAAGACTTAAATAAGAAATTGGAAAAATCCGCTTTGGCATCAATAGGCAATTAAGCTGAAAATAAAACAAAATGCCAAAGGGACAATAAAGATTTCTGGACATTAAAAACTTTTTCTTCTATAAGCAAGAAGGGAGAGAAAAAGAATAAGGGCAGGATCTGGAAGAGGGAGGAGACTGCCTGGACTTTAAAAGAATCTAAAGTAAAACTTCAATAAGATACATTTTAACTGAAATTTTGCAACTAAATAGTAAGCCCAGGAAGAGAAAGTGAAAAAAAAAAGAGCAAAAAAAAAAACAGCTTGCGTGTATTTGGATTATTTGGTGACTTTTGGATTTTTGGTTATTATATTTGAATGACTAAAATCAAGCAGGTGGTTGTTTAAAAATTTATACAATGGCATCGCTTCTGGATGAATTGAAAATGGAACTTAAAAAGTACAAAGAAGATGCACAAAAAGGGAAGGGTTCTTTTGGCTTCATTTTTCAATTTTTAGAAATGGAGATCTGGAACTATGAGAAACAACAAGACAAGACTACAAAACAAGAAGACTGGTACAAAGAAGAAGCCATCTTTAATGAACAAGTAACTCTATGTGGGGAAGAAAAAGGAAAGGGGGGAAAGAGAATAGAGAATTTAAGACTTAAAAAAACAACCAAGAAAAGAAAAATAATTCAAAAAATAAGTATAATACTGGAAAGCAACAGAAAAGGGGAATACAGAAGAGGGAAATAGAGGTAGAGAGACAAAGGGGTAAAAAGGGGAGAGAGAAGAAAAGAGGGAAGAAGGAAAGGAAAAGAAGTTACAAAGGTCCGGAGCAAGATATAAAGAAACAGGACCTATTTAGAGATAATGGGTGAAAATCTAACTGAAAAAGGTATTCTGTAAAGGTACATAAGATTGTATTGTTATATTTGTAATAGAAATAACTTTAGAAAATTGGAAACAGCATATGATTAGAATGATGGATAAAATAGTTAGTGTAATTTAGTAAAATGTTTGTGAATAAAATAAATGAAATAAAATAAATGGGAAAATTGAATTAGGAAGGAACGGGAACATTTTAATTAGTCAATGTTTTATAAAATATAAGTGAAGAGGGGGGGAATTAACTATGGAAAGCTTATAATTTTTCCCATATGTATGATATTTAATAGAAAAGCAACGTGAAAATGTTAAGACTTTAATGAATATTAATGTTAATGACAGAATTGAATTGGAATGGAATGTTGTTTTAATTATATACATTTATAATTTTTTTTCTTTTTTTTTCAAGAATACAGTGTGTAGTTTAAGAATGTACCAAGCAGAATCTGAATGGATGTTATGTATTATATTGAGTGTTACAACTTTAGGGGAAAGATAAAGGCGTCATACTCCAATCAGTAACTACAGGAGAAATTTTGTTTAATGAGAAAAGATAATAGACAATTGAAACAGGACAGACAAAAAATATAAATATAATAATTTGAATTGAGATGAAATAAATAAAATAAAATTGAGAAAATTAAAAGAGGGGAGAAGCTATGTAGAAAATGTAAAATAGTAATAAGATATGGAATAGAATATAAAAATGAGCATGAACCTGAATTTGCGTCTGTACGAAGAAATGTAACCCGGGATTATGCTGTTTTCAAAAAAGATGTTTTATTTGTATTTCTTTTCTTTTTGTGAAAACTCAAATAAAATTTACAAAAAAAAAGAAAAAGAAAAAAACACCAATGAAGCAGAATACAGCAAACTCCAAGACCAATAAACACAGACCAAGACTCCCAACCAATCAGGATGAAGAAAAAACCATTCTGGCACAGCAGTAGGCTAGCCCCAAATTTAAAACAGAAACGGCTGTGAAAGTCTGACTCACAGACGAACACAAGACAGAAGCCTGATGATGGCAGATGAGATTATGCCGAAATGTTGCTACAACTTTAAAAGCACAACTATAATGATGTGGGAAAATACCTGAACAAAGCTGAATACCATACATGTAAGTACCCGCGAAAACTTAAGAAAACAAATATATACATATACATATACACATATACATACATACATACATATATACATACATACATACTGTTAGGGATAACATTGTTTTACCCTAACTGTTTTGGGTAAAGATAATAAAATGATGAATCATGGTTTGTCAGATAAAGTGTATGTGACTTTAAGCTAAAGGAATGTAATTAAGGGTGCAGCTGTAAAAGTACTATATAAGCAGCAAGGCACTCTCTGGCTCTTACTGGCTGGCTTATTGAAGACTGCATTCTTGCTGGATCGGGAGGAGAAGAAGTGTTGGATTACTTTGAAGATATTTCTCAATGGAGAGAAGATAAGTTTTGGACAGATTTATTATATGTGTACTGACACTGGCTATTCAACACGGAATTTGCAATTAGAGTATCCTCGACAAGACTTGACTGAATATGGTATATGACTAATGGACTGTTTATAATGACTATGCTATAATTCTTAAATGGAATAAATTATAATTTTGATAGCACAAGCGTATCTGTATTTTTACTGCGTGTTAACTAGAAAACTTATCTCACACATTTACCTGTCTTCCTATCTGACATGCACATTCATAACATACATACATACATACATACATACATATACATACATACATACAAATATATTTCTGCTAGCTCCTGTTGCTTTTAACAAAGTGACAATTGCAATGTTCTATGGTAAACTCCACCACTTTGGAATATGTGTGTAATATCACATGTGTAACATATGTACAAAACTGTTTTTATTATAACATTGTAAATTATTGTTCATTATATTATTTCTGTGCAGATTTCAATGCAGTAATGTTTATATAATATAATTAGAATTATTGAAAATACTATTTTTTAAATTTTAAAATGTTGAAATTAAAAAGGGAAAAATAAAGGTTCCACTATATTATTTGCCAATATATGAGTAATACAAGCATAAAATTATTTAAGATTTTGTCTGAAGTTGAATATAAAATAAAATGATAAAAAGGAACCACTGAGATCCACATCAAAATTTAGTTATATAATAAAATAGTTTCTGTCTTGAACTAATTACTTAATATGAACATTTCCATTATTGAATGGTATGTCTATGTCTGTGTAGCCTTCCCTGCAGGCTTCCCCACTGACAGTTGCTGCTGCTGACAGTGTTGTGGAAGTCAGTTGCTGTGAGCCTGGATGATGATCACTTTATTGTGGGTTTTTTTTTGGTAGACTGGACCCTTAGTGCCATCACAAATTTGAGCAGTTGTGAATAAGTGGTAGTTAAGCAAGGATTACCTATAGTAGTGTTCTTGAAAGCTTAAAAGCCACCTCTCTCTGTATCTACATCATGAAAATATGCTACATGTAATTTTTTCAGGAATATGGTTGTCAAATTATATTATTAGGGTTCCCTAAATGTCAGTTACAATGCTTTGTTACTGTTTCTTTTAGCTTTTTGATTGCATGTTGGAAACAAGATGCTGGCACTGGAGAATAAGAAGAATAGTGAGACTATAAAATCAAAACTAAGCCAATTGCATTGCATTAAAGTCCATTCTTTTCAGGAGATGCTTAACTCTAGAGAAGATTGCTTTCCTGGATGTGGGGGTGGAGTATAAAGCTGTAAAGTAAACAATAAAGAAGTATTTGTCAGTGGCAGCTTTATTACAAAGCATTACTGTGCCAAATGATCCAAGTAGAACATTTATGTTAATTAAATTGACCATAAACTACAGTCTTTGCTAAAGCTTTATTTTATTTTTCTACTGGGACTGTTATTAAGTATTATGGCACACAGACTTTGTTCACCAGAAATAATCAGTTTTGTGAAACAGCTTATATTGCTTTTTGATATACATTTTAAAATTGCATTAATTATAAGAGAGTACAAATGGTGCACTAAATGTTGCATAGAATATTGTCTTGAGAAGAGAATTTAAGTTGTACAATATTTCCAAGTTTGAGATCTGGGGCCAGCATGTTATAATCAGATGGACTCATCTGAAAATAAGAAATAAGTGATTCACTTTTGACTTTTCTTGTAAGCTTGCTTCATAGTTTTGAGAGCAGACAGGTGAATAGAACTCAAAAGATAAAGGAGTCTGTGGATTTTTCTCTGCTAGTTGTTGCAGAATATAGAGAAACTGGTGCTCATTCCATTTCAAGGCTATTTAGCAAGTACGTCAGAAGGCATAGAACTAAAACAGATAAAAGTAAAATCTTCTTCAAGGCAAGTTTGATTCTTGGTAATGTCATGAATATGTCTGTGTGACTTGGCAGCAATATGGAAATGGTTTGTCATTGTTTCTTCCAGGATATAGTTGTAAACAATCTAGTTTACAACTTGGCAATCTTCCATCTAAGTATCAGCTTTGCTAAACTATGCATAACATCTGAATCTAGACAGGATAAAAATGCTGCATCATGAAGTCCTAATACTCAGTATTTCCCACATTGCCGTGCCTGTCTTTTAGGTTGTATGTCAGTAGCGTAACTAACTTGTAGAGTCTGTGGTTGAGATTCATCCTTGTGCATCCCTGGTTGTGGGAGGCTGCTAGGCAACTGAGGCATTTCCAGCTGCTTGTTTTGTAGTGACTGCTGCTTGTCCACGTAGGCCTTGACCCATGTATCTGGGCTCTCTTCTCCCAACTCTTGGAGGTTGAATTGGAGGGAGGTGTTGTCAGCCATCTTCTGCCATGTGCAGCCCATGCCGTCTTTGTTGCTGAATCTCTTCACCGTTTGGCCAACTCCAATTTGGCCTGTGCTGTGGCCTGAGCTTTGGGCATTTTTGCCTGTTGACTGGCCTGGGCTTTGGCCATTTCTGCCTGTTGAGCTGCTATTTCTGCCTTCTGCCATGTCACCTCCTCTGTTGTGCATAGATCTGCGTCTGCTACTGCAGCTTCTACTTCAGCTTCTGCAGCCCGTTCAGCATAACTTGCTGCTTTGGAGGCCTGAGATGTGCCACTACGATGGGAGGATGTTCTGGAAGGATGATGGGAGCCAGTAGCAGAGAATTGGCATGAGACACTACAACCTGCCTGCGATCTAGCCGGTTTAGAATGGAGGGAAGAAGACACATGTGATCGAGGAGCTATGTCGGATGTGGCCTGCTCCCTTGATGCTACTCCCTGCCGAAGCGTATTGTGGACTGCTGCCTGGAGGGCTGTCTTGCTTTCCTCAACACAGTCTTCGCGTTCCTTGTGAATCTCCTCAAAGTATTGGATGTATGTTAGGAGTTTGGGGGTCACTCATTCTTGACTGGATGGACTTGAGGTTGTTTTTGCTGCATCTCCAGCATGCGAAAAGGGCATCTAGATCAGCTAGAAATGTATGGAGTTTCTTGGGGGGCAGCTCATGTTTTAGGGCATCACAAATCTTCTCAAACTTCGCCCAAGAGTCTGTGTAGCGGCGATATTGCTGCTGCCAATCGTTCCTCAAGTGTTCTTCCATGGTTTTGGTAAGCTTCTTACTCTTTCTGAGGTTGTAGGCTTTTGGAGGTATTGCGGCTTCTCCATAGGGTTGGACATTTAAAGGCAGTTGTTGGGAATCAGTCTCCACATTTACAACAAGGGTGGGTGGAGGATTCGGGTCTTCTGGTACATCAGAGAAATCTGTCATGGCTGAGGAAGTTGCCATGTTTCAAATTGGCAAAAGGTGACTTTGGAAAATTTTAGTGGTGTCCGTGCAATTCCTTTTTTGTATTAGGATGCACTGCAAGCAGGTAGCAGAAAGTAGAATTGCTGCTGGATTTAATACTTGAGCACGTAGGTGGCACTGCAGAGTCTGGGCGATGCTAGCACAGCACATGGTATGCCTGCTTCTAGTGTGCGTTGTGAGCTTGTGACAGAAGGGGGCACTAGAGGTTGTGTCATGAAGTCTGAGGACTAGAGGGCAGAACACAAAAATATGCCTATAAGGGTCGCTTGCTTCACAAGGTGGCAGCAGAGGGTCAGTAAGATGCTGTTGCTACGCCCATGTTAGGTTGCAGTTACTCTTGGGACCTTTGAATTAAGTTGATTAAATGGTGCACAATAGTTTCAAAAAAGGGATTGACATTGGATAATCACTCTGGTCAATATTTGAGAAACTGTGTAAAAAAATCAAAAGTCTGGGAAATTTTTCCTTGAGCCCAGATGTAGCTGTGGGCTGCGTTGCTTAGGTTTAATTTTTTTGTGGAACTAAAAGGAGGGGGGAGAATTTCCTGCCTACTCTTGAAAAGGAAAAAAATGGTAAGAATTATTTGACTTTATTGTAAATTTCTTCTTGATCACCAGATGGGGATGTAGACTGCTTTACTTGGGTCTGGTAGGTTGCAGGTAATCTTGGAACATGTGAATTAAATTGATTAAATTGTTCACAATGGTTTCAAAAAAGGGGTTATCAATGCAAACACATATTGGAAAGTCAGGGAGATTTTTCTTTGAGTACCAGAAGTTGCTGTGGGCTGCTTTAAGATTCAGAAAATCTTACAGAGTCCTTCTAAAATTCCCTTTTTGTAATCCAGACAGATTCCTGAGCCTCTGTGGGTGGATGAAGAAAGGGGGGGGGGAATTCCTCCTAGCAGCCAAGCGGGTTTTTTTAAAGTTGAGCAGAGAAGAGGGGGTGGGTGGGTTAGAAAGCTCTTTGTTTGTAGTATGTGGGGAACTCCAGCCCCTCCCACCATGACGTATTTTAATGACTGACTTCCTGTGGAAGCTTTTGGTTGAAATGGCTAGCTAGATGCAGTTTTTGTCTCAGAAGGAAAAAGGGAAGAAAAAGATAGCAAATCATCTTCAGTTGCTAAAAATTGTAGATTCAACTGTAGTAACTGGGGAGAAGCAGGGCAGATGGGTAAATCTGGCTCCTCCCTTTGTTTTACAAATTGAGTCTTCCCAGTTAGGAGTTATAATTTGAGACACAGCCTTTCTTTCGCCGAAGAGAAAAGGAGGGGGAATTAGCCCCTTCCTGGAACTACGGTGTATCTTAATCAGTTGTAAAGGCTTTGTCTCCCTTCCATATGAGCATAGCAGAATCAGCTTCTGGTTTCCGTTTAAAAATACAAGCAAGATTTCTCAAACTTTCCAACTGAAGTTTGATTATCTTTTGAGAACTGGGAAATTTCTAACTCTCCTTGTTATGCAAATAGAGTCTCTGATATAGAGGAAGACAAATTGAGCAGAGAAGGGGGGGTGGGAGGGTAGAAAAATCTCTTTGTAGCATGTGGGGAACTCCAGCCCCACCCAACATCCACAGCATGTAAAGAGTTCTGATGCTCACAGAGAGAGAGATGGGACATGCAGGTTTATATTAACATTGAATATTCACTCTTGGCTTCAATATTACGTTGCTTTATCACAAATCCAAAATTAACAAATTTATTCTGATGGGTTAGGATGCATCTTTTACTGCCCTGTCTCATGCACAGAGGTGGATTTGTAGCTATGCAGATGCAGATAGATAACTTCCGCAAAACATCCATAACAAAGCACATTTATTGGTACATCAGGTATCTTCATGACTCACATTTATGATGAAGTTCTTCTATAATTACCAATCCTTTGTATATATGCCCTGCAGGTAAAAGATGGTTATCTCCTAACCCATCTTGTAGCGGTAAGCTGCTTATCAGTTCATTAGTCCAGGCAACAATGGAGGGAAACCTCCCCCAACCCCTCGAGGATCAGTTTAGTGACCAACCAGGATTACAGATGTGGCCACATGATATGAACTACATTTCCCAGGAGACCTTTAACTATATTTACCATGATGCATTCCTTTAAGGGGACAGCTCATAATTCCTAAGTAACTATCCAACTCCCATAGACTGGCTGGGACAGCACAGTGCCCCTTTCTAATACATTATACCTCTTCCTGGGGAAAAAAGGGCAGCACCATTAAATGCAACTAATCAATGTAGAAATTCTACAGTGATTTAATGATAAAATGGCATGATTGTAACACTATTGTAGCAGTATTTTTGTTTGTAGTTCTTCTCCTTATTTAGAAAGGGCAACTAAATCTTTTCATTCTGCATTTAGTGATTTGGCAAAATGAAGGGGAAAATCTTACTAAGTTGGAAAGTAATTGAGGATTAAGGTTAGGTTACAACAAAAATAACTTTTAAAAAATTACAAAGTCACCTCAGCAGATAGATTCAGAAGGGCTATTTACATGTGGTGGAGTTTCTACATTTTTGTTATGTCCCATTTTTGCTTCACAAAATAAATGGAGAAATCCTGTTGGTTGTAAATCAACCTAAGGTTTTGTTATTGCATATTTTTTTCAGATGAAAAATGTTGTTTCTTTTATTTTTGTTTTGGTTCATCACATGGTCAGCCAATTATTTAGGCTGGATTTGCATTTTACTCACCTATCGAGTCCTTGTCATTGAAAGGAATGTTGATATTTGAAGGGCTTAAGGGGATCATTGTAGAGTAAAGCTGCCTTTTGCAATTGACTGATGGTGAATTTGTAAATGTGGTGTTGAAGTAGTTTTCCAGTTGTTTTCACAAAAAAAACTGGTATTATTATTGATATGACCTTCAATTTCTTTTGCTACAGTTGTTCTACTTCTCTTTGAAGTCTTTATATTTTGCTATCTTCTCCAATTGTTTCTCTTCTATTCTTATGTCTCCAAGTATGGCTAAGTCCACTTTCAAGACTTTTGTGTTTTTCTTACTGACAATTCTTAAGTCTTTGTGATATGTGGCATGTGCATGTCAGTTTAAATTCTAAAGTCCCAGAGCACTTTAAGTTGTTGTTGTTGTTCTCCTCCTCCTCCTCTTCCTCCTCCTCCTTCTCCTTCTCCTTCTCCTCCTTTTCTTCCCCCTCTTCTTCTCCTCCTTCTCCTCCTCCTTTTTCATCCTCATCCTCATTCTTGTTACTTATTAAATCTATATGCCAATCTTCTCACCTGATGTGACTCAAGCAGCTTACAATAATAAAAACAAGATAAATCATTTAAAATATTAAAATGCTAAAGCAATAAATATTAACACTAAAATTGATTTAAATTTTGTTGCGATTTTTTTGCATTTTCTTTTGAGCAATGGCAATCAGATCTGACATTGCAAACGTGGTAAATGAGAATTACTTATATTTATTTCTCCCCCTTTTCATTTTTCTTTAAATTTTATTATTGTGCAGACAGTAGGAAAGCATTTATCTATGTGAAATTTGTGTGAATTCTGTCTGGCCATGGAGCCATAGGTCTGAAGTTTTAAGTATGTTTATCATAGTTCATATGTCTAATTTCTTAGAGGGTTAATTCATTTTTATTACATTAGTGCAATGTGTTAAAATCAGTTGTGCATTTTCCAAATCTATTGAGAGAGTATACTTTTTTTAACCATTAGTAGAAGACCATTAATACCGATTTTCAGAACAGAATAATTAGTAAGTGGTATTTTCTAATTAGTCCCAGATTTTGTTGCTAACCAAACTTTCAGTAGAAAATGTACCAAATCTTCTGCAACAGAAAGTTTAACTTCAAGTGTCATTGGTGAAAAAATCCAAATGTTCTCTTAACTTTTAAATTGTGCCTTGTGAGCATAAGCTATCATGGAGATATGTCAGAAAAGTTACTATTTCTGTCAGCCTGAGCCTCTGACAGCCTCAGAGGCTATAAACTGGGCAGGTTTTGCTGAGTTAGTCATCGTAGGAGATATAAGATAAACAATTCCATAAACAATTAATAATTCAATAAACAATTCCAGTAAATATGTATTGACAGAAATTCTTGATACACTGAGGTATGTATAAGGCTATAGAACTATAATATTTTATGTTCTCTTTAAAGTTGCTTCAACACTAGTAGGTTTTTCTGGAGGAATTCAGTGGTAATACCAAACACTTGGCTCTGTATTGCATGGGATATGAATGAATTATACTTACATCAGAATTTTTATATAAATATATTTTAAAATATATCTTAAAAAGAGATACACATATCCGATGAGAAACATTGCTTAGTGTGTGAACATACATTAAAACACACAAATTAGAAATGCATACAAATGCATGTTAATCTTCATGAAGACTTGTTTGTGCAGAATGTATAATGTGAAAAAGAAGCTAAAAACTTGGTAGAAGAAAAATAAATTAGCTGTTCTGATAAGCTTCTACAATTGAAAAATGGTTGTTTAATGTTAAAATATATGGGCTCTTAAGTGTATACTTATATTTAGTGTGTGTTGCTTTTTGTAAGATACAATCACAATAACTGAAATAAATGGAGAATTTCTTCCTAATGCAGTGGAGAGCTACATTTGGCCTCTATGTCTGGTCTGATTTTGATAAGTAATCAGCCTTTTCTCCGTTACTTGGATTTCTCGAAATATTCATATTAAATAGAAATATGCCTTTCCCCCTTAAATATATCAAAATGATATTAAAATATTTAATGTTGTCTGTATTATCTGCTGTTTTATTGTGCATGACTTAGCATTAACATACAGTGAAAAATAAAATGAACCAAGTCTATATTGGCATTTCAATTGAGATGGATTGGAATTGAATGATTTGGTCAGAATATCACACTATTTAATGCTCTAAACATGAAAAGCAAAGGGCAGCATTACTTTCATAGATAGAAGCATATAGCAAGAACACTGCTTGCAACAATGCAATCAGTGACTGAATAATGATAATTAGACTTAATGGACAATCCATTGATATGATTATCCAAGTTAATACTCCTATCTCTGATACAGAAGGGGAAGATTGTAAGTTTTATGACCAAGTTCAATTTAAAATCATCACAGCATGCAAGCAAAATTTTCAAGTTAAAAACATTAAGAAGCAAAATGTAGTTGAACCCAGGGGTGGGATTCTACAGGTTTGCACCTATTCGCTAGAACGGGTTGTTAACATTTTAAGCAGTTTGGAGAACCGGTTGTTAGAAGAAATTACTGGCCTAATCCTGTAAGGAAGGCAGGAAGGAAACATTCTGGTGTTGCTTACAGAAACTGCCTCTCCGTTAACTCTTATTACATTCTTGGAAGGACTAGACTTCTTGTCTCAGGAACTTCCCTGGAGTTTTTTTTCCCCCTCCTTTGCTGGTACTTTGCTTGTGTGGAGTGACCATTCAAAGTTATAATGGCACTGAAAAAAGTGACTTATGACTGTTTTTCACACTTACGACAGTTGCAGCATCCCCACAGTCACGAGAGGCCAGGCAAGGAGAAGCGTGCCTCGATGTGAGTGATGTTGAGTTGGCCACACCCAGCCAATCACATGACCACCAAGCCATGACCACCAACTTAGCCACGCCTACAAAACCAGTTGTTAAAAAATTTGAATCCCACCCCTGGTTGAACTGTATGGTCAAGGAAACCCAAATGAAGCAGGGGATTGACTCATCAGTTTCTGACAATCCAATCACCAGTGCTGTCAGGACTGTTTTAGTGATTTTACTATTTAGGAAGGTTTCTTCTTCCTTCCTATGCATCTCTTCTGAATCTGATACTCAGTGGGAGAAACAGCCATACCATGTGGAAGGCATTGGCTAAAGGAGGTAGGAGAGGAATGGTCCTGTGAAGCCTTTAGGTAGGCTAGCTGTGTAACAAAAGAAGAAGATCATGTAACAAAAGGGGAAGACAGAGAAGTTGCCCAACTTTACCTTTTTCATATGGTAAAGAGTTTATTTACCAATGTTTATTTAAATCAAAATATATTAAATCACGATCCACTGGGAAGGTTTGGCAGAATTTTTAGAATATGGATAACATATTCTTATATGAGTAAAAATCACTTGGGTTAAATTGTTTATATCCCAGGCTTTTGAAAGAACTGGCAGATGTAATTTCAGAACCATTGAATGTGGTTTAAAAAAACAACAACAACCCTCATGTAGCACAAGAAAATACCAGAAGACAAGAAAAGAGTTGATGTGTCTCCTGTTTACAAAAAGGGGGAAAATAGATCCAGGAAATTATAGGCCAATCAGCTTGACTTCAATACTTGGGAAAATTCTGCAAAAGATAATCGGTCAAAGGATTTGTGAGTGCCTAGATATGAACAAGCCATTATGTGTTAAAAACAGATCATGCCAGACAAAGCTTATAGGTTGTGCTGCTTATGGTAGCTTTTGGTCCAGGCAGTTTGGATGTTAACTGTTTATTGCTTGTTTAATTAAGTTGTCCAGATAACACTTTCTATTTCTTCATCTGATTGTAGTATTTCCTTTTGTCCTGGTCACCCACACCCATAATTTTCAATTTTTTATGCTGAGGCACAGGATGTGTGTGGATGTGGCACAGGATGTGGCTAAACCAGGCATGGATGAAATTATGTTAGTCACAGATCTGGACATGACCATTCCAATGTGAATGTGAGGTGAGTCTGTGCCAGTAAGTTTGCCATTCTTACTAGTTGAAAGGATTGAACACTCCTTCACTTGATTTCTTGGCAGAACCAGGACAGTAATAACTCCTACATTCCTTTCATGAGGAGGATAATTAAGTTGAAATTGGTTTTGTAAAAGAAATCTGTTTCTGTCTGGCAGCAGCAGTACTAATCTAATTGTTTTAGGGCTGCCTTTTCCAAATGCATTGAGGTAATTTCAACCATAAAGGAGAACATTTGTAGCTCAGGGTTGAAATGAGGGGTCCACCAGTGCAAAGCAGTATCTGCATTTCCTGTATTAGATGAGGAGAGCACAGTTTTCTCCTTCTTTCCTGGCCACTTTTTACAGAGGTATGATTAAGAGTGTTTTAACAAACTGCCTCAGAGTGAAAGTCCATTCTCCTAAATGCTGCTGCGAGAGCCCAGGATGGGTTAGACTCCTCCTGATGACATCATCAAGCTGGGTCTGTCTTGTATAAAAAGGACTGCCTGTGGGAGTTTCCCCCCAGCTTTGACTCAGCTTCTTTTGATGACAATAAGTTGGTGTCTCTGAAAGCAGTTTAGTCAGCAAAAGTGAAAGCTATCTTCATCATTGGCATCCACTCTCCTGCAACCAGGATTCAACGTTTTCTTCAACCGAGGGAGACTGTAAATAGGGAGTAACCCTTGATCCTCCTCCACAGTCTTCCCTCAGCGATTTCAGCTTCCACGATCGTAACGATTTCATCGGGCGATGACAGCACTCAATCAGAATGGGGGGGGCACTAGAACAGGGATACTATACAGAACCACCGGAACGTAGCCACTCTCCTGCTTCTGAACAGGAAGAGGGAGAAATCTGGGACCCCAACCTCTCTGAGGAAGAGGAAGATCTGCTACCCGATCAACCCCCATCAGCCACAAACCAGCTTTATTCAAGCCTCTCCTCCACAAGGCACTGATTACTGCCCAGTGTCCCCAGAGGAGGCTGCTCCCGAACCTCATGTGGTACAGTCGGGGTCCAAGGATTCCCTCTTCTCCAAAAACATAGTCCACTCGAAGGTCCTTCCATCACCCAGTTTTTCTGGATCTGATCAGAATTAATTCGCCTCTCCTGCCGCAAGCCCCTACCCATCTTCATATGACAGGCAGTTCTACAATGTGGGCCCTTCCCTCGCTGCTGCTCTTACAGTTCCCTCAGTAGATGCTCCAGTTGTGGCTTCCTTCTCCTTAGGCACTCCAACTGAGCCTGAGGATGTACTTTAGGCAGGGGACAAATGTGCCAAGCAGACATTAAAATGTAACCACCAGGCCTCTGCTTCAGCTCTCCGGGCCTGACTGCTGAATCATTTTTCACAGGTCCTCTATCCGCTGGCTGCACCAGCTACAAGACCGCATATCTCCATCAGACTTGAGATTGCATCAAGATCTCAGTAAGATTATAGCAGCAGTGGAATTCATGGGGACACCACCCTAACTTCCGCCAGTTCTCCTCCAGGGCCATGGCTTTGTCTGTGGCAGGGAGGAGACTGCTATGGTTACGAATTTGGCAGCAAAGCCCGGGGCAAGTGGAAGCTGGCTTTGGGCCCCAGCACCAGTGAGAAGCTGTTCGGTGATGCTCTTGATACATTCATCACCAAAACAAGGGTCAAAGGAAAAGTTCCTTCCTCGCCAGGCTGGAGGGCAGACTTCCATTCTGCCCCTTACCTGCCACCTCCATTTAGGCCCCAAATTACTTCTCGCTTCTCCAGGCCGCAGAGAGCATATTCCCAGTGCCAAGAGCAATGCCCTGACATACCAGGCAGACAACAACAAACTGCGGGTAAACAGCCCTTTCATGGGGGAAGGAGTATCTCATTCCGTCGCTCTAGATAATCCCTCGTTCTTCCCATCAGAAGTCATTTGGCCTTCTTCTCATCCAAATGGGAGGAGTCAACAATGGACGCCTGGGTACTCAATACAGTAAGGTCAGGGTTACAACTAGAATTTCTATCATGACCCCCAGGAAATTTCCTGCTCTGCCCCATCTCGTGGGACAATTCAAAAAAGGGGCCCTTATGGAATCGGCCATTCAACACCTAGTTGACATAACAACCATTCAACCAGTCCCTGATCTCCAACGGGGATGTGGGTTTTATTCTCGGCTTTTTGTTGTCCCCAAGGCCTGTGGAGGATGGCAAGTTATTCTCAACATTTCTGAATGCGTTTATCCCATTCAGGTGCCTTAAAATGCAGATGCATTTAATAGAAAAGAAAGAAATTGATTGGAACATCTATGATTGGACATCTAAGACATCCAGGTCATGGTTGTCTCAAAGGTCCTTTTTCAAAAAGCAACTGGACTTTGTTTAGTCTTTGCCTCTTTGGGTGTTCTTTCCAGGAAGCTTTTTTTAAGAAAAGAAATGGTGGTGAAGCCAGACTGGTAGACTTATAGTCAAATCATATATTTTAATTTTGGTGATCCTATCCTCAAGTCTAAGGAGGATTTAGAATTAGAAGGATGTGTCTGTCATTAGTTTACATACTTACAACTGAAAGAAAGATTTAAACGAGACAAAAATGTTATGGGTCAGATTTGTGAAAAATGAGTTGGAAATCCTACTGCATGGTACTGATGTATTATATAATGTATTATAGCTAAGATCTATAAATTGTTATTGAGTTTGAATTTGGAAAATGAATATGTAAAACATTGCATGATTCAGTGGGCATGGATTTTTGGATACAATGTAATTCTTGAACAATGGGAGAATACATGAATGAAAGGTTTAAAATTTACACTAAATTATAATTTAAAAGAAAACTTCTATAAGATGATGTATCTTTGATATTTAACAGCAGATAAATTGTCGAGAATGTATACAGGTATTTCAAATGAATGCTGGAAATGCAAAAAATGCAGAATTGTATCATTTATGTGACAAAGCAAAGAAATATTGGAGTAGGATTCACATCCTAATTCAGAAGATTCTCAATATAAAACCAGCAATTTTTTGGGAAAAAAGTTTAATGGAAAAAGTCTTGGAAAAATATTGGAACTTTGATGTTATATATATTGATGGCAGCAAAGTACTTACGCACAAAAATAGAAAGACACTGATTCCTACAATAGATAAATGGTTGCAAAAGCTGATGAAGTTAGCAGAGATGACCAACTGCTTTGATTAAAGAAAAAAACACAATTACTTTTGTTTCTATTTGGAAACTGCTTCTGGACTTTGTGCTTTGAGTTTGAGTAGTTATAGAAATGGCTAGTTTATACTATTACGTAAAAATAAAAAAATGAGTTGATGTTATCTTATTCTACTGCAGCAAAGGGAGTCAGAAATCAAATTGAGCATAGATATAACACTGTCTTTCCCTCCGAGCTTCAGATTCCTAAGCAGACACAATATGAACGTTTATTGCAGAGAATTAGATCATATATAAAAGTTCTGAATACAGAAGTAGACAGAAAATCCATCCTATTTCATAGAAAGCCACTCATTGTTTAGTGACTACTTGCAAATCCAATGGTTAAAAGATAAAAATAAAATAAAAATCATTTTCCAACCAGAGTCTGTGCTTATGGCCAAATAATACGTGACTGACAAAGCATGATGAAATAATACTGGGAAAACTGTCTAAGAGAACTTCATCTGCAGCAACCAGGGATCTTCACGATTTCTTTGTATTTCTCTTTCGCCCTCTCACTCATGTGTTAGTTTAATGATCATTTTCCTTCGGATCTAAGGATTGAATTGTGGTCACTAAATGAGGAAATGGTGTACGTCACCTTCAAATCAGGGTGGATTTGATTTAAATCAAGTTGATTTGAATCACTATTTAAATCATGATTTAAATCATTAGTAAGAAGGCTTGATTTAAATCATCTCGATTTAAATCATAACTGTCATTTCTGTCCCATAGCAGCTCCTCTGACCCACTGTTGACTCACCGACAGTCCCATTCACTTTAATGGACTGCTGGTGATGCAGCAGAGACACAACAAGGTGAAGGATGTGGCAGGTAGCAGGGGAGTGGATGCCCACTAGAAGGTGCTGCAATGATGAATCTGAAATGACAGGTGCTCTTTAAGAACTTATTCTTGCTGGTAGTAAGAAACTTTAATGTTTTTATTTGCAAACAAAATGAAGGTTTACTATTTAGAGTACATGTTATTTCAGCTTGCAGAGCTTGGATTCATTGAATGACTTTACCAAAAATATAAATATTGCAGAATATACAGCCTCATGCTACATAATTAAGCTCCATTTCATGCTGAATAAACTAAATTATTAATGTATCTTAAATAGAAAGCTATTTTTAGGTAGATTTTTACTCCAAAAGCATTTTATTAAAATAAATTTGATAAAAATATTTAAAAATCTGATTTAAATAAAAAATCCAATTTAAATAAACTCAATTTTTTTAACACCCCCCCCCCCCAAAAAAAAAAACCCCATCAATTTTTATTCACCCTGTTTCAAATTCTTTTTTTTCCTGTGTTTTGAATTAATGGATTTTTATTTCTTTTTTTGTGATCTTGAAGTTTTTTGTGATGCTTCTGATGTTTATAGACTGATTTCTATGGAATGGGAATTTGGAGTTTTGCTTTATCCTATAAAAGTTTTAATGAAAGAATTACTTATAAAATAAATAAAGACAAATTTCTAGATATAAAAATGCATATATTGGAAAGAAGGAAAGTAAACATACAAAGTTTAAATGAAATTATTGCAGTGAACCAAGATAAAATAGTTACTTATCTTTTTGAATAAGCTGCTGACATTCAGCATATGTTCATTTCAGAGAAGATGGTTGGAAAGAGAGTCAGTAGTAGCTATTTTTGACTGTAGTAAAAACAGACACATATCTAAAAATGGTAGAAGGAGGGTGAGCATTTATCATCTCCTTTGATGACATATTCAAGAAATGATTAATACTTAGATGGGAGATCACCAAAACATCCAGAGTTTTAGGTCAAACTGGGAGAATGGAAAAAATACAGAAAATAAAGAATGGGAAACAACTTTTGTAATTTTGCAATAACAGTTTGTGTGTGTGCATGTGCATGCGTGTATAGGTATGTACAAATGGATTTATATGCCAGTGACTACTGCCAGGGAAACTTAACTTGTCTATATCCAAATATGTCCACTCTTAGTTCATAAGAGAAATGTGCAATTTACTCCGCCTATCTGGAAACAAAATCTGTACTCAACCATGAATTCAATTAATGACTTATTCTTTTATTCTTAGATCACTTCTGTAAAATAAGATGATTAATGGTGTACCTTAGAGAGGTATTGCAAAATAAATGAGAGAAGATTAGGAATGTATGGAAAACCAGACATATTTAATTTTTTGTTGAAATCAATGAGACATAGATATTAACTCTGCATTTAAGCTGAATTGATTTCCTTTTGCAGTGGGAATAAAGTAAGCAAAGGGGCTGAAGGTTGTATTTAAATACTGTCAAAGGCAGAATACTCAAATTTCAACTTGAGTGTAGAAGATATAGGAGTTGCCTTTTGATATAAGATGTATATATTTTATACATACATTAAAAAAAATACATTTGATGTTTATTTAAAACAAAGGTATGAAGGTGGACTGAACCTGGGCCGCCAGCATTCAATAAACTGTATCCAAAGGCATTGGATTGTCTTTGTACATTGCTGAACATTGTGTTTCACATTCTGCCTGCTACAAATATTGCTTCCCCCACTCGCTTTGTTGTAAAATTATACAACATAGTCTTTTTTTTCTGGATTGGTGATGTACTTCCAGAATGACTCCTGCAGCCTTTAAGTTAGTAATTTTTGCACACTAATATTACTGCCAAGTATCACAGTTTAGTTCATAACTTCCAGTAGGTCACTCTTTTTTGTCTGAAATATGCATGGTTTAGCATTTGTTTTTCCTAGTCTGTGGTCTGTAACTATACAACTGTCAGTTTACTGTTTTATATATCTAGAAAATGCATTATATCTTTTCAGACTTCGACTTTATAAAGAAAATAGGTTGCAAATCTATCTTAATGCTAGTCCTACTTCTACCCACCCGCAGCTTGGAAATAATAAAATAATCCATACTTTTTTGAAATAAAAAATCTTCAATTCTCAGTACCTTTAACACTACCACAATAAGTCAGCTTAAAGCTGAGAGTTCCATCTTTACTATACTGGAGTTCAGTTTATTTTATATTTCTTGTGCTAAAGCTAACTCCTCTGGTCTAGAATTGACTGGTTCTACATAATTGCCCTCATTTATTCTTTACAGATAAAGAATAAATGCTTTATCTGTAAAGCAGATAAATGCTTTATCTTTGAAGGTCAAAACCAGCACCTTGAATTGGACCCAGAAGCAAACTGGCAACCAATACATTTTGCAGAGCAGGGTTGTAACATGCTGGTCCTGAAACATACGTAACTGACACTATTGCTAATGAATATCAATATTGGTATCAATATTGTTAATGGTATCAGATATCACCAAGAGGCCAAGTTGTCAAATATGGATGCACAACTCCCATCTCATCTCACCAGAAGTTATCAAAAAGCATGATTAATGCCATTTTTACCACCTACGCAGACTTGAATGCCAACTGAGCAGGATCCAGATAATCTGCTTCTTCCAAGATCGTCAGAAGCTACAACCTAATCATGTACTCAACTTTCCCCAAAAGGGGAGGTCAGATATTGGATTTTCCAGTATGTTGGGATCCATCAGCGGCTTGTTGAGAATGGGTGAACCAAAGTCTTTAATAGATTAAAAAGAAACATCTCTTTACTCACACAGTTAACCATCACTGGTACCCATTCAGACGAACCTCTTCCAAAGGCTGCTTTAACAAGCCAGGAAGGTATAGTTCTAAAGAGCGGATGGCCGAATTCATAGTCTAAATAGATGTTCAGTTCCTCAAGTCCATGAAATTAAATCCATTTCCAGATATCCAGGCACTACCTCTGGATCTGCAAAAAGACTAGTGTTTAACTGTGAATGTTTGAATTTCTCTGTGTAAAACAAAACAAATGAATACATTACAGAATATTCTAGAACTTCTCAGGCATATAAATTTTTTAGCATGGCCTATTCAAAGTCTTGTCTGCAGCCTATGCAATGTTCTTATCTTACTTGTTGGATATCTGTTTACAACAAATTCTTTTTTGCAACTTTTTTAGATGGTGAATCCTCATTACTTTTCTTTGTGCTATGTCTTCCGTATTGTTCTTAGAGCTAAAAGTTATTCTTTTCTGTTCTTGCACACAGTAAGCCTAGTCAGTAATTTGTGAGTTCCACTGTACTGAGGTTCCAAGGGTTCCCTTAAGGATTGACTATCACTATGAATGCAGACTGCAGAATGCGATAAAATGATATTTGTAAGTTGTTTCATGCAACTGAACTGTGTAGAGTTGTTTTTATTTTACATTCTCCCATGCTGCTTTTGCGCTTGGGCACCATGGAGTGAAAATAATATATTCTCAGCAACATTTTCCACCTGACAGGCAAATTCCCCAGGATCATCCCAGGCACAAAAGGAGGTGAATTCCACAGTAAACAGTACACTTTGTGAAAGAATTTCCTACAACTTTCAGCTACTGTTCCTAACAGGAATATCCTACTTTAATTTCTTTGTTGATACGTTCTGTTATTTTGTATTCTGACTTCTTTTTATAGGCCAGTGGGAAAAAGCTGCAAAACTTTTAAGGCTTTTCAGTTTTTGATATTTTTTTAAAAATTCTGCCTTTACTATTTTTATAAATAATTCAAGGTGGCCATCATACATAATACTTCTTCTTCCTATTTTCCCCAATAACAACAACCTTGTGAGATAAGTTGGGCTGAGAGAAACTGGCCCAAAGACACCCAGCCAGCTTTCATGCCAAGGCATGAAATTTTGAGTGGCTTTCATTTCTGTATCTGGAATATCTTAATGCAAATACATTTCCTATTATCTGTTATAAGAATATACAACATTACATTTAAATAATTTATTATGGTCTTATTGTTAACCAATAAATAAGGGTTTGAAAAAATAAATATATAACAACCTGCTCATTTTGTGGAAATCAAAACAGAAAAATCTTTGGACTTTCTCATAAGTAGTGCTTGTAAGTTGATGATTGTAATGATGACAACAATAATTACTATTTTGTTCTTGTGTGAACAAAGTTGCTGGAAGAAAAAGCGGACCTGCTCTTAGTGGGTCCTTATTGGCCAAGGTGAGCATGGTCCGCAGAACTGAAGGACCTCTCGAAGGTACCACCATGGAGGATCCCACCATCAGTCATATCGCTGTCTCAGGGCCCAGTGCTACACCCGGACCCCCAATGGCTAAACTTAGTCATATGGAAGTTGAAGGGCGACATCTGAGAGATGAACACCTTTCTAGTCAAGTTATTCACACTATTCAGTTGGCTTGACATCCTTTGATGAACCGAATCTGTGAGGCCACCTGGTCTAGCTTCTGCCGTTGGTGTCAGAAGGTTCAGATCGACCCCACTTCCTCATCTGTAGTGCAGTTATTAGAATTTTTACAGGAGGGCCTAAACAAAGGGTTATCACCCAATACTCTGTGGAGACAGGTGGCAGCCCTGGCTTTGGTCATATCTTGTGATGATTTTACCTCCATATCTTATCACCCTCGCATTCGCAGTTTTCTGCGCGGTGCCAAGAACTTGAGCCCCCTGTAGTGCACCAATATCCAACTTGGGACTTAAACAAGGTACTACAGGTCCCTTCGAGTCACTAAGGACCACGACGCTTCTATTTCTAACCTACAAAGTAGTTTTCCTGATAGCAATTGCATCTGCCCGAAGAATCTCCAAACTAGCTGCATTATCGGTGCGCAAAGATCTCTGCATTTTCCATTTGGATAGAGTGGTTCTCAGACCAGATCCCTCCTTCATTCCAAAAGTTAATTCGGCATTCCATAGAGCTCAAGAGCTGGTGCTCCCAAATTTTTGCTCACGTCCATCACACAGGCTCGAACACCAGTGACACCGCTTGGACATAAGAAGAGCCTTATGCATCTACATAGAGTGCACGGTGCCCTCCAGAAAGACAGAAGCCCTCTTCGTGTCCTTTCAGCCTAACACCCTGGGGCACAAGGTTTCACCCTCTACCATAGGTAGATGGCTAAGGGCCACCATCGCTAAGATGTATGACTCTTACTTGATTCCAGTGTCCCAAGGCATTACCGCTCACTCCACCAGGAGTGCAGCCACCACAGCAGCATGGGCGACCCAAGCTACAATCGAGGAGATTTGCCGAGCTGCATCCTGGGCTTCTCCATCTAAATTTATTAGAAATTATAAAATTGACGTATTTGCTTCTGCTGAGGCTTCATTTGGTAGGTGAGTTTTGCAGCAAGTTATTTCAGAGACAGTTAGGTCTGAAAACCAGATGGAGTCCCTCCCTTAGGACAGTGCCAAGCTTTGGTATGTCCCATTACTGGATGCTCTGAACAGCTCATGGGAGAAAGGGCGTTGGTACTTACCTGATATGCCCGCTCTCTATGAGCTGTGAAGAGCATCCAGCCCCTGCCTTTTATTTCGTCTGGTAGGGGGTCTGTTCTGGCCAGGGTTATTACATAGGCTTAAGCATATAGGATATCAATACCTTGGCTTCGCAAAACTGGGAACGCTAAGGAGGAGTCTCGTGGAGGAGGAGGAGTGTTCTCAAGTTTAAGCCCAGCCTTCCTAGAAGGGACTGAAGCACCTTCCCATCACTGGATGCTCTTCACAGCTCACAGAGAAAGGGCGTATCAGGTCAGTACCAACACCCTTTTTAATTTGTGAAAGTCATGTACATGGAATAATAGCAAAACTCAATCAGAACTACCTGCTGCTGTGCATCTTCACTAAGTGAAGTTCCACATGCCACTATGTTAAGTGTTGCATCAAAATATATTTTATCTTATGGCTTATGGGTCAGCATCATAACATGAGTATTGGCTGAGAATATCTAATTAATAAAAAGGCTAGGGGTGTCATGATCTCAGTGTTCCAATATCTAAGTGGCTGCCACAAAGAAGAGGGGATCTATGTATTCTTGTTCTGCCTGATGGTTTGGTCTGTTGGATTGATAGTTTAGATATCACCACTTATCTTATATGGAGATGCTCACTTTAGTTCTCTTGAACGTGTCAGAAAGATAAAGTTCCTGTAACCTGCCTTGCTTTTCTATTAGTTTAAAAAGGAAAAAGAAGAAAAAGGGGAAGAAACATTAAACATGAAAGTGCTTTGTGCATTAGATCATATAGTTAGAGAAATCAATCCTTTTCCACTATTCTGTTTGGTGATAAACCAATCTCACAAGAGATAAATAGATTCAAACCTTATTTTAAAAAAAGAAATGTGATTTTTTTTAATTTTTTGCCTTAAATAGCCATACAAAAAACATTTATTGTACAAATATAATGCTGTTCAAATCATAGATGAACCTGAAAAGCCTCTCCTATAACAAAATATAAATAAAATATATGACTTTGGATAAACTAAAAGATAATGCTGATCTGCTGCTAACATCGAGATAATTCTTCTGTAAAGATATTTCAGGTTGCATATAAATAAATACAGGGAGATTAAAGGTTAAACAGAAATGCAGAGAAAGATAAAAATTACAGTTCTAACATATTGACTTATTTACACACCTGTTAAACATAACTGGATTCTTACATCAAAAGCCACTGCTTACATCTAAAGATTTTGTTCAGTTTCTTGCAGACTCCAGTCTTTAATCAAGGACTCAAAGATATCGCAACTTCTTTTCTAGTCAAAATATCCAGCTTCTGTACTTTCATAAAAGTATAAAAGAGATCAAGATAGGTAATTTTCTTACATATGTGATCAGAAGCCTTAGGGAGTGAAAATATGGGCTGAATTTGAGATTTGGCTGACTGTCAGTGAATGGAAGTGGAGCTAGCCTGCCTAGTCATTACAATCAGATAGCTACTGTAATTTTTCATCCACCATAATTATGTTTTTCTACCAATGTGGCTCTATGCATACATAGCATTGCTATTTCTCTTCCTACAAGAACAACTTTGTAGCTTCTTTTTAGCCTGCTTATTTTGAAATGATTTCTCATACTTACTACTGTTTTAACTTTGTCCATTCTAATCCCTTGACATACAGGTGCTTTATTTCCCCTTGAAGACAAAGTACAGCAAGTGTACAATTTCTGTTTAGCAATCAGATGAAATTTGGAAGCATGCTGAGATAAATATTATACTGTACAATTCACTCAGCTTCTCATCTTGTAAGACCAAATATTTTGTCCTTGGAATTTCCAGCAAGATGTAAATCAATGACAGATTAGTTGCCTCTGTAACTTCAGATTCATTTAAGATTTTAGTATATTTACCCAAATATTTCTGTAACAATTGTGGGGTTGTTCATAATTAGGGGAGACTCTGGTTACGGGTACAGAGTACTAGTTTCAATGTATCTCATGAGAAAATGAACATTAATTTTTCTCTGTTCAGGTTTGAAATAAATGGAGACCTGCATAAAAAGACAATCCTATGTTTAAGCAAAAAACACTAGGATTGTGTGGGTCATCCATTTTCCCTTCAGTCTACATCCATTTTCCCTTCAGTCTACATCCATTTTCCCTTCAGTCTACATCCTTTCATAGCAGGTAAATCCTGCTCCATGTAGAAAGAATGGGAAAAGTCAAGGGCTTTGGGGATAGTATAACTAAAAGTTCCAGATGCACATATATGTATACAACCCTTTTGGCCTACCTGGGTTTTCACAATACACATTTATGACTTGCAAACATAAAGTTTAACTCTGCACTTCATTATACAAAGGATTACATTTTTTACATGACCAGATGCAATATAAAATGTTCCGATATTAAATCGAGACTTTGCAAATTATGTGAGTGACTGAAACATCCTTCAGTTTATGAAAGAGAGGGTGGACTACCAAGTTGACTAGAAATAATTGCATTAAAAATATAATGGTGGTAGTATTCTTGGAATTAGTACATTGCACAGTTTTATAATAATGCAGAGAAACATACCTGGCTTATTATATACATAAATGTGTTTGTTATAAACACACGGAGGAAGAAAAATATCATTTGGAATCATTGCAGATTTTGAATGGGACATTTTTATTAATTTCATCCCTTTAGCAACTTGAGCTTTATTTCATGGACACCCTTTATTTCTCTTTCAGTTGAAAGCAAAGTTTACTAGGATCTTCATTCATTTTCCTGCTTTATGGATTGGCTAAATTGTGTATTTTTACAGTTTATATTTCGTTCATCTCTGTGAGTTAAATTTCAAGTACTATATTTGGCATGCCCCTCTCTTCAGAGAGCATTATCTCTCAACAAATAAAAACGCAACAGAAGTTGCTAGAAGATAAAAACCTCTCATGACACCTGAATTTGAATATCTTTTTAACAGCCAAAACAAACAAACAGCACGAGAAAATGACATTCATATTAATAAATGTTTATAAAGAACTCATGGTTTCTCAATATGGGAGATATATTAAAATAATTTCTATTAAAGGGGGGGATTCATTTTTCCTATGTACTACCAAAAAAGGGTAATGTCAGATGCTCAAGGGCTGGAAAAATAAAATAGGACTAATAGCAGAACAGAATAGAAGAATAGGGTTGGAAGGCATTCTAGTCCAACCCCCCCCCCCCTGCTCAGGCATGAAACCCTATACAATTCCAGACAAAAATAGTTGTACAATCTTTAAAAACTCCAATGTTTTACAACTTCTGGAGGCAAGCCGTTCCACTGATTAATTGTCAGAAAGTTTCTCCTTAGTTCTAGGTCTAACCATTCTTCATGTTTTAGCAGTCCAGTCCCCTAATCATCTTTACTGCTCTCTCCTGCACTATTTCTAGAGTCTCAGCATCTTTTTTATATTGTGGTGATCAAAACTGAATGCAATATTCCAAGTACATTATGATATTAATATTCCAAGTGATCTTGATTCTATCCCTCTGTTAATGGATCCTGGGATCACATTAGCTTTTTTGGCAGATGCAGCACACTGCAGCCTCATATTTAAGTGATTGCCGACTAGGACTCCAAGATCCCTCTCACAGTTATTACTATTAAGCCAGTTACCACCTAGTCTATATCTGTGAATTTGTTTTATCTTGTCTAAATGTACAATTTTCCTTTGTTACCATTAAATATTCTGGACTGTTGACTATTCCTATAACCTTGATGTTGTCTGCAAATTTGTTGAGTTTCTCTTCTATCATCTCTTTTAATGAAGACATTGAAGAGTACTGGACCTAAGACAGAGCCTTGAAGTAGTTCACTGCGTACTTCCCTCCATGTAGGTGCAATTCTATTTAGGATTACACATTGAGTGCAGTTCGTCAGCCAATTACAAATTGGCTAATACACTTTACCAAAGTGGTAATACACTTTAACCCAGAGGTCACCAACCCCTGGTCTGTGGACCAGCACCAGATCATGTAATGCCAGAAACTGGACCAAACAAACAAGTAAAATCCCATCTGTGGGATGCAGGCAGCATACAAAACCACATCCTCTTCAGTCTGCGAAAAAACTTCTCTCCCTGGAACTGGTCCTTGGTGCCCAAAATGCTGTGGACTGCTGCTTTTAACACACATTTTTCTATCTTACCAAAAAGGTTTTGGTCTACTTTATCAAATGCCTTACTGAAATCCAAGTGGATTATATCCACAGCATGCAAAGAATGCAATAAGATTTGTCTGTAGTCTCCTGAATCCATTCCCCCTCCCCTTTTAAAGATGGGAACCATATCAGCCCTTTTCCAGTCATCTGATAGTTTCCCAGTGTTCCAGGAATTTTGAAGATATGGTTCTTATCTAATGTTTGCAGGATTGAGGGAGAATAAATTGAAGCTTAATCAAAGCAGGAGACATGTTTCTGATCATTGAAAGTCAGAGTAGATTATACTTGCCCAGAAGATGTAGTTTTTGATTCCTACCCAATTATTTCTAATCTAAGACATAATTAGATCTGAGCACATGACACACATCTACAATAGACTTGAGGGTATGAGAAGGCTTTTTCAGGATGTGTTCCCATATTTCAGAAGTGCCTGCCAAGGTAGTCATGCTAGCTTGAACTGCGTTCTTCATCAACAGAGAAAAACTATTGGCTAATTGCATTTTAGCAACTCAGTTGAGATGGTATTTTGTTTGTTTTCATTGCAGAGTTTTCAATGATGCTTTATATGTTTTCATTGCAGAGTTTTCAATGATGATTTATCATTGCAGCTTTATTGAATTGTTTGTATTCTGCTAATTAACTTGAACAGCTATCATTGACAAAGAAGCAGGGTACAAATTCAAAAAAGAGCACTTATGTTATAAGAATTGCAAAAATATCAGTTAAAATATTACATTGGAGTCACAACAGATAACAGATAATCAGAGTTGGTAGGGACCTTGTAGGTGATCTCATCCAGCAAGTTCATATAGAACTTGGAAGCAAATTTCAAAGAGGCTGATTTCTAATTAGGCTTTGGGATATGTTTTAAGACTATAATACGTTCAAGTGTAAGCAAGCTTATTTCTAACAAAGCCAGGATTTGCTTTGCTTGGAAAAGCTATTTTTGAGACGACTAATTTATTTTTAAAAGACAGCTAGTTTAGTGAAGTGGATAAAGCCTTTAGGCTAGAAACCAGAAAAGCTTGAGTTCTAGTACTTCCTTAGGCAGAAAGCTACTAAGTGCCTTTGGGTCAGCCACTGTTTCTCAGTCCTTGGAAGAAGGCAATGGCAAACCACTTCTGAAAAATCTTGGCAAAAGAACTTCAGTGACATGTGCAGGCAGGTCCCAGGGATAAAATCAATCAATCTAATTAACACAAAACCTATCCTGAAGTCACCAAAAATTTACTTCTTTATATTTACTCAGCATATTTAGTATTTCAAAGGAAGCAAATGTTTACAATATGACCTCAAAGTTGATATAGGTTTTTCAATTGATTCTTTCTGACCTTGGGCTATCATAGACTAACATAACGTTTCTTCTACAATTTCTACATATTTATTATTTTTTTCCATGCAATCATGCCTGATTCTTGAAAATTGCACAAGTTCTTGCAGTTCCTTGAGCTGTAAAGGAAACTAGGGGGAGGATTTACTTTCAGACTTGCAAGATGCTGTTAATGTACAGTACAGTACAGTACAATAAAATATAATTAACTGATAGCAATAGCAATTAGACATATATTGTTTCACACTGGTTTACAGCCCTCTCTAAGAAGTTTACAAAGTCAGCATATTTCCCACAACAATCTGGGTCCTCATTTTACCAACCTCAGAAGGATAAAAGGCTGAGTCAACCTTGAGCCAATGACAATCAAACTGCTGGCAGTTGGCAGAATTAGCCTACAATGCTACATTGTAACCACTGTGCCACCATGGCTCTTTCTGGCATGTTCGATCTGGTTGTGTTTCCTGTCTGGACTACCTCATAAGACTAATAGCTTACAAGCAGTGACATATTCCTTGTGTTCCTTTACTTCTAAATGCAAAATGGAATATAAAGAATAAATTTCCCATTTATTGTCACTGAAATACATGCAAATTTCATAAAGAATGTCTTGGGCAAAACTATACAGGTATGGAAGACTTATTCCAAGTCTGTATATACATGCTGAAGTACACACATCTTCAGGCAGCCAAAGCTGAAAAACACAGATCTAGATTTAGCCTTAATTGGTTCTTAATTGGCTCTTCTGTCTTGTCTTATCCCTGGGAAAAGTTTTAATTTATAGTGTGAAGTTTAACTGAAGAAAGTTTTGGAAGCAATATATATTTTAAAAAGTATTCCTAGAAGTTATTTGATAATTATTGAAGATATTAACAGCAGAATTTTCATTAATTATTGACTGATGTTTATTGAGTAAACTTGGATACCTACAGTGAAATTTACTGTTGAATATATATGTAAATAGGAATGCTTAGTGTGGTCAAAAATTACTGGATAAAACTAATACAATTGAAAACAATTCCCCTTTCTTGATTTGTTCAAGCCCTGATTTTGAACACAAGGCTAAAATACACACCTGTATGTTAGCTGAGCCACAGAAATCTAGTAATATGTCAAATTTTGTAATATACAAATTACCAAAATTTATAAATAGGTATATAAATGAGAGAAAAAGAATTTGAGATTTTTTAAATTGAATGTTACAGAAAACAAAAATGACTAATTCATTTAGCCAAAAGAATGTACGTACATTTTGTTATATTAAAACAGTATACATTTTTGGAATGTGTTTAAGTATGTTTCGAAAATATACGTAGAACATGTTTGAGAAAACTGAATATTTGAGAGAGAATATAATCTGATACAAATATGATTTTTTTTCCTCCTATACTTTGGGATAACCAGATTGTATATATGCTGTGATGTGACACAATAATCAGTAAAATAATTTTTCAAACTTAAGCTCTCCTTCAATGTATCAAGTGGCTGCATCTTGATTGCACAAATCTAGTCAACAGTAGATGGTAGCCAAGATAAATACAAATTCTAACTTTTTGCTAGTAGCTGATAGTTGATAGGTTAATGAGCAACACATCAATCATCATTTTCTAAACAGCAAAATATCTCCATAGTACAAGTGCTATTTTACATTCTTAAAGGATCCTTTGAGAATATCTGTGTAATGCCATCATTCTATTTTATTCAAAAGCCTATCAGAAATGGTCTTTGATTATATTATTAAATAGAATAGCACCATGGACTGTATAAATAGCATCTGGTAGGTTCTTCTCCCCTTCCTTCCCTCCCCTCTCTACTCTCAATGTATGATGCTCTTCCACATTTATATCACACAGAATTTAATATGTCTTCATCTACATAACTGCCTGCAGTTTAGCAGTTTGAGTCTCACCATCTCAAGATTGACTTTCATCTTTCCCAAGGTCAGTAAAATGAAAATGAAATGACTCAGATTGTGGAGGTAATATGCTGACTTTGTAAACTGGTTAGAAAGAGCTGTAAAGCACTGTGAAGTAGTATATAAGTCTAAGTGCTATTGCTATTGCTACAGGCTCTTCTCTTGGATCCATGCTGTGGTCAGTCTCTGAATTATGTTCCTACAAAATAATACATATATTTCCAAAGTGATACAGTCAACCAGGCTAATGCTGTGCCAGGAATGAATGCACTGGGAAACAATGAATGAAATATTTATTTCCCATGTCACTATTTACTATTCCTCCCAAAAGTTAATAGGCAAACCCATTGTTGATGAACATTCAAACAGCATCATAATAGATTATCAAAAGTATGTACTAATATGGTGTTCCTCCAGAGATGCTGGACTGCAATTCTCATTATTTATCTCTGGGGTAATAGAGTGCTACTAATTTATAGGAAGGTTTAGATTAAAGGAAGATAGACTACTATGAAATTAAACATAAGCATTGCATACTGCTAAACGTTACTATTATTATCTTACTTTAAGACTGATTATAGTAGCAAATGAATGAGTCATATTTGAACTTTTTCCATCTTTTTTTCAATATGTAGATAAGAAATATGGCTGAAGACTTTTGCAAATCTCCGTGTTTCATGTACTTGAAATAGCAATGCCTGACATATGCAAATCTTTTGATAATAAGCCAGCTAAAAGTTGTGTTTTCTTCTTTTAATCCCATAGCATCATTTCTTGTGTAAGAAACTGAAAGCTACATTGTTGTATATTCTTTTGTGTATATGTTCTATTTCCATACATGCATACATGTAAAGGCAGCTCTATATTTATTGTTTTGTATTATCGTCATTATGACTTTTATTTTCTTTTATTAGCAATATGTACATATTTTTAAGCCTGGTCAGATTGTAGTATAAATAAAGGATTTTATTTGGTAATTGATTTTTTCATTAACTCTTTAGTAATATATTGGTAATGTAGGAATTCTGCTCTCTTTTATAATTTACGTGTTATATCTTACTCTGTCACATTAAGATTGGAAAATGAAGGAAGTAGATTATTTAAAATGGTGGAAACTATTTACATCACTATTTTTTTAAAAAACTTTATTCTTCATTATGTTTAAAAAAGAGAAATGATTTTCAGGTGTTTCTCCCAGGTTAGCAATTTAAAACTGCTTCCTGCGAACATACTAAGTTATTCTTTTCACCCATTTTTTTTTACTAAAGCATCAATATTTGAAATAATGTTTACAAATTACTTTCAGTTTGCTTATCAAGCATTTTTCTTATCAAGGGAATGCCAACTCAGGGATTAGAATAAAGACTTAGTAAAAAAAAAAAAAAAGAATCAAGCAAGTTTCATCCAATAGAAAATACATTTATTTAGACATAATACAATCTCCAAGCAAAAATATATGGCAGAGTAAGATGCACGTGCTTCTTTGTTGCATATTGATCTTTTTTATATTATTGTTTTCTCCATTTCTTACAAGGATTCTTTACTTCTAGAGGATCAAAAGTTTGGTTGAAATAAATTAATTTGTTTGATCTCAGACACATTTTTCAAATTATTTCACACACGCACATACACAAATTTAATCTTGTTCAATTATTTTATTTGGTCAAAATTTCAAATAACATTTCTCCCACTCATTCTAAATTAAATTAAGTTAAATTAAAATTTGTATATGTATACTATTTATACTATGTATACCATATATACTATGGTATCTCTGGACAACTGAATAACTGGATAGAAGCATTCCTGTCAAACAGACAACAAATGGTCAAAATCGGGAGCGTCCTATCAAATCCAGTACCTGTCAATAGTGGTGTTCCCCAAGGCAGTGTCCTAGGACCAACTCTCTTCATACTCAAAACGACCTCTGTGATCATATTAAGAGCAATTGCGTTCTCTTCGCTGATGATGTAAAGCTGTTCAATACCACAGACAATACTGCTACCCTACAAAAAGATCTTGACTATGTATCAGAATGGTCAAACAAATGGCAACTTCAAATCTCAACAAATAAATGCTCTGTCTTACATATTGGCAAAAAAATCAGAAAATAAAATACAAGCTGAATAGTCAAGATCTTGTTGATGACCCATGCTCTGTAAAGGACCTTGGAATACTCACCTCTAATGATCTAAGTGCTAGAGCCCACTGCAACTACATAGCCAAAAGGCATTAAGAGTTGTTAACCTAATCCTACGTAGCTTTTTCTCTGGTAATATCACACTACTAACCAGAGCATACAAAACATTTGCTAGACCAATACTCGAATACAGTTCATCAGTCTGGAACCCACATTATGTATCTGATATTAGCACAATTGAAAGTCCAGAAATATTTCACAAGAAGAGTTCTCCACTCCTCTACTCGTTGTAGAATACCTTATGCCACCAGACTTGAAATTCTAGAACTAGAAAACCTTGAATTACGCCGTCTTCGGTCTGACTTAAGCATGGTATATAAAATCATACATTGCAATGTCCTACCTGTCAATGAATACTTCAGCTTCAACCATAACAACACAAGAGCACACAATAGATACAAACTCAAAGTAAACCGCACCAAACTTGATTGCAGGAAATACGACTTCAGCAATAGAGTGGTCAATGTCTGGAATACTCTACCCGACTCTGTAGTTTCTTCCCCAAACCCCAAAAACTTTAACCTTAGACTGTCTACTATTGACCTCACCCCTTTCCTAAGAGGCCTGTAGGGGCGTGCATAAAGCGCACCAACGTGCCTACCGTCCCTGTCCTATTGTTTCTCTTATTCTTTTATTTTTCTTATATGTACCCATTTCATGTATTCACAACTATGTATACATTTATACTTATTATCTTGTAAACAATTGGCAAATCAAATAAATAAATAAATAAAATAAATAAATATTTGTATATTATTTCCTAATTAAGCTGCTATTGCTTTAGTCAGAGTTTGCCTTTACTAAGTTTGGAAAAGGGGTTCAAATTGGAGAGATTAGCAATAAAGGTGCTAAACTCATTTGAAATCTCTTCTACTATTGGATTAAAGTCTAAATGCAAAGCTATTCCTTGTTAAAGATTACAAGGGAAGAAGACTGTGTTCCTCTACTATTATCTGTTGTATCATTTTTTATATGCAAGTAATAGGTTAAAAAATAAAATGGATATTTTCTATTAGAGTTGCAAACCAGAATAGAAATAAAAGCATTAAAAATAAAAATAGAAAAAAACAAAATAACATATTATGATTAGTGGTGGATTATCACTGAACAATCAGAGTCTGCCTCATTTTGCAATCAGTATAACAAAATTTAGCAAGACTCAGAGAAACTATATTGTACTGATCTGATAGCAACAATATGAAAAATAATCAGTATTTCCTGGGCATTTTATCGGGTGAGAAGTTATAAAGTGGGTCTTTGAGTCCTTATAGAAGCTACCATAGAGTAGGAAATGAGCTGTAGTTCCAATAGTCCCTTGTCTACAGGGACACAATCTCAGGTCATATTAATTTTTTTATATATTAGTTCTCCAAAACTGATGTGGGAAGTGCATTGCAGCATACGAAAGTTAGTGCTCTTCGGAGTTTGGGGACAGTTATACAATATATCTTGCTGCTTTAAAGTTAATGTTCTTCGGAGTTTGGGAACAGTTATACAATATATCTTGCTGCTATAAAAGGAGGAAAGGTAAAAAATAAATCAGGAAAATAATTGATTTCCAATGAGAGCATGGAGGAAATCTGTATATCTAAAAAGGGAAATTTAAATAATGGGAAGCATAGTTCCTTTTACTGAGAATCTCTTTGAATGCTTCCTTCTCTTTTTATTGAATGTTGAATATGTCATTTGAATTCATGGCTAGCTTCTATTTTTCATGAAGTCTATAGGCCTGAAGACTACTAGAAAGACTCCATACTTCCCGTGTTTGTTAGTTAACAGAGCACAATAGTCATGGCTCCAAGAGGAGAATGATATGTGGGTAATGACATCCCATGCAGCATGCAATGCTTACTGTCATAATTTTATATTGTTTATTTATTTTATACATTAAATTTATTTTCTACCTGTCGTGCCATGGAGCTATTCTCGGTGTGAGTGTGAACAGAAGTAATGTAATAGAACAATAAAATAAACAATGGAAAAGAACAGAACGATTGCCGAAATGATCACCAAAAAGAAAGATGGATACGTAGAGAGCAGACAAGGGGAGGGTGCAGTTTGCCATCAGTCCAGCAACTACCTCCAGCTAACTCCATCATCTTCAATTAGCTTGCTCAATATTGGCTTTTCTCAGCTGCCATAGCAACAATGAGATTACATAGCAGTTCTTCCCATAGCCTTTGCCATTTCCTGGCCCACAATGCCTCTTGCAGCAAAAATGGAGTTCAGGAGGTCTATGTGTGGCCCTCTCAAGTTCCATTTTCGCTGGCAGAGGGTTGTAGGAGGCCATCGCAGCCAAAACAAAGCTCAGGAATGTGTTTTTGCTCATAAAGCAGTTGGGCCACCACAGGTGCTCTGACATGAGTGATGTCGAGCTGACCACACCCACTCCAGCCCCCCAAGGTCATACACAACCCTGATGTGGTCCTCAATGAAATTGAGTTTGATATCTACTGGGTTAAAGGTAAAAACAGATGGTTAAATGCCAGAAGTATACATAAGAGAGAAAGAGAAAAAAATATATAATGCAGATTTATTGAGAAAATACAAAGATAAATAAAGAAGTTAGGAAGGGAATATGAATATCATAAAACAGAACTATATATAACAAGTAAATTACTTTCTAATCTATTCATTATTTCTATCTTTCATTAAAATAGTAAAATGACAAAGATGATGAATAAATATAAGCCTGTGGAACTGACTATATGCAACATAAACACTCATAGGTATTCTTCTAATATCTTGATGTTAAAAAATATGGCTTTTTACAATTTACCTTGCTTAATATTTAAGTTATTTGTTTAGTTTGTATGGCATAACAAAATACAGCATTAACCATTATTTTTATTTTGGTTCTCATGCTGCTGCTTCTTACTGGGAGATTCTTGTGAGGTCCAGAACCAGAAAGTGTAGATTATTTAGCTGTGACAAAATCAAGTTGCCCAGGTTGCACCATGAGGAGGCTAGTATGCATTGTATCTCAAGATTTAAATACTAGAACAGTAGAAACTAGCCTTAAGAATACATAAAGTTCCTTTCAATTCCTATCTTTCTAAGTACGACTTGGAAGGACTTCTATCTGAAAACCTCATATGTTGTCTATATATCAGCTCAGTATTGTTCAGGCTTTCAGCTTTGATCAGATAACTGGACACAAGTGTGGAAAGTAATTTCTTGCATTCTTTACACCAGGGGTTTCAAACTCGCGGGCTGGATGCATCACATGCTACCCCTGCCTCAGTTTAGTGGGGCCAGCATGTCACCACCATGACACGAGTTTGACACCCCTGCTTCACACCATTATTTTACTCAGCTGATTCATGTGTTGGTTGTATAACCAGAAGTTGTATGAAATGGTTAGTTACAAAACACTCTATTGCTGAAGCACATCCTTCTCCTTTTCTAGATATTTGTATATTCAGCTTCTTAAAAAAAACCATTTTTTTTAAATCACACTGGTCGTCCAGGAACTTTCTTGACAGAAAAATTCTTGATTCTCCTTAATTGGGAGGGATCATGATGTAGATTTCTATTATATCTTAGCATGATAAAACTAAACAAAAGTTTGCCTTTTAATGTGGGATTTCTTAATAATTAATAGGGAATTATTTTAATTAGAATTATTTTATTAGTATATACAATAAGATAGTTTATTAAAGAAATATGATAATGAATCATTCTGTATGGTCCAGACCATACAGTGATTGATAGCTTGTGTGGATTTTATTCTTCAGAGAAATGTTTAATTTTATAAGGCTTTACTGTAGTTGAAACAGAGAATGAACTGAGAACTTCAAGAAAACATTGCCACCTGGGAAAAATCAATTGATACAAATGACTGGGGTCTCAAGTGAAATTAATGAGTCACATTGTCTGACATGCTTTGAAAGTAAGATTTAATCAATATAGTTATTAATGGAATAATTAATTTTCACAGAAATTGATTGATGCTGCTAGAGCTGCAATTCATCTCTTTGTTTTAGTAAGATACTTCATTTAGTAAGCTCTTCATTGAATAGAAAATGATTTCCATTTATCCATTATCTGAATAAAGTGAACATTAGTGATCTATAAGGTTATTTCAGACTAAATTATATGTGTAGGTGTTAGTCAATATTTGTCTAATAGAGATTTTATTATATTTTGTGATCTCTCAATTTTCTTGGTCATTATCATAGTTACTCACCAGAATAATGACGCTAATATGAACAGCTTCCAACAAACATACAAAGCTGTTTGTTTTGGCAAGTGACTAAAAATAACAAAAAAAATTTTTTTCCTTCATACCCAAGGCTCTGATTCAAAGGTTCATTAATATGTATAGTTTTGGCAATATCCACTATGGAGTGATAAAAAGAAATATTTACCGTAAATAAATGGTGCTCAAAGTACACAGTTTACTTACTTGGAGTAATGTTTAAGTAAAGCCAGTTCTCCCACGAGCTGCTCAGAGCATCCAGTAGTGGGAGGTCCTTCAGTCTCTGCTTGTTTAGGCTGAGCTTAATTTGCGGAATGCTCCTCCTCCTCCTCCTCCTCCATGGGACTCCTCACCAGCATTCCCCAGTTTTGGCTCGGCCTCGTGAGAGATAGACAGTGCTTTTCATTAATCCTCTCCTTCTAACAATTGTTCTTTGACTTACCGACGCTGCCTTTGCCAACTGGCCATCGGGGATTGCATTATCAGGAAGTGCTCCTTGTGCTCCTAAGCACAGGGAGGCTTCAATTTCGTTCTGCCCCCCCAACCGCTAGCCCTACCCTTGCCATTGCGATCGCCGTGCCGTTTTAACATTTAAACGGAATGGCTTTTTCTCTCTCGTTCTCTCCCGAGTCGTATCACAGTTTTTTCCCCCAAGAATGCCGTTTAGGGGTGGAGGTGTAATCTCCTGGTTATTTTCACCCCTCCCAGCTGGTTTAGCCCTAAAGGAAAGCTGTTGGAGCTTATCCCTTTTCTCGGTGGGAGATTGCTGCTGGCGTGTGCGCCACAAATAACGGCCGGTCACCATTTTTTTGCGGTAAAGGAACCGTGTGGCCGCATTGAATGCTAATTCAATAGACTGGGTGTGGTAATCCTTATTCCAGATTGAAGGTTTTTTTTACACAAAATACCCCGAGGAATCATTACAACTTCATTTCCAACCTATTCAAGGCGTTTGTTAATTCATGTTGGCTCAACCCTCACAGTTCTCCCTATCCAGCGGCACAACAGCAAGCACCTAGGCCAGCATCCGCCTGTGCAGGGTAGCTGTTGAAGGCCTGTGAGTGATAATTTGGCCTGCTAGGCATTCTCAATTTGGCTGATTGGGATATCCAAATTTGATATATATATTTGCATACCCATACGCTCTGATAATATTAATAATACTAAGATAATCATAATAATCATACCAATATAATAATACTAGCAATATCATAACAATAATAAATTATTATTGTTGAGATACGACTCAATTTTGAAGCAGATATCCATATTTTTTTTTAAAAAAAGGGGGAGGTATTTGATTTCAGGGCACCCTGTCCATTCTTGGCCAGGTCCCTGGGCGTGCCAACCGCCTACACAATATAGCATTAAATAACGAGCATTAAATAAATATATAGCATTATAGCAATATAGCATTAAATAAAGGTCATTCCATAATCAAAATGGCAGGGGGTAGTGGTTCACACACCTCAACTTCAAGGGGCAAGTCCAAATCTCAACACAATCCTAAGCAAAAAAAAAAAAAAAAGGGACTTCTAAGGCATCAGAAAAGGATGACAACAGGCACCACAAGGCACTGGAAAAACAAATAGATAAGTGCACCCAGGATGCACCCAGGACCTTTCAAGCTTCCTCACCCCACAGTCCAGAGCCGTCCTCCTCTTTCCTCCCTCCTACACCCCTAGATCTCTCCCTCTCGTCCAGGCGCAGCATGGCTCCCCAGAGTCAACAGGCCCAGTCAGCTCAATCACCAACCATATGAAGGATACCCGAAGCAACATTCACACCAACAGCTGCCGGTCTTCGAAAGGAACAATCTCTTCCAGATGATGTGCCAGAGCGAATGAAGACCTGGATGGAGATGGCTATCCATCAGGGAATCACAGCAGGCCTGCAACATGCGGTTCTGACCAGGGATCATCCTGCACCCGCTGAGTATGATTCACAATCAGTTCGGTCATTGGCCATGTCAGAACAACACTTTACCCAGGTACAGTTTCAAGGGGGGTATGTTCCTACAGGGGCCTCAGGAGGAGGAGGCGGAAGAGGTGGAACACATTGAGCAGATGGACCAGAGTGAATCAGAATCAATGCATGATACTGACCCAGCCATGTCGGAAGCAGACCCTTAGAAAGGGGGATGTCTGAGGATGAGGGCCTTGTTCCTGACCAACCTGTATTTACAGGCTTGTTCCGGCCACAACTTTTCAAATCTCTATTGTTCAAGGCCAAAAATACTGCGCGACTGGACAAGCTGGCCCCTTCTACCATTCCAACTCCGTCAGACAAGGGACCAGAGGATCTCATCTTCACCCAACCTGTAGTCGAGGCAGATGTGATTCTAGTCCCTCACATGTTTGCAGACCTGGTACAGAAACAGTGGGCTTCTGCAGCAGTGTACCCGGCCCCCACTGGTTATAACAGAAAATTATTTAATTTGGCCCCAGATTTCTTAAAATTGTTGAATACTCCTGAGGTAGATGAACCCATTGTGGGATTAGCGTCCTTGTCCTCCATTCCCAATGAGGCGCTGTAGGCATTAAAGCCGGAGGACAAATGGGCTGAGCTAGCCCTATGCAGGGCCCATCAGTCTGATGCGTGGGCCGTCAGAGCGGCCATGGCCGCTTCCTTCTTTACCCGTTATTCCCTTAGATGGCTTCGGCTATTACGGGAGCATGTCCCCAATTCCAACACTAGAGCACACCAAGACATTGCAAAGCTTAAAGCAGCCACCAAATTCTCATCTGACGCAACCTTTCATGCAGTTAAGTTTTCAGCCAGAGCCATTACTTCACATGTCACAGCGCGACGCTTGCTATGGTTATAGAATTAGCAAGCGGATATTAAACATAAATGCAAGCTCGCTTCATCTCCTCTAGCGGGAGACAGACTTCCCTCGATCCGCTACTCATTGAGACTCGAAACAAAAAGAAAAATTTACCTTTACTTTTTCGGAAGTCAGACCCTAGAAACCCTCAGTCCTTTCGGAGCGGATCCTTTTGGCCCTTTTATCAGGGACCATTCTCAGCCAGATACCAGAGACCCCCACCTTTCCAACCAGGGCAACAGCCAGAGAGGTCAGACTTTGGGGATAGAAACAGAAGGGGTGGCCAACCCAAGAGATCCTTCTGAAGAGCGGGAAATAGAATTTTCCGGCATCCAAGATAACCCCATGGACCCGGCTCCCATTGGCGGCCACCTTAAATAATTCACGGACCAATGGGACTCCTCAACGTCTGATTCCTGGGTCAGAGACACAATCAGATTCGGCCTCACGCTGGAGTTTCAATCCACTCCCCCAGACTTCGTTATGTCATGCCCTCTTTCCAGAGATCCGGTTAAATGAAATCTTATGGAAACTGCTGTTCGGCACCTACTGGACATATGAGCCATCCAACCAGTAGCTACCAACCAATAGGGTGAGGTTTCTATTCATATCTTTTCACTGTTCCCAAAAGTTTAGGGGGTTGGAGAGCAATCTTGGATTTGAAACACCTTAATCAATTTTTAGTATATCGCAAATTTAAAATGCACACCCTGCAATCTATCTTACTTGGTATCAGAAAAGGTGACATTCTTACATCCATAGATCTGACGGAGGCATACTTACATATTCCCATTCGACCTTCCCACTATAATTTTTTACGATTCTGTTATAATAATTTCCATTTTGAATATGTGGCTCTTCCTTTCGGACTAGCCTCTGGCCCCAGGACCTTCACAAAGGTTCTCGCAGCCCTCGCTGCTCATCTCCAGTGTGTCCCCATACGACTGCAGTGTTACCTCGATGATACCTTAATTTTGTCATCTTCTGTTCATCAATCAGTCATAGATACTCAGACTACATTACAATCATTACAGCTACACGGGTTCTCAATCAATTGGGAAAAATGTCATTTAACACCTTTGACTCGATTAATCCATCTGGGGGCAGTCATAGATACAGTGGAAGGAAAAGTTTTCCTGTCACCAGATAGACAAAACAGCATTCATCAGTTAGTTAAGGAGATCAGGGTTCATAGGAGGGTGTCCCTAGCTGATCTATCAAAATTGTTAGGCAAGATGATCTCCTGTATATCTATTATTGGGCCTGGCTCCACACTAGATCCCCCCAGTGGTTCCTGCTCCGGTACCAGCGATCTGGCCGAAGCAACTCCAAATACAATGTCAAAGTTCCATCACAGGTCCTCATATCTCTCCTCTGGTTGACCAGACCAGCCATAAACAAAGGTTGTCTATTCAAAGAGCCCCACAGACTTACCATCACCACCGATGCCAGCCTGATTGGATGGGGAGCTCACTTTCAGTTGCTCACAGCCCAAGGCCGCTGGTCCTCCATAGAACGGTCGCGCAGCATAAACTGCCTGGAGCTTCGAGCAGTGCACCTGGCTCTCTTCCTCCCACAGGTATGCAACCAACACATATCAATATTGACCGACAACGTAATCACGAAAGCTCACATAAACAAACGGGGGAACTCAGTCGAAACACCTCATGCGAGAAGCGGAGCGTTTGTGTCGTTGGGCAGAGAGCAACCTGATTTCCATCAGCAGAACACATTTCAGGGCTGTCGAATACACAGGCAGATTGGCTAAGCAGGCAGATTGGCTAAGCAGGGCCACAATAGATCAATCGGAGTGGTGCCTACATCCGACCCTGTTTCAAGAGGCGGTCAGGACATTTGGGCAACCAGTGGTAGACCTGTTTGCTTCCCCCCTCAACGCTCAGCTCCCGAGATTTGTTTCCAGATACCCTTCTCAAGGAGTGGAGAATTTCAATGCTCTCTGTTGCCGTTGGCCCCTGGGGCTTCTGTACCATTCCTACCACTTCCACTGATCCCCAAAGTCATCCAGAAGCTGCTCGACGAGAGGGCGGAGCTGCTTCTGGTAGCTCCCTACTGGCCCAGACGGTCATGGTTTGCAGACCTCCGCAGTCTATCTGTATCACCACCATGGAGAATTCCGCCAGACAGGGTCTTGTTAACCAGGGACCCCTTCAACATCCGGACTCTTAATGGTTGCACCTGACCATCTGGAGGTTGAACGGAATCGTCTGAAGAGCGAAAAGTTTTCCAACAGAGTTATTGCCACCATCCAAGCTGCCAGATGCCCCTCAACAACTGGCATCTACAATCCCATGTGGTCCAGTTTCTGCAAATGGTGTACTGTCTCAAATTGATCCCATTTCTCCATCTGTGGCTCAAATCCTAGAGTTCTTACAAGAGGGGTTTGACAGGGGATTATCACCTAATATGCTGAAAAGACAAGTGGTGGCCTTGGCGTCAGTCGTTACTTATGAAGGTCTCCTATCTCTTTCCCATCATCCACGCATATAGTGTTTCCTTTGAGGAGCCACAAACTTACGCCCATCAATGGTTCACCATTATCCCACTTGGGACCTTAACTGTTTTTGATTGATTTATTGTAGCCCTTAGCAACAATTAGCAACTTGATATTGTCAACATGTTTTAGATTATCTATTCTTTATGACTTTTTACTAAAGCTTAAAGGACTGGTCTTCCAGAACCACTACTACTGCTACTACAGTGCAACATCAAGATGACTCAGTGTTTTTGGCAGTGATCTCATACTTATAACACATTATAACAGAATAGGTTCATATGGCTGTAGCCAAATCATTGTAAGGTTTTAGCTATAATAAGCTGTTAAAGATATATTAATTCTAAATAGTTTCTTACTTGATAAATATTCTGCTGCTTATGGTCCTGAACTACTTCATTTGCTTTACTAATATATTGCTTATTTGGCTGTTGCCATTTATTTCTGTTCTGCTACTATTATTTAAAATGAACAGAAAAGGTTTATTACTTTCCTGTGCAGTTCAAACAGATTGATGATAAAAGAACTAAAATGTTGTAAAATACTATGGTAGATAAGTTTAACTTTAAATGCAACCTACTAAAAGTTATTTGGGGGTTCACTGACTCTGATTCATTAGATACTGAGATGATAGCTTTCTTTTTATGGTAAATGACTACTTCCAATTGTACATTATGGAAACTATGTGGCAGAGAAGAAAAATGGAAAGGAATGAAAATAAATTAGTCAAAAAAGTATTAGTAAATTCATAGCAGACAGAGAGGAAATGTACCACCCTGTTTCATAATAAGTACCCATAAGAATGAATATTCCAAGCAAACGTGCTTGTTATCTTGCTTTTTTAAGATCTTTAGAAAGTTATGTAACTTTCACTAAATGGAAATGCATACATCCTATTCTGATAACAGATACAAATTATTTCTAATCAGGAATGCAAAATAAATTCTTCCAATTTATGATTTATATACAAAACATTACAACTTATGCGTACAAAGCAATAAACATTTTCATCAGTAATAATTGTGAGAAATTAGCTTTCCAATAATGCTTCCACGTTGTGTTTAGAGTACTGAACAAATTAAGGATTATCCAATACTGTGATTATCTAAATGTATGTGATTATTCAATAAAAATGTCAAAATCAAATATCATGTTTAGAGCAACATTTTAAATTTAAAAATAGTTGGTAATTTCAAAAAATGTATATTCTTCTTGCCTTTGGTTTGCTAGCTTAAACAGCATGAAGTTTACCTCAACCCATCCACCATCACCCAAGACTAGGCACGCACGCCCCCAACTACCTCAATTCCAACTACTGCTGGCCTTAAATGCAAACTACTCAATGCAAGAAGCCTCGTGAATAAAATACCTGAATTTCTCTTCCTCCTAAATATGGCTAACTTCGACATTATATTTGTCTGTGAAACATGGCTCAATGCATCTCTCCCCGACTCCATTACCACAGTAAGAGACTATCATGTTTACAGATCAGATCGTGAAAATCGTCGAGGAGGTGGAGTTGCTATATTCTATAAAAAATCCTTACATCTAAAAAATATCCAAGTTACCCAGGAGTTTGCCCTTCCTGAAACCATCATCTGTGAACTATCCTCAAATATCACAATTCGATTCTTACTATGTTACAGAGCACCTGATTATGACATCGAACATGTAAACAAGCTAAATACATTACTAACATGGGCTGCATCCTGCCCATACCCTTTTATCCTTCTTGGTGATTTCAATCTACCTCATATTAACTGGACCCTAAATGATTGTACAACTGAAATCATACACACAACCTTCTACAATGCTATTACAAATCTGGGACTGGAACAACTAGTAACCAACAACACTAGACTAAACAACTGCCTCGATCTCATCTTCTGCAACAGTTTGAACCTAATCTACGGAATACAATCTAAAGAACCCTTTTCCAGTAGTGACCACAATATGATCGACTTTTGTCTCAACATACATCCACACAAAAATCACCACAATGATGTAATCCCCTATTGTAACTTCAAAAAGGCAACTATGATCTTATAGACAACGATCTCTCATCCCTTGATTGGCAATCTCTATTCACTGGATGCAATACCGTTGAAGACCATTATAACATATTTTTACTTGAAGTCAAAAGAGTCATCAAACTATATGTACCAACAACAACTCCCAAAACAAAACAAAAAGCAGATTACCCATATCAATAAGGAAACTTCAATCCAAAAAGAGATCACTCTGGCGGAAAAACAAATCTGGTCACGTTGCCAATTTCAAAAACCGATACAAAAATCTATGCCACCAGATAAAGACCGAATGCACCAATTATCACATTAAACAAGAGGAAAACCTTCTAAGCACCAATTCCACCCGCGCTTTTTACAATTTTGTAAACAACAAACTAAAAGACTCAAGGTCCATCCCTCCCTTGATAGGACCTGATGGTAAAGACTGCAATGACGACACCATTAAAGCCAACATCTTTAACACATTCTTGGCTCAGTATTTGTAAACAGCAATGGATCATGCCCAATATTTTCCTAGCCGTACCACAGATAACAACAATGATCTAATACATATCGATTTCACAGAAGACAATGTTGAAAAAGCAATACGCAACCTAAAACCATCTCTATCTATTGGACCGGATGGAATATGTGCCTACTTCTTAAGAAAGCTATCCACTGCCATAGCCAAACCTCTTAGCATAATCTTTGAAAAATCTTTCAGAACCAGCTCCTTGCCTAACCTATGGTCACAAGCCACAGTCATCCCCATCTTCAAAAAGGGAGACCCAAGCCTAGTTGAAAACTACAGGCCAATCTCCTTATGCTGCGTCACCTGTAAAGTCATAGAATCAATTATTAACCAATCCATCATCCTTCACTTAGAGACAAATAACCTACTCTCCAATAAACAATTTGGTTTCAGGAAAAAACTATCCTGTAATCTGCAACTCTTACACTGCAAAAACATATGGACGACACAACTCGACCAGGGCAAAACAATAGACGCAATCTACATAGACTTCTGTAAAGCCTTTGATTCAGTGGTACACGACAAACTACTCCTAAAAATAAAATCTTATGGTATCTCTGGACAACTGAATAACTGGATAGAAGCATTCCTGTCAAACAGACAACAAATGGTCAAAATCGGGAGCATCCTATCAAATCCAGTACCTGTCAATAGTGGTGTTCCCCAAGGCAGTGTTCTAGGACCAACTCTCTTCATACTCTACATAAACGACCTCTGTGATCATATTAAGAGCAATTGCGTTCTCTTCGCTGATGATGTAAAGCTGTTCAATACCACAGACAATACTGCTACCCTACAAAAGATCTTGACTATGTATCAGAATGGTCAAACAAATGGCAACTTCAAATCTCAACAAATAAATGCTCTGTCTTACATATTGGCAAAAAAAATCAGAAAATAAAATACAAGCTGAATAGTCAAGATCTTGTTGATGACCCATGCTCTGTAAAGGACCTTGGAATACTCACCTCTAATGATCTAAGTGCTAGAGCCCACTGCAACTACATAGCCAAAAAGGCATTAAGAGTTGTTAACCTAATCCTACGTAGCTTTTTCTCTGGTAATATCACACTACTAACCAGAGCATACAAAACATTTGCTAGACCAATACTCGAATACAGTTCATCAGTCTGGAACCCACACTACGTATCTGATATTAGCACAATTGAGAAAGTCCAGAAATATTTCACAAGAAGAGTTCTCCACTCCTCTACTCGCTGTAGAATACCTTATGCCACCAGACTTGAAATTCTAGAACTAGAAAACCTTGAATTACGCCGTCTTCGGTCTGACTTAAGCATGGTATACAAAATCATACATTGCAATGTCCTACCTGTCAATGAATACTTCAGCTTCAACCATAACAACACAAGAGCACACAATAGATACAAACTCAAAGTAAACCGCACCAAACTTGATTGCAGGAAATACGACTTCAGCAATAGAGTGGTCAATGTCTGGAATACTCTACCCGACTCTGTAGTTTCTTCCCCAAACCCCAAAAACTTTAACCTTAGACTGTCTACTATTGACCTCACCCCTTTCCTAAGAGGTCTGTAGGGGGCGTGCATAAGCGCACCAACGTGCCTACCGTCCCTGTCCTATTGTTTCTCTTATTCTTTTATTTTTCTTATATGTAACCATTTCATGTATTCACAACTATGTATACATTTATACTTATTATCTTGTAAACAATTGGCAAATCAAATAAATAAATAAATAAATAAATAAAGTGTTAACTAGAAATTAATTACAATTGGTTGACTGTTCTGGTTCAGCAATATGCATTGTCAAACTCTTCTTGAATGCCTGCAAAGAAATAATTAATGGAAATAAGATAATTTTTATATATGTAAAATCACCCTGAATCATTCCATTGTTGGATGAAGGTGACTTCATTGAATGTAACTTATTAGACTGCTGTCATATGGGTTAGGAGAGAGATGTTTTTCTATCTGCTGAGAGACAATGATTGGTTTCACTTACCTCACTTGCCTAAGGGATTAAGAGTTTACTAAGTGAATAAGTTTTGAAGCATAGCTTTGTGTCTTAGGCTTGAATTGTGCCATACTGCTTGAATCTGCAAATACGCTATTAATCTAAAAATTTATTTACTATATTCAGTAAACTCCATTAAAATTTACTAAATGTATAGGAAACAAAAAGTCAATATTGAAATAAGGTAATAAAAGTGTGATCAGAATGCTGGCAATCACTTGTGGATGAATTGAAAATTGAATACAAAAAATATAAAGAAGAAGAACAAGAAGGGAAAGACACTATGGCACTCTTTTTCAATTCTTAGAAATGGCGATTTGCACCTATGAGAAACTGACTGTGCAACAAGATGATTGGGATAAAGAAGAAGCCATCTTTGATGAACAAGTAATTTTATTTGGGGAAGAAAGGGAGAAAGAGGAAAAGAAAAAGGGGACTTTAAGATTTGAAAAACAACCAAAAAAGAGAAAAATAAGGTGAAAAGTGGATATGATGTTAGAAAACAACAGAAAGGGGGAAAGCAGAAGAAGAAAAGAGAGGTGGAGAGACAAGGGAGTAAAAAGGGCAGGGAGAAGAACAAGCAAGGGAGGAAGGAAGGGATGAGAAGCCTAAATGGTGGGGAGCAAGATGTAAAGAAACAAGATTCATTTAGAGATAATGGGTAAATTTAATTGAAAAAGGGATTCTGCAAAGGTACATAAGATTGTGTTGTTATATTTGTATTTAGAAATAATGTTAGAAAATTGGAAACAACATGTGATCAAAAAATGGGATAAAATATTTAGTGTAATTTAGTGAAATTTTTGTGAATAAAAGGAAGGCAATGAAATGAGAGAATTCAAGTAGGAGGAAATGGGAACATTTTAATGATACAATGATTTAAAATATAAGTGATGTGATGTGGGGGGGAAATAATTATGGAAAGTATAAGCGTTCCCATAAAAGTATGATAATCAATTGAAAAGTAATCTGTAAAATGTTTAAGATTTAAATGAATATTAATATTAATGATTAGATTTGAATTGGCATGGATAGTTGTTTCAATTATATTATATACTTTTTATAAAATATAATGTGTAATTTTAGAATGTACTAAACAGAATCCCAATGGAAGTTATTAAGTGTTATAAAATTAAGTGTTATAAAATATTAAGTGTTATAAAATTTAGGGGAAAGAGTTAAAGGCGTCACACTCCAATCAGTGTACAGGAGAAATTTTGTTTAAAGAGAAAAAACAAATAGATAGCTGGAAACAGAATGCTGGCGAGAAAACTCACTGCATTGTTAATGTCTACAAAACCTAGATAGAAAAGTGGATCAGGATAGAGATAAAAATGGCAATGCCTTAAAAACACACACAGTTAATTTTTCTGTGCAAAAATAACTATTTGAAATAATGTAATCAATGCCAGAAATGACAAATTATCCAATGATTCAAAATGCATATTGCACAAAGAAGCAGAAGAAACAGCAGATCATACAGTCAGCTCGTTCAGGAAGATTGCACAAACTGATTATAAACAATGACAGAACACAGTCACCATAATGATTCACTGAAACAGTTGTGAAAATTATCATGTGCCAATAATGAGAATAATTGTGAGAAAATGTATCGTTGAAGAAATAGTCAACATGAGCTGGCTAAAATATTGTGATATTTCTGAATACAGACTGATAAATTCTTGGTTCATAACACCTGAAATAACTGGAAAAGATCACAGAGTATCAAAATCTGAAAATCAAAATTGAAAGATTATGGCATAAACTAATTTTGGTAGTCCAGTGGTTATCAGGACATTGGGTGCCATATTTTAAAAAAATGGCACTTATAAAAGCATGCCCATTAACAAAATTCCTTCTTCATTTGCAAAGGCTACACTTCTTGGATCTGTAGATATACTATTGGAATATACTATTCCAATACGTTATGATCTCCTGGGTCCTTGGGAAGAACTCAGAAGTTATGAAGGCTAACAACAGCTAAAGAACTTGCATGTGTGGATTCACATTGTTCTGAACATAAAATAATAAAAATACCTAATGCAAGCTGAACATCTGGCTGACTCTGTGACCAGCCATAATAATGCCTAAGATATACCTTTAAGACAGGGCTATCAAACTCACGTCATCACGGTGGCGTCATGTGACATATTGGGACTTTTTCCCCCTTCGCTAAGCCGGGTGGGGGCATAGTCAGCATGTGACGCATCCAGCCCGCAGGCTCTGAGTTTGACAGCCCTGCTTTAAGATAATAAAACAACAATCAGTCCTTGAGAAATAGTCAGTGTGTGGACAAAAATTCCAGATCTAATCTAAACATCCGTGGTTCTCCAAATGTTTTGGGATTTCATCCCAGGCACCTATGCTGTTAGACCTATGTATTTTATTTATTTATTTATTTATTTATTTATTTATTTATTTATTTATTTATTTATTTATTTATTTAATTTGTCAATTGCTTACAAAATAATAGGTATAAGTATAAACATGAGTAAGAATACAGAAAATAAGTACGATTAAATGGGCACAATAGGATAGGGACGGGAGGCACGATGGTGCACTTATCCATGCCACTTACAGACCTCTTAGGAATGGGGTGAGGTCAATAGTGGATAGTTTGAGGTTAAAGGAGTGGGGATTTGAGGATGTAACTACAAAGTCAGGTAGTGCATTCCAGGCATTGACCACTCTGTTGCTGAAGTCGTACTTTCTGCAATCAAGTTTGGAGCAGTTAACATTGAGTTTGTATCTATTATGTGCTATTGTTGCAGTTGAAGCTGAAGTAGTGATTGACTGGTAGGACACTGTAGCAAATAATTTTGTGTACTTTGCTTAAGTCCAACTGTAGGTGATGTAGTTTAGGATTGTCCAAACCCAAAATTTCAAGTCTGGTGATATAGGGTATTCTGTTGCGAGCAGAGGAGTGTAGTACTCTTCTTGTGAAATACTTCTGGACTCACTCAATTGTATTAATGTCTGATATACAATGCGAATTCCAGACAGATGAGCTGTATTCAAGTATTGGTCTACCAAAGGTTTTGTATGCCCTAGTTAGCAATACAATATTTCCAGAGGAGAAGCTTCGCAAGATTAGATTTACAACTCTTAATGCCTTTTTGGCAATGCTGTTACAGTGAGCTCTGGCGCTTAGGTCATTAGATATGAGTACTCCTAGGTCCTTGACAGAGTGAGGATCATCAATGAGGTCATAACCGCCTAAGTTTGTACTTGGTGTGCTGATTTTTTTTACCAATGTGTAGGACAGAGCATTTGTTGATCGAGATTTGGAGTTGCCAATTGTTTGACCATTCAGACACATAATCAAGGTCACTTTGAAGAGCAGTAGCATCATTGGTGGTTTTGAATAGTTTTACATCATCTGCGAAGAGGATGCAGTTGCTTATAAGGTGATCGCAAAGGTCATTTATATAGAGTATAAAGAGTGTGGGTCCTAGAACTCTGCCTTGGGGGACACAGCTGTTAATTGGAGCAGGGTTTGATAAAGTGCTCCCTATTTTTACTATTGTTGCCTGTTTGACAAGAATGCAGTAATCCACTTACGAAGGCATCCAGAAATTCCATAAGAGTTCAATTTTAACAATAGTTTGTCATGTACCACTAAATCAAAGGCTTTGCTGAAGTCTATGTAAATTGTGTCTATTGCTTTACCCTGGTCAAGTAGGGTAGTCCATATGTTTTTGCAGTGTAGGAGTTGTAGGTTGCAGGACAACTTTTTTCCTGAAACCAAATTGTTTTTTGGGGAGTAGGTTGTTTGACTGTAAGTGGAGGGTGATGAATTGGTTAATGATTGATTCCATGACTTTGCACATGACACAACATAGTGAAATTGGTCTGTAGTTTTCAACCAGGCTGGGGTCACCTTTTTTGAAGATAGGGATGAACGTAGCTAAAGACCATAGGTTCAGTAAGAAGCTGGTTCTGAATGATATATCATATATAATGCTTAGAGGTACTGCTATAGCAGAGGAAAGCTTTTTTAAGAAGTATGCACATAATCCATTGGGGCCAATAGATAGGGATGGTTTTAGATTACATAAAGCCTTTTCTACATTTTCTCCTGTAAAGTCAATATGTAGTAGATCATTGCAGTTAGTTGTGGTACGACTAGGAAAAGTGGGGCATGAGCCATTGCTGTTTACAAAGACTGAACTGAAAAATGTGTTGAAGAGGTTGGCCTTAACAGCTTTGTCGCTGCAGTCTTTCCCATTTGGTCCCTTTAGAGGTGGGATGGTTCTTGATTCTTTAAGTTTGGTGTTTACAAAATTGTAGAAGGCGCGGGTAGATTTTTTACGTAGGGCTTTTTTCCTCTTTGCAGTAATAATTTGTGCATTCTGCCTTTATCTGTTGGCATAAGGTGTTGTATCTTTGCTTTCTTTTGTCATACCTTCTATTTTCAGGTCTTTGTATTTTGTTATCTTCTAAATATTTGATTGATGGTGTAAAGAATCATCATCATCATCATCATCATCATCATCATCATTTCAAAAGCTATAGCTCATGCAGAATGTGGGCAGAGATTAGCATGCCACAGTAAGCCTAAGTGACACTACTGCTCTGTAAACTCCAGTAGATAGCAATGTACTTCTGGATACAATTCAAGGTATTGATTACCATCTATAAGGCTCTTCATGGCATAGGACCTGACTGACTATTTCTGATTCTTTCTGCCTATCCATGAGAGCTAATGATGTTCAGAAAATTTTGGAAAACTTGGCTGTTATCCTAGGCTTTGGGATAGGGAAATGGCTGAGTCATTTTGTATGTTTTTTTTTCTCTTTTTGTATATTTTGTTCTTTATCTTACCTTTAAGTTTAATTTGTATTAGTTTTTACTGTTGTAATTAAAATTAATAAAATTGTATTTGGAAATAAAAGAGAATCATTCTTCCTAATTATATTTCAGAATCTTCAAAAGTGACAAGCATTCATTTATTTTTAAACACACATCCATTTCCACTTGAATGTCAAAGAAACGCTCACAGGAAGTTCTTTTAATTTATCTTTACAACTACAACCCTTTGAAAAATCTTGTGCAGTGAGATAATTGGTACAAATTCACCTGATATGCTTCATTGCTGATTGGAAATATGACCTTTTAATCATTCTCTTATTTTTCTCTATTGCCACTTGGGCAACCAAATTGTATTTCATTGTTCCTTTTGATACTGACTTGAAAGAGTTCATAGAACCTACTTTGTATAAACTGTTGTACCCTTTGATGATTATTCTATGTTGATGTGATTTTGGCTTGGTTATATATTTTGGAAATAATTTGCCTTTCAACATTTGTATTACAGAAGAATGTCATGTTAATACTTTTGCTATTGCTTTTAGATAACTTTCTTTATGTAGTAATTTTCCTTGCTTGGATTAATAACTTTTGCTGGCATGTTTCAAGTTTTGGAGATTGCTCATATGTCAGCCTGCTGAATCTGCCAAATATTGTTCATTTACTAATTAGTAAGAAGCTAGCATATGTGATCTCCATTACTTTTAGTCATTATAGTAATTTTGTGCTTTTGTTGGACCTGTCATTTTAAAGCCTCTCATTGACAACTCTAAATTTATTACATTAACATTGTGTCAGCATTTAATTAAGGTAATGATGGCAGTAAAGTGTGAAATTCATGATACATACCTGGCTACTGCCTCGTTACAAAAATCTAATAAAAAAAATAAAATGTAAGCGATTTTTTGCCAAGATATACCTAAGTATTGATTTTGTACTATGGTAGCAGCGCATATATTGGCTGGTTGAGTGTTTACCATCCTTAAACACAGTAAGAAGGATGTCAAGATATTTACATTTAATTAAAATCATATCAGTATTACCAAAGCTAAGTAGAGATGGCCAAGAAGTCTTGTCATATCATGCTTTATTTTACCTTAATTTAAATAATCATTAATAGTTTAGACCATTGTTTTCAGTGATATGATCTATGATGGTAGTTTAATGATAGCAGAAGATATTGTGGTGTGTGTGTGTGTATGTATATGTATATATGTATATGTATAACTATTCTAAAAATATGAGTTCCATGTATACTTGTAAAAGAAAAAACAGACATCCTGCTATGTCCGGAACTTAAAATTACATTTAATGTATTTACTAAGCTTTCATCAGCCTCATTAAGCTACCAATACAGAGATCTTTGCCTTTATATATCATTAATCAATTTAGCCCTTGCACGGGTAATAGACCCTCTCAACTGCCTCCCATCCATAATTAGCTCTGTTGTTTTTGCTTCCATCAAAGGTCAAAAGTCAAAGGAGGCTTATATCTTCTTGTTACTTTCTCCTGTGCCTGACCCAGCCTGGAATGCTTATCTCTAGGAGGTGATGTTAACATGCCAGCTATTGCAATTTGTTGCTTTGCTTGTGACCTTGTAGTTGGCCTGGCTCCTTCTTCATTATTCCTGTCTGCTATAACTTGAAGTCCACATGCCCAGGGAAGTGGGGTTGTTGCCCAATGGGACCCAATATGTGTGCGTGCATGAATGCATGCATGCATATGTATGTATGTATGTATGTATGTATGTATGTATGTATGTATGTATGTATGTATGTATATGCAGGTCTTGGCATGTTCCAGTCTTTTCCCGTGTAAGATTGAAAGTATCTTGGCAATGTTTCGATGAGGTCCCACTCGCCATCTTCAGGCTGGTGCTTTTGGCTTCGTGCTTGTGCGAGCAAAGCGTTATCAGAGCTGCCGTCTCTCTATAAATACTGGTGGGGAGGTTGGCTGTGTTGTTATTTCTTGATTGGTTGATGGAGTTGATGTTTGCAGATTGGCTAGCTTTTTCATAAGAACATGTGTGGCTGAGGTATTGGCTGTGTGTCTATCATCTACCTACCCAATATGATCAGGCTCACTACACCCTCCCTAAATTAGAATTGTTTCCTTACAGAGGCTATGTAAGTCAGCCTTCTCATTCACCGGCACCCTTTCCTTTGGTAAGCATTTGACCAAAAAATGTAATTTGATTTATCCATCCATTTTTATGGTCCCTTGGATGAAATCTCAAAATTTCTGGAGCACCACTTGAACACCATCAGCATTGACAAAATTATGATAATTGCAAAAGGCAGCTTCACTTGGAAGAAATTATAGATATAGGAAGTCTGCACACCACTGTTAAATGCCAGGTTTTAAGATGCAAAAAAAATAAAATAAAATCAGAACAAGATTATCCACTTCATTATTTTTTCCACATTTAATGCAGCATATAACTACAATTCAATTGAAAAAGCAAACTAAAATCTTTTAGAGGAAAAAAAATAACAATAAAAGTACTCTTTTTTATAGCGAATATAATACCAAATACTCTTCAAGGGTACCTTCAATAGTTTTTGTAACCATATAGTAGCAATACAGTTAAAAGTAAAATCTGCTAAATTCATTAAAAAATTTCTTTAAAAAACCATGTTTTGCAATGCAGCCTCAATATACACTGTGTGCACAATTATTAGGCAAGCTGTATTTTGGAAGATTAATTTTGTTATTGAACAACTATAGTGCTCTCGGTCAATCCAAAATGTTAATAAACTTCAAATCTGAGTATTTAAGAAAGTAAATGTGAGTTTATGGCTTTCTTAGGATAATATCTATGAGTGTGCAATTATTGGGCAGCTATTAGTGTGCAGAATTTTTATGCAACTAAATGAATAATGAAAATTTTCCCATCTCATTTATTTTCATCTGTTAAAATGAGAGAATAATAAACAAAACTCAGAATTTACAAATAAACATTTGTGACAGTTCAAAAAACAATAGTGACCATAACAGTCATAAGCTTTCCATTCATGGAATCTGTCAGTTTCTTGATCTGTTGATGATCAACTTTTTGTGCAGCAGCAACCAGTCTCCCAGACACTGTTCAGAGAGGTGTACCGTTTTCCTCCACCATAAATCTTCCATTTAAGAAGAGCCCACAAGTTCTCATTAGGGTTTAGGTCAGGCAAGAGGGGGGGCATGTCATTCTTTCATCTTTAAGGCCTTTACTGACTAGCTACACAGTGGAGTACTTCAATGCATGCAAGGAGCATTGTCCTGCATTAAATTCATGGTCTTCAGGAAAGATGCAGACTTTTTCCTGGACCACTGCTTGAAGAAAGTGTTTTCTAAAAACTGGTAGTAGGTTTGGGAGTTGATTTTGAGTCCATCTTCAACCTGAAAAGGTCCTCATCTTCAATAATACCAGCCCATACAGTACCCACTTCCACTTTGTTGGTGTATGAGTTGAAGTGGAGCTCTGTACCCATTACTGATCCAGCTATGGACCCATCCATCTGGTCCATCAAGGGCTCTCATCAGTCCATAAAACCTTTGAAAAATATGTCTTCAGATATTTCTTGGCCCAGTCTTCTTGTTTCAACGTTTGTGCCTTTTTTAGTGGTTGTAGGATTTTAGCCTTCTTCACCTTGCCCTCTGGGCACTGAACAATTTGTACTTCTGAGCACTCCACTTAGGTTGCAGTTCTGAAATATGACAGCACTGGAGGATAATGGGTCCCTGGTAGCTTCATATTTGATTCTTTATAAATCTTTGGCAGTTAAGGTGCATCTTTTTTTCTCAACACATTTCTTGCAACCCTGTTAACTATTTGCAACAAAATGTTTGATGAGTCTGTGATCATGCCCCAATATCTTAGCAATTTCAAGAGTGCTGTATCTCTCTGAAAGACCTTTTACAATTTTTGTCTTTTCAGAGTAAGTTAAATCTCTTTTTTAGCCCATGTTGCCTGAGAAATAGAAGCTGCCTAATAATTATGCATACCTTGATATAAGTGTTGATCTCCTTTGGCCACATCCTCCCTCATTACACACATACACATCACCTGATCTGTTTATATCCACTAAGCATTCAGGTTTATATAGTTTGGAGGTGGAAAATATGCATACAAAGGATGATATGGTCAAAATACTCACTTGCCTAATAATTATGCACACAGTGTAGCTTCATATTACATACATATTAACTTGAACAGTTACAAAGATGAAATGTTTTCATTTTTACACCATGAATGAACATATTATAGATTTATTTATTTCTGAAGTCAGAAGTTAATTTCATGATTTTCATTATTGAGGTTGGTTTAATTAAAAATGTATATATTTTATTGCCCTTTTCTAAATTATTGGAACAATTTATTATTTTAGAGTTTTTTACACCATTACATTTTTTTGGTTTGTGCTGTGCATAGAGTTTTAATTTTTATGTTCTCCATTCCATTAATTTCAAATTTAATATTAAAATATAATGATGATTCAATTTCAGCATTACAAGCATGAAAAGCCTGGGGAAAACTATGATATTAGAAAAAGAATGTTATTTTGAGACAGTTAAAAACATTTAGTCTTATTTCTGTATAATAAAAATTCACTGTATTTAAGAATGTTGCCTAACATTAACATTAAGCTGTCCGCTGTTATTTTGTGTTATAAAGAAATCCTAATATTTAATTCACTTCAAGTATTTGCCAGATATCTTGACTTCATCATCATTAATGCATGGATAAATGGATGTCTCTACTGTTTGTGTATCTGTCTATATACAAATGATAAAGCAAGTGTAGTAATAGTAGCTAAGGTACTAACTAGGATAAAGGTGCTAATTCTTCAAAATTTCCTGTCACAACTGTTATTTTATAACTTGTATCCTGGTGCCAAAGCACCCTGAGGTATTCTCACTTCTTTGGGAAAGTTTGGGGTGGAGGGCCATGTGAGTTTTTTCACTTTGTAAGCCAGCGGAAGATGGTCATGGGAATGTATCCTTATCTGTTTCTCAGAGCAGCTGGTACAATAACATCTTCACACCTGTGGATTGGTTGAATCCACATCTGGCTAAAGGGGGGGGTTTCTAATGCTTTAAATCTAATTGTTTTGCCTAAGAGTACTCAATATATATTTAAAGGATATTGCTGAAGACAATTTAATTGAAATTCTGTGGCATTAAAGGTACAATATTTTTTTATATTGTGGATCTTCAATTTAATGCAATTATTCTGTTCTGTAATTGATGAGGTTACACTCATTGTATGCACAGTGATAATGCAGTTTTTAATAAAATGCTGGAAATATTTATAAAGTAAACAACTCCCCTTATTTTAGTTCCATAAAACTCTTTTTATTTTAGAAACTGCCAAGTTTTAATTTCTAAGAATGTTGTATTGCTAGAAACTGGGCTGTGTGGTCGATATAGTAATAAAAACAAAACTCAAAACCCATGATTTTTATTGATGTATTGTACATCTACAGGGTAACTTCATTATTGCAAAGCACACTGAGACTTATTTTCACAAATTCAGTCCATTGTGCCATTGTTACTTTCCTAGAAGCATCACGGAGAAATATAAGAACTCAGCAGTGTTAAAATGAAGTTGTTGCTAGAAAAAAATGATAAAATATTACCTTTTCTGTATGTTTAAGGTTGCCCTCATGTTCCAAAATTTCTGTGATAGCTAGACAAGTTTGAGGAAATCTCAAGTAATTATCTGACATTCTTAAACCTTTTCTATTGCCTACCCACTGTTTGGGTGACTGACTTAGGAAAATCTCTCATGTATTCATTACTGTCACAAATCCTGTTCTGCTTAAGAATTGGCATACTAACAATATATTTATATATGTGTTCATTCATTCATTCAGTCAATGTGTGGACAACTCAACTCCTGAAAAAAGCAGTTGTTCAACATTAATTTTTGGCACAATCATAATCATTCATTCATAATTAAACTTTGAACAAAAGAAAGCAAGGAAACAAGATATGAAATAATTGGTAAAATAAATATCAGTACCTAAATCAGATCTCAAATGTAACTTTCTGGTTGACCACTTCAAAATTAGATCCATATACTCACAGTAATTGCTATTAAACAAAATCTGGCAACCCTTCTGCTTATTTCTGTAGGCAGATTTCCTGGCAGGAAAAAGCAGATTTTCCTCATCTGTTTGGTCCAGATGATTAACAAGAGTATTGTTAAATAGAGATTAGATTAAACATGGAACATCACAACAAAACATGAAAAACTGATTCCTTTAATCTTTATGAGCAAGGGCAGAAATGTAAAGGCATATGAATATACTTCCGTATTGAATTATAAATGGCAAAATAATAAATTTAGCCATTGGAAATGTTATTTTGAGTGGAGCAAAATGTTGAGAAAATAATTGGTTTGGCTAAAAGGATTTCTGCAGAGACCACTTTTACGGGGGGGAAACTCCGCCTTTCTATAAATTGGAATTAAGAATATGATGCTTTATTTCTGAAATTGCTTTATCATACTCTGGTTGGAACAAGAATTAGGGAAGTCTTAGATCCCTCGGTGCTAGTTAGCTTTAATCAGCATTTTAGCTAGCTGTTTCTCATGAGAACTTTATACATAGAAGACCAGATTTTAAGCACAAGAGAACACTTGACAAACCTTTAGATCATAGAGCATCACTCTGATAAATTGAGCTCTTGCATTCTTATACACAGATAGCTTCATATTCCTTGAGCAAAAATCTCATCACCTTAGTCTTAAAACAGTTTGATAGTGGCTAAAACATTACCTTGCTGATACTAATATAGCATTGTAATCTTATGAACAGTGATAACTTACTTTTTTTCCTTTAATTAAACAGAACAAAAACAAAAGAGCAACACACATACACACACTCACACACATACAGCTGCATAGAGTAGTGGTTATAGTACATCCTTTGATGTCAGGGATTGGGATTCAAATTCCAGCTAGTACCTACCTTACTAGTAGGGGTCCTTGGGAAACCAACTCCTTTTACTGCCTACAACAAAATATAGAGTGACATGAATTAGGAAAATCATACTGGCTTTGATGTTGCCCACATTAACAAGATCCATATAAGATGTTGAGGGACCAGGGCAGTCTGATAAGTGGGTTACTAGTATAAGCCATATATGGATGAAAGAAGAGAACCTGTAACTGATGGAATTCTACTACAACAGCAGACCTAATGAGACAGCATATATGAACCATATGAAGGAACTATGGATGAAGAGAAGACCTCCTATGCTTCAACATAGCGAAGAGGAAGCTGCTATCACAACTTGAGATAAACCAACTACACATTATATCCAATACTCAGAAAAGAGCTTGAAGAAAAACTAGATGTGCAGCCAACTACCTTCCAGTAAAGATAGGTGACTAGAAGGAAACAGCTAACATTTGTTGTTTCAAATGGTTATGTTTTATAATCTAGTCATAATTAATGAAGCCTTTAGTAATCCCACTGACCTTTGTTTTGACATTAATAAAACCCAATTTTTTTCTGTAAAATGCTGCTAACATTTGCAGCCTTCTCCTTAGAACTATCTGACTAAAGGATAGCATATTTTTTTCATTGGCTGTCATGCCCCTGTTGGAATCTGATTCTGAGGGGGAGGTCGAGCAGCTGACAGGGAGTGGGAGTGTGGCTCCAGTGGCTGGGGAAGAAACTGGGGAAGGGCACAGTCCGGCTGAGCATTCAGAGGAAGATCCAGGGCTATCTGGGCATGCAGGGAGGAACGGAGAAGGGAACAACATGGTTTATGTGGCTTATGGGGGAGTAAAGGGCCCTGATCCACTTCATTAGCTGCAGCTGGGAAAACTTTAAAAAGGCAATCTGCACACAGCAAAGTTACAAAGTGTGCATTATTTTTTGTTTGTCAAAGCTTATCTGGGTTCTGGCATCCTCCCAACTGTGCAGTGTTTTGTTATCTTTTGGAAGTCTGTATTTCCTTATCCTGCCCTGTCTTGTTAGTTGCTGCAGCATGGTTTGTGTTGGTTTTTATTTATAATCTATATTTACTTTGGGTTTGGATTGAAGTTCTTCCCTTTAAAGACTGTTCTCGGGAGATTTTTTTCTCTCCAGCTGATGATAACTGGATATTGGGGGCCAAGTTGGAGGTAGTAAAGGGATTTTACTTTTCTGACTTTGTTGCTTTTGTGCCACGCCTCGGGTCATCACATTGGCATATAGAAGAATAGATGTAGGCAGGTTTTACTAGCATTGAGGATAAAACATTTTTTAAAGATAATTTATTTACTGAGATGATGAAGAAAGATAATGTTGTGGCCCGCCGGCAGCTAGCAGAGCTGGCACCCGAATTGGACAGTGAGGAGGTTGGGAGGAACATGGGCCAGTCCTGGAAGCTAAGGAAGGCTCAGACAAGGGCACTGAGTTGGAGGCAGAGATGGGGCCAGGGCAGTCTGCCAGTTGTCAGCTGCCTTCGGAGTCAGACAACAGTGGGGAGTAGCTGGATCCGATTCCCAGCCTGCGGAAGGGCAGAGCTGCCAAAAGAAAAGAACAATTATGAACTAAGGGTCAACGTGGGATAAAGCCACAGATGGACAGTGAATGGCCCTTCCCATAGGGAGTAAAAGAGGTGCAAAAGGGGAGGGGGCTTTTTGCAGGAAACAATTTGTTTGTTGCAGCAAAGATCTGTCTGTGCATCTCAGAGACTCTGTGCGGAGTCCTTCCTTGTCAGTGCTGCTTTTGAAAATATTTACTTGGCAGCTCTCCAAGCTAGATACGATCTGTGTTTGCCAGGCCTTTGGCTGAATGTGAATGCAAAAAAATCACCTTTGTTTAATAAAAGGGGTTTTGCTAGAACACAGAGCCTGCTTAGTGCTTTTGGGGGAAGCCTAGGTCATAACAGTTAAAGAAAAACAAATATACTTTCTGTATGTCTTTCTGTCTTTTTAAATGAGTATTTCAGATTTTCTGAAGATGCCACATTGAACCTGCATAATGGTATTTTCATATAACATAATGTTTAATCACACTAATTGGCAATCTGAATTAGATGGTACCATTTTGCCTATATCCCTTTCTTCGGATCAATACAAGACTATGTATTGATCAAATATTGACAGCCCAGATTTAAAGATAGCTTACTTTAGCCAGCATATTACCTTGATCAATAAGTTAACAAAATTTTCATATATAAACTGGGAAAATTTCTTGAAGCATGGACAATAAATTGCAAACGAGTGATCAGGTGGCTAAATTGCTTTTTAAACATAGGAATGTTATAAATACCAAAATATTTCAAACAATGGGTTATAAACTGCTAATAATATCCATATATTTTTTCTGGATCTTTTCACTTCTTCTTTTTTTGTTGTTGTTATTTCTTATAGGTGAAATCTGTGCTTTTAAAATCCACGGACAAGAAATGCCCTTTGAAGCTGTAGTCCTAAACAAGACATCTGGAGAAGGTCAGCTTCGAGCAAAAAGTCCAATTGACTGTGAATTGCAGAAGGAGTACACATTTATCATTCAGGCATATGACTGTGGCACAGAGCCTAGTGGAACAAACTGGAAAAAGTCTCACAAGTGAGTGACAACCAGGACTATGGGTGTTGGGATATACACTTACAATTCAGGCGGAATAGATCTTTCTAATATTCATAAATGTTGCTAAAGAAGAAATTAAAACAAAATTCTTTTTCATAAGACATTGTTAATTTTTTTCTTGCTCTCTGATCAAGTAAAACTGGCTTCTTTAATAATCATTTAGCTAGAAAAGCAATTATTTCAATAGACTCATGTCTGCAATTGTAATAGCTATATACTCTCTTAGTAAATGATCAGTTGCTTTTTGAAATTTAAAAAAGTTATCACTTTGTTTACATGTCCCAGATTATTTTGATTTCATTTTTGTGTTTGTAATTTGTAATATAGATAATAATATAAACTTATTTTCTACTATTAATACTTGATTCTTAGTCATTTATAATCATATTCTAAATGAAAAAAGGATAAATGTTTCTTGATTTGTGAACATTTAAAGTGTTGGTTATATTCAATATACATGGCAATTTCAGAATAATATTGTAAGAATTGCAATATTAACATCCACATAAAAGCAAATAAAATAATAGAGAAGTGCAGTAAGAAGTGAAGTTAATCCAAACATTAGTTTAAATGAGTAGTTCATTAAAATACATATTTTAATTCTACTAACTATTGGCAGGTTTTCAAACTTAGATATTTTCTACCCGTTTTTTGTATAGAGATTGTATTATTTTTAACAATTGTTTATAAAATTTAAGCATAAAATGAAACTCTCCATACTACAGTGGATTTAGAAAATAAGTAGAAATTGAGAATAATAGTCTTTCTTTTTAGAGCTGTGGTCCATATCCAAGTAAAAGATGCTAATGAATTTGCACCTGCTTTTAAAGAAGCATCTTATAAAGCTACAGTGACAGAAGGAAAGATCTACGACAGTGTGTTACAGGTAGAAGCCATGGATGAAGATTGTTCTCCTCAATACAGTCAAATATGCAATTATGAAATTGTCACAACTGATGTTCCATTTGCTATTGACAGGAATGGTGAGTCCTTGACATTTGACAAATGCATTTTTTGGACTATATCCTGAGACAGATCTTTCTAGAAAGCATTTATTTTTCTATAAAAGTTGGTATTAGGGTAGCTTCTAAATTTTCAATTTTATCTTGAAAAAAAATGGCTTCAGTTGATTTACCATATTTGTCAACCAATTGCAGTTCACTTAAGACAACCCTGCATAGAATCAGTACAACATTCTTCAGATTCTACTATTCATTCTGAGTATCTATAGAGTGTTTGTTTAGTATTCAGAACTATTTTCTTGTTTTAAAATCACCTTGAAGTTTCAATAAGAATATCTTCTTAGAGAAAATTAACTTCTAAGCAAGGCAGAACCACTCTTTTCAGGCACCAGAATCAATTTAATAAAATAGTAAAAAATATTTTTGCAAAAGGTTTACAAGGTTTTCATAGTGTCTAAGTACATTTCTCAAAAATATTTAAGTATTATATTATTAATAATTTATTAAAAATGCCAATATGTTATAGGATTTCAATCATTTTAGATCTTTTTAAGATAAAAAGTAGAACCTCAACTATGAGGTATTCAGTTTACAGATACTTCATTCCCAACGTTGCTGATTTTAGTTAACTGAATTCATTTGTTATTTTTTTCAGTGAGTTTAAAGAGACAAATGTACAATAATTGTTTTTTTTTTTTAAATCCAGATGTCTTTTCACTAGGTTATATGTCAACCTTACTTTTTTCATTAATGTATGATTGGATACATTCTGTGTTTAAATTATTATACCTTGAGTAGACAAATTTATTAGTTTCTTTTATAACATATATTCATGTAAAATTATTTCCAGGCTGCTGGAATATTGAAGATTTTTATTTCCGAAATTCCATCAGTGGCTTACCAAAATTATAAATTGAAAATGAGCGCAGAGTCTTTTTTTTTTCTCTGTCTTTATGTTGTACTGCTTTAGCAGATGTCAACATTCCAAGTAACAACCTCCAGAGCAAAAGACTCCCAAGAATATCATCTTCCCAAAGATCCATTTTATTAGAGATGTCATATTGGCACATATGGTAAAACCCAAACCTGAATGTTCCAGGTTTTCCCTAGCTCAAAGAAAACCCAAAATACAATCCCCTACACCCAATAGTTCATCACACGATCCAATCATTACTTCATTCCAACTGGCCACTATCCCCAGTCACTCCCATCCACGTGCAGAGTAACATGTCCTTGACTTTCTGAGAAAGGAATGTTGTTGTTACAAATCTTCCACCGGTCCTTGAAATCCCCTTCCTGAATTCCCAGGCACTGAATGTGGCAGCTCAGAAGCCTCAAAGAAAAATGGCTTCCAAGCTAACAGTAGAAGCAATTCCCCATTTGACACTGACCTCTACCTCTATCTGAACTGCTTTTTCAAAGTGCATAGATAAGAGTCAGAGGATAATGGGAAAAAGTTAGGACTGATGAAATTCAGATGGCAGTTAGAGAATATTTATTCAATGACATTAAAATAATGTCACAGTAATGATACAGTTATATAAAAATATCTTGATGTCATACACAGGTGGGTAACCTGCCCTTTACATGTGATGTATAATGTAGTTGTAATCATTTGTCACACTAGGTGCTCTACAGTTACTCATATTGGCCTTGTTCACATTTCAATATCTTGATTGAAAGACTGTATATTTCTATGAAAGAAGATATTCAATATAATTTAAATTATGTAATAAATATCTATTAGCCTAGTTCTTTGTTGAAAGTGTTGTAAAACACAGCCTCATATAGCATACAGTAACTTCTGGAACACTTAAGGAGCTGTAGTTTTTAATTTTCAAGCTTGCTTTTTTGAGCAATGCAAATATTTTATCCTTGTTATCGCTTGCTCAGAATTAATTCTGCTCTCTCTCTCTCTCTCTCTCTCTCTCTCTCTCTCTGTGTGTGTGTGTGTGTGTGTGTATGTGTGTGTGTGTGTGTGTATAATTTTTCTGGAATATAAATGCTCATATTATGAAGGAATTTTATGAAGGAATTTAACAGAATAGCAGGGAAGAGAAAGGAAAAAAACAACTCACCTTCTACCTTTAGAGACCAAGCATCAAGATGAGTTTAACAACAGTCAAATCTGTGGATTAGTGTTCAAGTCAAATAGTTCCTAAAGAACAAAAAACTTCCTAGAGAATACACAATTTATAATTTTCAGACTCTTGAACATTGTGCTTGGGTTCAGTGCAAGAACTTTCTGGATTTTAGGAAACACACCACAAGTTTCCTTAAAACCTTATGAGTGAAACCTTACAGCTGTTACGGAGCCAGATCAATGTGTAAATTAAACCTTCTGAGATATGATAGCATCAGCCTTCTGCCAAATTGATAATTCTCTTAATGGTGTTGGAAATGATTGACAACATTTTGTGGATAAAGGAAGAGACCCAGTGCCTGGATGATTAATTTATATCATTTCTTGTTAAGGTTTTCTAAAGGGTAGAAGGACTTTGGCTATGGACAATTCGGTCTTTATAAATGTGCTAAAGCTAGGGTGGTCATAATCTATATTGGATTCAATGACACTGTGAAGCATACATGGGCAATTGTAGAAGTCCAAGATAGGCATCTAGTAGAGATTGAAATCCAGAAACATTGCCATGTTAGTATTCTCAGAAATGCTAACTGCCAATTAGTCAGGTACAGTTCATGAATGCTGATGTGTAGATGAGACAGTGTTGTTAGGAGAGATGGATTTAAATTATTGGGCATTGGGAATTTGGAGGACACATCAAACCCATTGAGACAAATGGGTCTTGAACTAAAATTCTGGTACATAACATCTGAAAGGGGTAAAACTGGTTTTAAACATATTCTTAAAGTAAACCAATTGTTATGTTTGGTTTAACTTAAAAAATATAAAGTAATGTACAGTAGATTGGTGCAAAAAACCTTGATCACACAAACACCGACCAAATTTGCTGTACAGGAGACAAAGAACAATATATTATTTCAACATCCTCTGAGCCATATTTCACATTTATACTGTAGTCAGGTCTAGGATTGGCTCTAAGCATGTCCCAATTGAAGCTGCACTAATAATTTACAGAAGAACTGTAATCTGGGCAAGCTCCACATATCTCGATTTCTGGTTTATAATGGTTGCATAATAAGACTTCTTTTGCAAGCAGTATCCATTCTTGAGCAAGTCAGACTTGACATCAGTACCCATGCTTTGGTTACATCCCAACTTATTAATACAATGTGTTTACTCTTGAGAAGTATCTAGCGACTTCAGGTGAAGCAAAAGATGGAAACTAAGCTGCTAGCCAATAACCAATGGACATAGTACAATATTGTTTCATGATATTTTAATTGTTTATTCTTTTTTTGCTTGAATGCCTCAAGACATTATAGCAGGATATAAAATATTAATATATCATATATCACATCATATATCACTTCATATCATATATCATATCAAAATATAACTCTATAGAGCTAGACCAATATTTCTGTATGGAACAGTCTTTTGCTGCAATTGCTTAGCTTTGATTACTGTAATTTTATTTGTGAGCAATAAGATCATGAATACAGAATACTGTCCAACATTTAAAAGAAAATAATAGTTCTTTATAGTTTGCATTTCCCACACTTATATTTGAACTCCATGAAGCTAAAGATCTCATTGGAAATATTTATTTCCTTTCTTTGTATTTTGTGGCTTTGGTGATCTTTCATGAATGATTAAAAGGTGTTTTAGAAACCAATCTTCTAAAGCACGTATGTTAACAGTTGCAACTTTTTATTTAACTTTAGGGGATATTAAGATTTATGTTATCATCAGGAGTTTATTCATTAAAAGCAGTGTGTTACATGGGACTGTGGTTATAATGTAGGCCAACTGTACAGAGAATTCTTTTAATGGTTAGAATGACTGCCAGACCTTGGAGGGTGAAGTAAGTTGTTAGCTATTTAGCTGTCACTAGAACGAGCTAGTTTCTTATATTGTTCTCTTGGAGGCTGTTTTCAAGCTGGCTGGAGTCAGTGCAAAGTTGATGGAATGAAATTTTGAATGAAACCTTATAAACCAAGTCTGAAATTAAATATATATCTAGGGATTGCTTACCGAGAGTGGATGGAATATATCATTATTATGGACTGTGATCATCATTTATATATGAAGATAGGAAAATACCTTTAAAACTTAATTGTTCAATTGAAGAAGCTAGTACTGAAATCAGAGAACTGGGATTTCAAATATAAACAAGTCTGGATCTTTTTCTCCCCTTCAATTAAGAACTATTTTCAATCAATTGATGTTGTAGTTCCAAAACAGAAAAATATTTAAAAAGTGAACTTAAAGCCTGTAAAAATTTTTGTGTATTTATGTAAACAGATTATGTTTTCTATCTATCTATCTATCTATCTATCTATCTATCTATCTACTTTTATTTATGTAATTTCTATAGCTTTCTTAGTCACTGCCTCTGGGTGACCTACAATTTAAAAGAAATATTAAAATTAAAAATGCTAAAACATTTTAAAGCAGTAAAACCATTAAAACATCCAGATTAAATATACATAGGAGTAAGATACTTGACCAGCTAGCAATACAGCCAGGAAATGGGATCCTTAACATACTCAGCACCTCAAGCATGGGAATATAGCTTGGTTTTGAGGGCTTTATGAAAGGCTAAGCAGGATAGGGGCATTCTAATCTCCATATACTAGATTGTTGGCATTGCAACAATTTTATTAGAATTGCCTAAAAGTTTTAATTTTTTTTGCCATGGACTTATTCAAGCAGTCTCTGGGAATCAAACTGACCTGAAGACAGATGAAATGATAGATTGCAAGTAATTAGTTAAAAGGTTGCTGTCTTAAAAGGAAAGCAGAGTTAAATCTAAGGAAAATGACAAAAAGGATGATTAAGAAGAAATTCAGTTAATCAAATTGGAATTTTAATAATGGAAAGGAAAAGGAAATAACCAGTATAGTAAAAAGGAAGGAAAGGATATCTGGAATCAAAATTAGAGATTGATACATTAAGACTCAGATATATGCATATGGGACTTTGTTAGCCAAAGTAGGGAAGTTTTAGAGAGCTTAATTAAGAAAACAAAATTAGAAGGTAAATATATATAGAGAGAGATATTTTTTTTAAAAAAGAAAGAATGTCAATCAGTGTGCTTAGTGAACGACTCACAGTTGAGGGTGAAGGAGTATGGAAAGCAAATTGTTTTCATGAAATCTGTAATAAATGAAAATGGACAATATGGTAGAGTAGTAAAGAAAACAAAGATTCATTATAGGAAGGAAGGAAATAATTTGTGCAAGTTCATGAAGGCTTAGGGCATTTAATGACATTGAAGACAGAATATTAAAGGAATGGTCTTTCACAATAAAAAGCTGTGAAAACAGAACTATGAGAAACAGTGAGAGATAGATACCTTCAAATCATTGCTTGATTTACTATCATGTGAACTATAAGAACCAATTTGGGCAAAGTAAAAGCTGAAAGTTTTCCGTTTAGCTGAAAGTTGAAATTCAGTTTTCTGATGATGGATATGAGAAAAAAAATCCTTTGCAATATTAAGTAAACTAAGTGAAGTACAGGTCAAATTTACCATAAATATTGACAAAAGCCTTTAGCAAGCAAAATAAATCTTGCCACTAATGTTTAAGTGAGGAAAACAGAGAGGCAACAACAAGAAAAAAGTAAACCTCCAGATTGCCATTGTTGTTGATAATTAGTATAATCTTTGGGCATTTCCAATACATTCAATACAAGAGTACCGGTGGGGCAGTGGTTAGCATGCACTATACTGAAAGCAAACTCTGGCATTCAATCCTGACTGGTCTTGAGATTAACTCATCCTTCCATTCTTCCAAGATCAGTAAAATGAGGACCCAGATTGTTGGGAACAATATGCTAATTCTGTAACCGCTCAGAGAGTGCTGTAAAGCACTGTGGGCAGTATATAAGCCTAAATGCTATTACTATTGCTATTGTTAGAGGGAATCTTAAAATGATAAATTCTCCCAGACACCAGGCAATTATGGAAAAATAGAATTATTGATATTATGATTAATTTAAATTTGCTAAAGGTGCTATGTGTCATGTGTCAGCTTGGAAACCATTTTTCTTTGAGGTTTCTGGGCTGCCACGTTCAGTGCCAGGAAAGATGGAGTCTTTTTCTTTAGAGACTGTTACTTGGAACACTTGACATCCTGTTGATTCATCAAAGAGAGATTGTATCTATACATATCCTTTCCTATCTAGAGCAGGGGTGTCAAACTTACGGCCTGTGGAACAGATGCATCACACTCTGGCCACCCCCATCCCAAGTTTAGCAAAGGGAAAATAGGTCACAATACATCACATGATGACATGACGCCACGAGTTTGACACTCCCGGTCTAGAGATGTGACTTTAATGCAGAGGGTAGTACACATTTTCATCACGTGCTGCATTCATTATCTTTCTGTTTCAAAATATTCTTGTCATATGTTGTTATTTTCTCTGTATCTGATGAGCCTAATCTGGAGAATCAGGTCCCACTCTGTATAAGTTGATAGTTTGATTGTAATGTTCTGAAGAACCTTGAGAAAAAGGAAAAAAAATACAATCTAAGAAAAGTTCCCATGAAGTTCAGTCTTTCTTCTAGCTTTTTGTCCCTATTTCCTTTTATATAGAAGTTCTTTTGTATACTACTGGCAATTATTATAGGTTTCATTATGGTAAATTGCACTAGTAAGTTGGCAATGAAACAATAGCTTTTTATTGTTCTGTGTTACACCTACAGGGAATATCAGAAATACTGAAAAGCTCAGTTATGACAAAGAGCATCAGTATGAAATAATGGTAACAGCTTTTGACTGTGGGCAGAAACGTGCAACTGAAGATGTCCTAGTACGTGTTGAAGTTAAGCCTGTGTGTAAACCTGGATGGCAAGGTAATAATTGTGTATCATTATTAAATGTGTTAATTTAATTATACATTTTGTACTGAGAATAAAGAAGAATTAAAGAATATAGAAATTAACAAAAGCTTAAACATAATTTAGTTTTTAGCTTTAAAAAATAGTGTATACAATTTATTTGCTCAGTGTTGATTATAATCTATATTCTTTAAAAACTATAAAGTTGCCTAAATTAAGAAATGCTTGAATCCTTGTCTATGGCTTCATTACTAGTTTTCATTCAACATCTACAGTAATTTACTAATTAGAAGTTGGTTTTCTTCATGTCTCAGTCCTATCAAAAGATGTATTTTGAAAGTGGGGAATAAGTCAGATAATACTATATTGGCAATACTGTAGTGGTCCTTGTAGTCTCAGTGTATCAATCTACCATTCTGACACAATTAGCCCATTGCTGCTGCAGGAAAGTTGGGCACAATTGGAATTCAATTGTTGAAGCAACAATTCAGTGCAATTGAGCAAAGAAATATACCTCAAACACCTAGATCTATTAGCACTACTATTTTAAATATACAAAGTCTATACAATTTTAAGGCTAGTAAATAAGAACAGTAGGAAGTGTCATTAAAAGTTTACATGAAGTAAAAGCTTCCTGTCAGTTAAAGTTTTCTGATTATTTCTGGACATATGCAACCATCTCAATAATATGATCATGGTTTGCCAATTTTTTTCTGATTTTTAAAAAATGTCCATCTAGGCCACATGTCACATTGACATCATGTGACTTTTGCAACATTTTTCCCCTTCACAGAGCATGGCCTGCATGTTATGTATCCTATGGGCTGTCAGTTTGACACCCCTGATCTAGCCTATTGTCATAGAATTTCCTTATAATTCTCCCAACCCAGTTTGGCTCTTTGGTTTCAATCACAGTCAGTTAAGATTGCTGTTTTCTGTAAATACATAATCATAACTAACTGATCAGCTGCAGTATAATCAAACACCTGCCATCAGCAGTGAAAGTGATCACCAGTGGTGTTAATAAAACCAATAATCACAATGTCTAACATTGTCACTACTGCTGTTTTAGCCTCATCAGTAGTATCATGGCTAAAGCAATTTAAACAGAATTTTGGTGACTATTTTTCACTTATTTCTGATTTTCATAAATGAGCAGTTGGTAGGTTCAGAGTAGTAATAAGGCCAATACAATGGACTGATACTAGCCCAAATAATTATAATAATAATAAAGCCTTAAAAATAGGTGTGTTTCACCAGGGATTTGGAGCAGAATCTCTGTGTTCTACCAAGCAAAAGAGTCAAAATTCTAACTGTTCCATTGCAGTCGCACTGGCATCCATGCCAAGCTCCAGTAATTTGAAAATATACCCAAAGAGTAATCCCATTATTATGTAGAATTAGGGCCAAACTTGAAAGTTATGAGTTGGTAAATTGCAACAGAGCCTTATGTTTTAATTCAACCATGGGATAAGATTTATATTTAGGTTCAAAATACAGATAATAAATTGTTTTATCATGTAAATTTATCTTTTTAAAAAGAAAGAATAATTAGGCATGTTTTATGTTTTGTATATAGCATGCAATAACAACCAGAGGCTTATTTTTAGCATTTCTCTTTGTGACTGATTAAGTATCAAGATTGACCTATTAAATGATCCATTGAGATCAATGCAAAAGTAATATAAAAGTAACTCAGGTAACATATCTAGGTCACATTCCTTTCCAATGTTCCCAGGTGATTAAACAGATTTTTTTATAGAGAGAAAGAAGTGTATCATCTTGAACAGAAATACAAATATGGTGTATTTCTTTTTCCAAATTTCCATTTGTGAATTAATGTGTAAGATTTTTCTGGATAGCATTTGCTGATGATATATAATATAAGAATACATATACTTATATTACATGTACGTCTTAAGGCTACAGAAGTCAAAAGTGCTTTTCCTTGAGAGTGAGATCATTTTTTTTTCAAAGTGAACTTTCAATTTTCATTGAGAGTGAATACAGTTTGGGGTTTGTTTCGTTGAGGGCTGCATCAGGGCTGTGATTGACCTTGGGGGATTAAGCAGGCATGGCCAACTAGATTGCTGCGGTCAGCTTGACTCCCCAAACTGCTGGCATGTTTCTTCTTTGCACTGGGTAGACTGAGCTGAAGGCATGCTGGCCTGATCTTTCCTCTTCGCACTGGGTAGACCAGGCCGAAGCTACGATGGCCTAATCCAGGGGTGTCCAACCTTGGCAACTTTAAGACTTGTGGACTTCAACTCCCAGAATTCCTCAGCCAGCTTTGCTGGCTGTGCAGCTTTGCTGGCTGAGGAATTCTGGGAGTTGAAGTCCACAAGTCTTAAAGTTGCCAAGGTTGGACACCCCTGGCCTAATCTTTCCTATTCACTTTGGGTAGACCAGGACAGCCACAAAGGCCTTGAGTTTGATACCACTTGAAAATAAAATTGTCAGTAGATTGGTTGGAGTATCTGCAGGACTTTTTTTTTTTCTTCTTTATTCTCGAAAACAGTGCTCTTCACTGGAGTATTCTTTAACAGTTTCAACCGTTTCTTATCTAGAACAGGTTTTATAATCTCACCTTTGTCATTTTTTCTAACCACAAGTGCCAGAAATATGAGCAGGGTTTCCTATCATGTTGAGGTGGGAAATCTTATAGTATAAATGCTGAAAGAAATCTTAACAAGATTTTAAAAATAAAAAATGTTAAATTTACTCACAAAAATGATAGTATTGTGGAATATTAATTCTATGCCCAGTGAGCAAAGAAAGATAAAGTTCATTTAGTAGCATTATCTGTCTCATTGGAACAGATATTAGCATGTGATGGCTTCCTAATTACTGATCTTTTAAGAGGTTAGCTGATCTCTGTCCTAGAACAGTGTTGGTGAACCTTTTTAGGACCGAGTTCCAAAACAGGAGCGCGTGCATGCACGCTAGAGTGCCAGAAACTGGAAGAACAGTTCCCCAGCATGCCTGCACTGCCAGCCACCTGGTCCTCCATTTTATGGTGCGCATGTGTGTGCAAAGACCAGCTGGCTGGCATCCAGAAGAGCAATGGACGACAGCTGTCGTGCCAGAAGAGATGGCTCTGTGTTCCACTTTTGGCACGTGTGCCATAGGTTTGCCATCACGATCCTAGAATATCCTGACAAACAGTATGGATTGATTTATTACCTTAGTTTTCTAGAGCTATTGGACAATGGCCTTTTATTTGTCTCTATATTGTAATAAGCGACCCACCTCAATTTAGGATTAAGATGAAAGGGAGGAAAAATATTTTCTAAGTATCTTTATTGTAAAATCAAAAACAATTCCACTTTGGATCATTTACAGGAAAGAACACTATTTTCATAGGTTTTGTTGAATGAAAATGTTTTAAAGTGGAATTAGGGTACAGCCGCTAACTATAAAGATAACAAGGTTTACAATATAAATTTAAGAGTTTAAATTCAGTTTAAAGAACTGAAATATTGGTTTGTGGCTCTTTTTCTATATATGGAATAATTATTATTTCTGTTTTCATTTACAAATAGTAAATTATTATTTGAACTAAAACAAAATATAGCATTCACAAAATTTGCATATCAGCAGTCTATTTTGTCTTGAAAGTCTTGCATAAGATATATCTGGGTATATTAATTACAATTTAAGTTGGACTATTACTTTAAATAATGAGTGCAACATCTAAGTGTCTTTGACAATTAAGCAATGTATTTGTAAAAATTCACTGGAAAAATAGGAATCTTTAATTATAATGATTGTTGTTTAAAATCATTAATTTTAGTGATTACTAAAATTAAATATGAAAGGTCTCTAATCTAATCATGTATCTACAAACATATATGTGGGTAAAAGCTGGCAGTATTGTTAAAAGTATTGTTAAAAAGCCCTTGAGTCTCATTTTGAAATCGTGCAATTGTAATTCAGTCATCCTGATTAAAGTAAAATATTCCTTAAGGGACTTTCTTTGAAACAACATGGCCTGCTTTTGCACAAGCTCTATAAAAGTACCGTATTAATGTTCCATACTGCAATGAGCTGAAATATAGTTAGGTTTTCAGGTTGCAAATAAAACTTATAATGTGTTGAAATTTATAGCAAATCATTGGATTTATTTTGTGCTGGGAAATTCTGAACAGCTGTCATATCACTTCTTCACATGGCACACTGAACCATATTAACCCATATTAATGTATTAATGTAGAAATATATTTTTTTTTCTTAGAAGAAGACAGGAAGGGAGGGACAGAGGGAACGGAATATTAAGAAACAGTAATGTGCATTACATTCACGTGTTTGGCAATGTATTATGACATAAATTTTAAAACTCTAGGAACTTTTAAAAATATAAAAATTAATGACTATCTTTGTATCCTTCCATTACACCTAAATATATGCCATGGAACAAATCCATGGCATTGAAAAAAACTAACTAAACATATCTTTAGATCAAGTGCATTGATATGATATTCATCTTACAGCAGTGACTCTTATTGAAAATCTCCGAATATAACCCATTGCGACAACTGTTTCTGAGTCTGCTTCATCCATGTCTGTATTAGAATTTTTGTGGGTATGGAAGGATGATCAGAATAATCAAACTGTTAAAAATGTTTATATTCCTTAGAATATTACAGAACCAAAAAGTTATTAATATAAAATGACTTAGGTAAATTTATTGCTAGTCTATTTGCATACTTTAATAAGAACAGCATGGCTTAAATTTTTGCAATGAGGAAGATAACAGGTCTTGGTCAAAAGAATGGAAGCAAGGACTGAATAAGTAATACATGAATATGCATAGTTGTACCTAAGTAAACTTCAGTTGAAGTTCACTGAAATATAAATGCATTTATGAGATTCTTTAGAGTATGCATGTGTTTGCCATTTCATAAGGACATGAAGTGGTCCGGCTCCTGTATTTGTAGAGCATTCAACATGTGGAAATAATCTTAGATGAATCAAAATTTTCTGTCTTGGAATATACTAAGGATTCCTGGCCAAGGAGAATTTAACCAACAAACATGAACTATTCTCATATATACCTTGAATGCACAAGGAAGTTTATTAAAAACCTATCTATGCAGCTAGTTTGCAGCCAGGTATGTAGACTCACAGGAAAAGTCAGATGCCTGATAGGGAAAAATAAGATCTGAGCTAGAATCTAACGAACAGGAAAGCAATATAAAGCCACATTCAAGTATCATCTAAATTTAATTGTTATTCCCTGCAGATATCATCCAGAAGATTGAAGGTTTTCCTGTAACATTTTAGCATTCAATACAAATGTCTGCAAGAGAAAAGCTAGCCCAGCTTATCTCCTGCATGCATTCAGATGAATGTCTGCTTGGAAAATGAAACTCATTATAGAAATGTGATAATTCCAAACACCTGAACAGATTGAAAATGTACAGTGTGTATGATTTCAGTGTGTACTCCCTTTGAGTAAAATGGAACAAAAATAAATCTCTTTATTATGAAATCTTATCTTGGTAGGTTTTGAACGGCTTCCCAACAATTTTTTTTTCTTTTGGTTGACTTTTACATTAAGTTCTTTACGTATACTCAGCTGAGAACAAAGAAATCTGCAGTTGCATTTCATTTTTTTAATGACATGTTTTTAAATTCCACTTCTGACTATTTGTTTTTTAAAACACAAGCTTCTGTTCACATTTCTGTTTCTAAAAATGCACAAAATACAAAAAAAAAGTCTATAGACATGTTATATTATTGGCCATGTTGTAGTATGTAATAATATTTCTATTATTAGACTGGAAAAGACATATTGAGTACAAGCCTGGTTCAGGGAGCATACCTTTATTTCCTATTATTCACCTGGAGACCTGTGATGGACCTGTTTCTTCTATCCATGCCACTGTTGAGCTTCAGACTAATTATATTGGAAAAGGCTGCGACCGTGAGACCTATTCAGAAAAATCTCTGCAGAAATTATGTGGTACATATTAATTTATTTGTAATTGTATGTGTTTATGAGCTGGTAATGACAGTAGTGGTATTTATGTAGAAACTGAAAGACACATTTCTTTTCTGTTAACATTCGATTACATGGGGACAAGGATCACATGTCTGCAATTAGCAGGCCTGAAGCCAGTAATAAGTGGATATATAATTCAAATAAACAATATTCTGAAAAAAAATGAATTTTCTGGTACAAAGTCAGCAGAAAACCTTATTCTGAAATATTTGCTGCATTTTATGAGTAGAATTTGATCCTTTTCAACATCTATATATCAGAGAAAATAGGTTATTTGTTTATGTAGAAGGATACATATGACCAGATATCCAGCTTGTTAACTAATTAATACAATTCTTTTACTGGGGTTCTGCAAGGATGATGGGAAGACTCTTTAGACTGTTTAAAGTAATTTCATCACTAAGATGAAATTACCAAACTGGATTTCTCAGTCAGTCCAAATGTCTTAATTGGACCTGCCACACCAATGGTCACATAACCCAATCAGTCTATGTGACTTCAATCCCAACATTATCCAACTAACAGCTATTATAGATCAAAACATTTACAAATTCCACACAAACCTTGTAACCAGCTATAGATTTTCCATATTGTATCTAGAAAAGAATTGAGGTAGTAAGCAGAAAAGTATCAGAATAACAGAGTTGGAAGGGACTTTGGAGGTCTTTTAGTACAGTCCAGTTAATTCTGAGTCAACAAAAGAAGATTAATATAATGACGGACATTTTATTTTTATTTTTACTGTTATTAATTTTTATAATCAGTTTATAAGGAGACATTGGTTGTACTTTAAGAAATTATCTATTGTTAAGGGTTTGAAGAAAATTATTGATTACTAGGTTGACAAATAGCCATAACCCACATGTTAACAATATGAATACCATAATTATATAGATCAAAGTTCTTTTTTATAAATTAAAATATAACTAAAACAGGGCTACTGGTCTATCTAGCATAGTCTCTTGTCATTCTGATGAAGCAGTGGCTATCTACAAACTTACTTAGTCCTGCTGCTGCCTCTAATACTCTTTTAATGGACAAGAATTAAGCCTGGAAAGAATAAATCCAAAAAATGTCTGTTATCATTAAAATGAAACAATGAAGGGTGATCCTGGATTTTATACAGCTTTCTCATTAGTCTCTCATCAATCTCTTCATTGTATGCCATCCACAGGAGCATCTTCAGGTGCCATTGACCTGCTACCAACACACAGTGCTGCAAATAACTGGACAGCTGGTCTTCTGATGGACAGCAATGATATGGTTTTTAAATTTGATGGAAAGCAAGGTGCCAAAATTCCTGATGGAATAGTACCAAAAAATCTAACTGACCACTTTACCATCACCATGTGGATGAAACATGGCCCAAGTCCAGGGTTAAGAGCAGAGAAAGAAACTATTTTGTGTAATTCTGATAAAACAGGTAACTCAAAATCTGTACTTCCTTCATTCTTCCTTCAAAGTTAAATGTTCAATACAAGCAGATATTGAAAAATAACAAACTCTTATAAGAATTAGCCTCAAGATCTCTTTTATCACTGAATCAAGTATTGATTTGTAATAATTTAGTTTCTAATAAATTAATTGTATAATATGATTTTAATAAATCATTACACATACCGATATATTTCTCATCTTGGTCTATTTTTTTAGAAATGAATCGACACCATTATGCACTTTATGTACATAATTGTCGACTAGTATTTTTGTTACGGAAAGATTTTGACCAAGCTGATACCTTTCGTCCTGCAGAATTTCACTGGAAACTTGACCAGGTACACCAGCTTTTTATTATAATTATTTCCTAAAATTTCTTCCATAGTGTTATATGAACAATGTATCAATACAGCAGAGTCTAAACCTGCATTTACCAACCTGAAATTTCTAGGTCTTAAAGTTCAGTATTCTAAAGAGCCCCAAGTTTGGGAAGGCCAAACTGAACAACTTTCTGTTGCAGAGAATAGTATCTAATCTTAAGTAAGTCATGAATTATGACTGAGTGGATATTCTACTGGATGTTGTTGAAGTACTTAACCAGGATAATTTCAATTAATAAATGTTAAGAGTCCAACTATAACTAGAGAAAATTAAATTCTACTACTGAATTGGAAGCTATGGTTGAACATTAAATTATTCCTGTTGATACAAACTGTAGTCTTCCACCATTTTTTTATTTCCTTCAAGTTTTTCAGAATACCTATCTCAACTAAGATAAATAATATTTGGTGAGTTAAAAGGTATTCACCATCCAAGGCAATTTAGAGAAGTAATTCTGTAGATTCCTTCTACAATCAGAAAATTTATAGAATTTTAAATTTGAAGCAACAGCTGAATTGGAAGCTCAGCTGTTCAGCGTCAGAACAGTCTCCAGGAACTTCAAAAGCAGGGTGTCTTCTAGGCTGCAGAACTGATCCTGGAATGGGCCAGCCATGCACGTGGAAGTGATCTGAGATTATAGTGGGTATTTTCAGAGACTTTATTTTTCTGAATCTTTCAGCTCCTTCAGCACATTTATCCCATAGAGATGTCACACTGAACAAAGTGTACAAGGTTGTGGCAACTCTAGTGGAAATTTATCATAAAGAAATATTTTCAGTCTACTCAGACCCTGTGAGGTGCAGAAATTCTTTTTTTTTTCCATACTGATTATTTATGATAGTCATGGGACCTCATACATCTGGAGAGCTGGTACTGAAGAAGGTTAACACAGTGCAATGTAATCAATCTCCTCAAATGGATAGATATTTGAACATTTTGCAATTGAATTGAAAGAAATGCTTGGAGCTTACATGAGTGAGAGCGTAATATCTCTTTCCAATTCATTAAGGAGCCCAGTGCTATCAAACATCTGTGCAAGGCATAAGTAAAGATGTTATTGTTTTAAGAATCACCTTATGACTCTAATAAATTGGTTTTTTAAAGTTTTTTTTAAAGTAATGCTAGTCTAAAAGAGACTGCCTTAATGAATTGTTGAGAATTGCTGTGTTTTCATGAGGTCCAAAACACTTCCAAATCAGTTTTGAAGCCCTAATATCAGTTAAAAAGGCAACTTATTCCAACAATACATAAAAATAAACTAGAAAGTAAAAGGTTTTGCTATGACAATGTACCTAAACTAGAATGTGATTTCAACAGAAAAAATCCTGAATTTCATTATTTATAATTGGTTTTGGAAATCTTTTGTATATTACAAAATATATCTAATTTCTAATTAATTTTGGAAATCTTTTTATATATATTCATTTACCAGTTCACTAAAATGTGTATAGATCTTAGAATTTTAACAAATTGATGGGAGTGATTATATAACAAGAAAGCTTTCAAGTCAAAATTAAATTAAAACTTTATTTTAAACCAACAGCAATTTTAACTGTATGGTGTCTTTAAATATTAGCCTGTTTAGTGATTTTGTTTACTTATTATACACATATTTCTTATATAGTAGATTGCAGACAGTCTGATTTTTTTAAACCAACAAAAAACCATCAAGAATCATTACATGAGTGCAAAATACTATCAGTAGCTATAAAGCTGGACCCTTTCAACATATGGTCATATGACCATGGAGCAAAAGGATCATTTATGATGGCTGGGGATCAGGAGTGGGATTCAATTTTTTTAACAACCAATTTTGTGGGCGTGGCTTAGTTGGTGGGTGTGGCTTAGTTGGTGGGTGTGGCTTAGTTGGTGGGTGTGGCTTGGTTGTCATGTGACTGGGTGGGCATGGCCAACTTGACATCACTCATGTAAAGGGGTGCTTCTCCTCACCTGGCCTCTCATGACAGTGGGGATGCTGCAATGATCATAACTGTGAAAAATGGTCATAAGTCACTTTTTTCAGTGCCATTGTAATTTTGAATGGTCACTAAATGAACTGTTGTACGTCAAGGATTACCTGTACAAAAATACAAAAAGTTTCTTTGCTTGCAGAAAGCTGCCCTAAATACCAATCATTAGATTAAAAATACCTGCGAGCCAGAGTTACAAATCAGGCAGGTGCCAGAGCACCTTGAGAAATGAAAATAGTTAAAATGCAGTGATAACTATCAAGCAGCCAATTCTTGCTCATAAAGTGAAACCCTTTAGCAGAGAGGTCATTTAAGCTCTCCAGAAAAAGCACACCCAGAATAAGCAATCCTTAGATCCATTTGCACCACTTAAAGATACCAGCTGGTCTCACTCAGCTCACAAGATATCCTAAGGAAATCACCTAGATTTAAGGAAAGATGTTCCCCAGAAAGGCAGTAAAAAAAATCAGTGCCAAGCTTGCATCCTGCCTCTTGGAAGTATACCCCAAAAGGACAGTGACAGATAGTACTAAAGCAGTGATGAAGACCCCCTCCCCAGATAGAAAAAGAAACCATAAGGCAAGAAAAAATTCAAACACAATACAAATAATTAAATCATAACAGTAGCTGTTGCTTGATGAAGCTGAATAGGGAAAATTATCCCATCAATAAACACAGGATTAAACGTCACCAAGCACAGAATTAACCTTCACTAAAAACCAGTTTTAGACCAAAACTCAGAAAGGGTATGTAAACTCATGTTTGAATGTTAATCTTTCTAGCTAGCCAAGAAGCCTTGCTGAGTGTCACTCATCTTGGTTCCCTGTCACTAAAAGCTTTGCTTCATTATTCAATGATTTCTTCAAAGTGCTGATTGTCCAGGGAAGTATTTCCTCCCAACAGCAGTGTAAAACAACCCTTCCCCTTTAAGAAAGCCAAGCCTCATAAGCTCCGGAGACAGTAAGTTTAGGCTGTCTGCCAAGAATGTAATAAGGGTGGAAAAAAACAAAAGGAGATTGCTTCTAACTACGGGTTCTCAGAACTGCTTAGAAAGTTAACAAGGGGTTCTATAGAAACGGATAGAAACGGTCGAATCCCACCCCTGCTGGGGATGCTTTTCTGTATGTTCATTGGGATATTAAAAAAAATCTAAACATCTATTTAATGGTTTTATATATTTAACAAATTCTACATATCAGGTTAGAGTTATGGTTAGATGACATGAATATGTGTATTACAATGAAAGAATATTTTATGAATCCATTTAATTTTATTTCATTTCATTTCATTGGTGGAAAAAAGAATATATGAAATGAGTAATTCTGGCATAGAATTACCTGAATGCCTAGTTATTTTACATGTGACAAGATAGTAGAGATTTATTTTAATAAATTCATTGTTAAGTTTTCTTTCTCAGTTGAGATCTTTGCTATACCATTCATATTTTGACATGAAGTTTTTTATATACAATGACTAAATTATTTGATAGTTTCAAGTATGATTCATTTTAAAATCTCCTTCTAGTCCAATTCTATGTCTGGATCAGGCTGTCATGAACTCCTGGATAAACACGACTATAAAGCATACATTTAACCGTTTATGATATTTGCTGTTTCTAAGAGTCCAGGAATCCAAATATTTTTCCAATCATGTCAACCTTTTCATCTTCTGCAGCACAACTCTGTCCTCTTATCCTTAACCTGCATAATAACTGTTTGTGGAAATTTGTTGCTTACATTCTCTGCATTTCTGATCTTACATTCAGAAGAATCTACCACATTCAGCTGTAATTTTCCAGACATCAACTGATATCTGAAAGTTTCAAGGACACACAAAAATATTGACAACCCTTTGGAAACTAAAGATCAAAGTGCCAAACTTTGGGGGCAAAATCATTGATTTTCTAGCATGATTTTGCCCATTTTGTTAATAATTTTTTGTTCTTCAAATAATGTATCCCCAAGTCAAAAAAGAAAAAGAAAAAAAAAACTTTTAGTCCTACCTTTACAATACTCTGTTTACTCTTTCAAAAACAAATTGAAATTTAAAATATAGCATGGTTACACACACACACACACACACACACACACACACACAGAAAGTTTATCCCTGCACTAGGAATCCTCTTCCACATCTCTTCCAATGTGGAGTAAAGTAAGCAAGAAATGGTATGTTATGATTTTCCATTTGATTATGTATATCATTGACATAGCTGCTTGCTAATTTTATTTTATGGGTATTTTATACAGAATGTTACAGCTATTTGCCCCAATTCTTTGCTCTTAGGCATCGGAGTCTTCAGGATGATTAGGGCAATGTCTATTCAGTCTTTAAATATTTTGTTATCTCTAAGTCCTACTTAAATTTCTGCCCCATAGTATTGTAGCGATATTATTAATAATCATTTTGAAATACTAGTAGGTTTTTACATTTTAGTGATTCTGTGTTCTGTTTTAGCCATATGTGTACTGTTGGTTAGCATTATATAATTGTAAACCTCTTACATAAACATATATAGTTGTATTCATAGTTGATTTTGAAATCCTACATACACATAATCACACAAAGAAACATCCTATGCTTTTATTGTTATGCTAGGACCTTAAATTCTAGTTTATAGTACCTATGGTACTAGTTATTTAACTAGTACCTTGGGAATTGTTTTAATATTAGTATTGATTATAAATATTTATGGTCAGTGACCAAAATGAGCGATGGACGGATGGACTGCCATGTAATTATACAAAAAGGGACATGGAACTCTCTCTCTCTCTCTCTCTCTCTCTCTCTCTCTCTCTCTGTGTGTGTGTGTGTGTGTACACAAATATCAATCACTTCCTCATCTCTATTTAAATATATATATAGGTCTAGGAACAATCATATATCTGTCCTAACATTCTGTTGTGAAGAAAGTTCTAATTTTATATTTTTAATTGAATTTGGTTAAATTTATATTTGTAACTGAATTAAAGTTCCCAGTTTTAAAAGGAAATGGAAATATGCATAACAGCCTGTAGATGCGTGAGTGCCTCTCCCTCCCTCCCCACCGCTTTCCCTCTTTGCTCCTTCCTCCCCAAACTTCCAAACTATATCTGAAATGGAACCGGACATCAGCATTGATTCTAATCTATGTTTAAAGGACAGACTTGTTTTTGTTTTTGTGGAAACCTAAAACAAAGTTTGCTGCTTCCAGGACTTAAGAACTTTGTAATAAAGTTGAGGTGATATTGTGCAGTACTAATTATAGGCTTGCTTCTTTGAAGTTCTGTTAAGCAAAGCTTCAAATGTGTATCTCAAAATCCTGTTCAACCAAAATGCAAGATTGTATAAATCCTTAAAAGACATACTTCATCATGCATGGAAGGTTGTACAATTTTTCTTTCAGTTTTTAAAGCACACATTCCCAGGCTTTTAAAGCACACACTCCCAGGCTTGCATTTAAGGATATGAGGAGTCTACAACATAGTTGCATGAACAGGAAAAAAGACAGCTGGTTTAACAATTTGAAGAAAAGTGTTTCGTACCGCTTTTAAAGATTCTACTACTAGGAAGAACAGTAAAATTAATTGCATACTTTTTTAAAATTTAAGATTATTGTAGTTAATTTGACTTTAATATAAAATACTAAGTTATATACAACTCCAGTATTTTAAGCAAGGGAGTTTCAATTTTAATAACATAGTAACAGAGGTCTTATCATCTAGAAACTGCATATTATTTATACAACTGACCAAAGTATCAATAAATCTATCATTCATTAGTATCTTCTAAATACAAATATCTAGTCCATTAAATATTATAATTATGTCCAACATCATATTTATATTCCTTCTGACAAAAGTTCTGGCCCTTAATGTATGAAGTTACTTTGTCCAAGAAACAACTTTAAACATTTCTGACTACTTAAAAATACCCATATTTTAATAGAATAAAATACTGTAGAATGACAGTAATCTGATTCTTTTTCTTTAAAAGCTTACATTTGTCAACATTTTACTTTTTCAGCTAACCTTCAGAAAATGTGCTCAGAGATATTGAACTCTAGTAATATCGGTAGTCTTTCCTGTGAGCTAGCATCCTTATAAAATGGTTTATTTTGACAAAATAATTATCACATAGGTTTAGCAGATAACTAATTATTCTGTTCATGATGTATGGGGTATAATCAACCTATCTCTCTCGGATGTTTTACTATATAATTAAATAGCCAGAAGATAATGTTTAAATGAAGTATTTTTTTTTTTAGAGTTGGAGGCATGTAACTTATACATTGATCTCTTATTTTAAGCAATTAAAATAAAAAATCACATTTTAAATGTGTTCATTATATAGTCTGGGTATAAAATGGGAAGATAAAAATAACTTTGCTTTTAAAGTCTATAGTTAACAATTATACACTTTAGGTAGAAAACAAAAATGTTCATCTTTTTATTTTCCTGTCTTTATTTCTCTTCCTTGGCTGGCTTTATTTAGCACACAAGACAAACTTGGCAGCTGTGATAAAGTTAAGTAAGATCAGATCTGATTAGTACTTGAATTGTAGGCCACCAGGAAATTCTTGGGCTATATATTAGACCAGGAAGTGAAAAAAAATACACAAGGCAATAGCAAGTATCATCTATAACAGCGGCCATCAACCAATGGGCTGCGGCCCACTAGTGGTCCACAAGAAAATTTTGGTTGTCCGCAGAGAAATATCACCCCCACAGCATCCCCCCAAAGCAATCCAGGCTGTGCAGGAACACAAGGCTGTGTGACCCACATGGCCCTCCCTCCCCGCCTATCACTCCTTACCTGGCAAACTTGCCTGCAAAGTTGCTATTTTCCTTTTTCCAACCATCAGCTGTTCTGCTGTGCCAGGAGATTTAGATTAGCTAGAAAGCAGGAAATTATTGGATTTCTTGCTTTCTAGCTAATCTTTAGTTCTTCGGGTCTGCTTAGCAGAGCCAAACCTTCCTTAGGACTGAAGCAGTTCAGACTCAGCCGATGGCAGAAACACAGATCTCTAACTGAATCTGTGATTCTGTGAGCAACTCAATCTGCCTGCCTGCTTTGCCTGATTTTGACTACATGACGATATTTATGAAGTTATCAGTGTTAGAAATGAGTTGAAAATATTTTACTTTAATCTTTACTGCAATAATAAGTCATTTGTAGTGAATGGGATTGGTTGATGGAAGGAAGGAAGGAACTATATGTATTTTAACTGTGAAAAAGATCAAAAGAAAAACAAGTCTTATAAAACCAAGAGTATTGAATTTTATAATATTGCAGGCAGTAAAATCAATGTAGCATTTATTCGTGTATTTACAAATGGAAAAACAATTTGTTCATGGAAATTATCAAAGTAGATTTATTTAATTTATTTGTATCTCACCTTTATTATTTTTTACAAATAACTCAAAGTGGCGAACATATCCAACACCTCCTTCCTCCTATCTTCCTCACAATAACAATCCTGTGATGTGGGTTGGGCTGAGAGAGAGTGACTGGCCCTAAGTCACCCAGCTGGCTTTCATTGCAAAGATAACAGATAACAGATAATCAGAGTTAGAAGGGACCTTGTAGGTCATCTAGTCCAACTCCCCAGCCCAAGCGGGAGACTCTACACCATTTCTGACAAATGGCAGTCCAATCTCTTCTTAAAAGTCTCAAGTGATGATGTTCCCACAACTTCCGAGGGCAAGGTGTTCCATTGGTTGATTGTTCTCACTGTCAGAAAGTTTCTCCTTATTTCCAGGTTAAATCTCTCCTTGTTCAGTTTCCATCCATTATTCCTTGTCTGGATTACAGGCACTTTAGAAAATAGCTTGACCCCTTCCTCTCTGTGGCAGCCCCTCAAATATTGGAAGACTGCTATTATGTCTCCCCGGTCCTTCTCTTCACTAGACTAGCCAAGCCCAGTGTTCTGACCCAAGCCTTGTTCAAATTAAACAAACACAAACTGAGATTGGATTGCCATTTGCCAAAAATAATGTAGGGTCTCTCACTTGGGCACGGGGTGGACTAGGTGACCTATAAAGTCCCTTCCAACTCTGATTATCTGTTATCTGTGTATATAAGCAAACCTTTTTTAATGCGGCACTGGGAATTCTTTACATTCACAGCCAAGAGTCATTTAAACCTAATTGTCTGAGATAAAAGCAAGCCCTTTTAACGTTGTAAAAGGCTTCTAAGAACAGAAGTATAATTACTTATAAATATCAACTGACAGAAGTTTCAAAAACAAACCGGAGTTTTCAGGGCTTCAATGAGGACTCAGAGTCTAAAGAACTTATTTGCTTCCTGCAAAGAGCACATCCCCAAGGGCTGGATTTTATCCCTTATGGGAGGGGCCGTCACCTTCCAGCCTTACTCCTGAGTTGCCCTTGCTGCTTCAGCTGCCCTCTCCTTCGAGCAGCCCTGTACACACGCGCACTGGGCACAGGCTCCCCGGGGTCCTTCGCTTCACTGCTGCCAAACTCCAAAAGCTTCGAAGGCAGCACCCCACTCTTCTATAGACCTGGCCCCATCTCTGCATCAGATGCGGGATCTTTGTCCAAGTTCTCGCCAGATTCCCTGACTGGTTCCATTTCATCCTCACTGTCAGAGACCTCTGCCATCCGCACCTGCTGCCAGAGAACCACAACACCCAGTTCCTGTAACTGTTCTTCATATGTTTTAGCCTCCAGTCCCCTAATCATCCTGGTTGCTTTTCTCTGTACTTTTTCTAGAGTCTCAACATCTTTTTTATAGTGTGGTGACCAAAACTGGATAAAGTACTCTAGGTGTGGTCTTACTAAGGCTTTGTAGAATGGTATTAGTACCTCACTTGATCTTGATTGTATCCTTCTGTTAATGCAACTTAGGATTGCATTATCTTTTTTGGTTGCTGCTGCACACTGCTGGCTCATATTTAGCTGGTTGTCCACTAAGACTCAAAGATCCCTCTCACAGTTACTGCTGTTAAACCTGGTTTCACCCAGTCTATATGTGTACTTTTGGTTTTTCTTACCTAAGTGTAGGACTTTATGTTTCTCTACATTGAATTTTTGTTAGATACGGCCCAGTGTTCTAGTCTGTCAAGATCCATCTGGATCTTGAGCTTATCTTCTTGAGTGTTAGCTATTCCTGCCAGCTTAGTATTGTTGAGGTAATTCCCCGTTGGGAAAATGAGCACACAGAGGGAGACATAGTGAGAGTGGTAAAGAATAACACACAAACAGCACACAGATAGACTGTATAGTAAAATGTAGGTTTTTACTTCCAGTAAACGTTTAAGCAAACTCCAAACAAAACAGTCCAAGACATTCACGGTAAAAGCAGTCAGTTTTCAGTCCAGGGATAATCCAATAACAAAGTCCAGTATCAAAAACAGTTCGGTAACAGGCTTACATCAAATCAAAGAAGAACAGTCAATAGGGACGGCAACACTCTCCAGAACAGAACAGACAAGGTTTCTGGCTCCATCTTATGGCCATTTGAGGAACCACACCCAATTACAATTTTAGCATTCCCTTAAAAAGACAGTATTAAAATGTCTATCCTGGTTTATATATTTTCCAACCCAACTATTAGGTGTCTTACATGCCTAACATTCTCCCCTTTGGGTAGGACAATATATACAACCTTACATTCTAAGTCTATAATCCTCACAGCAAGCCTTATGCTTTCCAGAGCCTTGGGCCTTTGTAAAATGATCTGCAATGTTATTTTCTGACATTCAGTATTCTAGCTTAATCATCTTACTTTGCACACATTGTCTTACATTTAAATATCTTAAATCTGTATGTTTTGTTCTTGTCTTAACAGCACTATTTGAAGCCATCTGTATTGCTGATTGGTTATCTTCATAAACAACAATAGAATCTGTTACATCAATTTCCATGTCAATTAATAGTTGCTTATAAAAAACTAAATCTGTACATAATAAAGACAAACATGAGAATTCAGCCTCCATTGTTGACAAACTTAAATGTTTCTGTCGAATAGATTTCCATCCAATCAACACCTTTCCCAATAATACTACAGTACCCGATGTAGATTTACCTGTATTTATGTCTGTAGCAAAACTTGCATCGGCATATACAGTTAAACTCAGTTCATCTTTAGGCTCCAAATACAATGCATAATGCATTGTTTGTTTCAGATATCTTAACACACGCTTAGCAGCTTGCCAGTGCCTTTCAGTTGGCTCAGCGTTAAATCTTGCTAATTGGTTAACAAGTATGCTATATCTGGCCTTGACCAATTACTGAGATAAGATAAACTACCAATCAAGGACTGATAAATGTTCTTATCAAAAACAGGACTTTGAACATCACTGTGGCTAAACTCTTGCTCATCGGTGTTTTAGCCGGCTTACAAAGTTCCATTTAAAAAAATAATAATAATTGGTTAATTTTATCTGCCTGTGAGATTTTGTATCCTTCCCCTAGTTCTATCTATCTTTAAACCAATATATTGTTTAATTTCTCCTAACTGTTTTATCTTAAATTTCTTCTCTAACAGTGATATTATTTTAGTAGCTTCTTGTTCAGTTTTGGTGATTAATGCTATGTCATCAGTAAACAATAGCAACAATAAAATTATACCATTACTTTCTTTTTTAAACGAACATGGATCAGCCATGCCAGCTACAAAACCTATCTTAGTTAATTCCTTAACTATACACTGGTTCCACTCATGTCCTGATTGCTTCAAGCCATAAAGACTCTTTTTCAATCTCCAGCAATCAGTTATATTATCATTTTTGATACCTAAAGGTTTCTTTAAATATATAGTGTGTTGCAACGGTGCATGCAGATAAGCTGTCTCTACATCTAAATGATTTATAATGTATTCCTCCTTAGCTGCCCACACTAATGCTGCTCGTAATGTAGTAGCCTTCATACTAGGTGCAAACACCTCATCATAGTCATTTGCTATCTGATTGAACCCTTGTGCTACTAACCTGCCTTTATGGGTAACAGTCCCATCCACACCTGTCTTAAGCTTATAAATCCATTTACACCCTATGGCATGTTTACCTGGTGGTAACTTAACATTTTCATATACCTCCAGTTTTTGTAATGATTTCAGTTCCCTATCCATTGCTTCCTGCCAAGCAGCCTGATCCTTAGTAGGATACAGTTTCAGTTCATTATAATTATTTGGAACTGTATTCACTTGGCATACAACACTAGCCTGATATCTATCAGGTGGTCGTGTTACTCGGGTTGAATGTCTTGGTAATACAGGGCTTACTGGTGGACTCACCTGTGCCTGTTCTCCTACTTCTTCCTGTGCCTGTTCTTCTACTTCGTCCTATTCTTCCTCTTTAATGGCTATTCGTGGTTTACTTATTTCATCTTTAGGGACTATTTGGATGTCAATAATAATATCATTGTTGGATTCCTGTTCCAGTTTATCCCACTCAATGTGCTCAAGAAATTTAGTACTAACATGAGCTGTGCCTGGATCCCAGAATCTAAACGATCTATGGTTGGCCTCCTAACCTACGGAAAATAATTTCCTAGCTCTATGTTGTCCTTTCAGTCTTACTTGTGAGGGAATATGCACCCATGCTGGAGCTCCAAATGTGTGTAGGTAACTTAAATTTGGTTTTCTGCCATGCCAACGAGTGAATGGCAATTCTCCAGTTGTTGTGTTCACTACATTGTTTAACACATGGTTACTACACATTATGGCTTCACCCCACAGTGTTTCAGGCAAACCTGAGTCAGTTAACATAGTGCAAGCCATGGCTTGTAACGTTTGCCCTCTTCGTTCTACAAACAAGTTATGTTGTGGTCTGTAAGGTGCAGAACGTTTATGCTCGACACCAGCCAATTTCAACATAGTTTGGAATCTCTTGTTAATAAATTCAGTCCCGTTATCAGTAACGAAAGTAATTACTTTACTCCTCATTTTTCTCTCAGCAAATCTTAGCCAGTTAAAGAAATGTTGGAATGTTTCTGTTTTGTTTTTCATGAGATAGCAGAAACCATACCGTGAGTAATGGTCCATAATACTCAAAACATAGCAGGCACCTCCCAAACTAGGTTTCTTAGGACCAATTATGTCAGCAAACACAACCTCTAAAGGTTCTTTGGTTTAAACCCATTTAGTCTGTTTGCTGGAGTAACCTTGCTTTTATCTTGGCTACAAGCATTACAGTTTAAATACTTGCTATAGGGTTTCAATTTTACTCCCTCTGACAATTCAACAGTTTGTTTCAACATTTTGAAATTAATGTGCCCCAGACATCTATGTAGTAAATGTATACATTCATCATGTGGCTTAACATTGTTATAAACCGAGTTAGCCATCTTCAACTGATCATCATGTATCACATATAAATCATTATCTAAAGTAGCAGTAACACTTTTACCCTCTTTCTCTATTATACAGTTATCTCCCCTAAAGGTTACTACATAACCAAGATTAACTAAAGCCCTTACTGATAACAAATTAAATTTCAGTTTAGGTACATATAACATAGTTAAATGCTCATTTATACAAGAACAATATGCAGTACCTTGACCTGATGCGTTCATCGTCCATCCATTTGCCAATGATACATGTTTTTTACTCGTGGACATCTTTACAAACCTCTTTCTATCTTTAGTCATGCACTGCGATTCTCCACTATCAACAACCCACAAATCATGGTTTACAGTTGAATTGCTAGACATAGCTAAACTAACATTCTTCTTGGCCTTCTGGTGATTACCAGTATTCTGTTGTTTTCCTTTTTTACAGAATCTAGGTATATGTCCCCAACCCCACAAGAAAAACATTTCCTAACAGTATAGGTAGTTGAACACAAATCCTCTTCTTGTGGTTGTTCCTTCCTTAGTTGGTTCCTATCCAATCATCTTCTTGCTTCTTCTAACAACCTTCCAGTTATGTCAGTTAATGTCAGTTTATCTCTGGGCAGGACTTCCAGTGAAGATACATAATCATCATAACTTTCATCCAATGAGGAAAGAATGATGTAAACTTGATGCAGTTCTGAAAATATCAGTTCCTTTTCATGTAGCTCTTGAAAAGTTCTTTTCATGAAGTTCAAATGAGCTAACATATCTCCACCTTTCAAAAGACGTGCTCTAAACAGTTTACGTGTACGATGTATGTGTGCACCTACACTGTCACGAACATAAATCCTCTTCAAATTCCCCCAACACCTAGCAGCAGACTCTTCTCCACGAATATGGACTAGATGCTGGTCATTCAGTGTTAGTCCAATTATACAAATAACTCATTCGTTGTTCCATTTAAAGTCAGCAAGATTCTTGGCATCGTCCTCATTTTTTGGATCCCAAACATTTATATCTGGTGGATCTTGAACTGCATTCCATAATCCTTCTCTATGCAGAAATAGACTGCACTTCATAGACCAGGAACATAGTTTGTTCCATCCAACTGAGTTATCAGTGATAGACTTGTTGAAGTGTCTTGTGCCATCTTTACCAGGATAGTAACCCACAATTAAACAGTAAACAGCTGTCTTTATACAGTACTGTGCATTCACACTAACTCTCAGTTATCTGAGCTTGGTATGGCCTGGGCCCATAATCAGTGTTGAGGTAATTTCCCGTTAGGAGAATGAGTGCACACAGGGAAACGTAGTGAGAGTGGTGAAGAATAACACACAAACAGGACACAGATAGACTGTATAGTAAAATGTAGGTTTTTACTTCCAGTAAACGTTTAAGCAAATTCCAAACAAAACAGTCCAAGTCATTCATGGTTAAAGCAGTCAGTTTTCAGTCCAGGGATAATCCAATAACAAAGTCCAGTATCAAAAACAGTTCAGTAACAGACTTACATAAAATCAAAGAAGAACAGTCAATAGGGACAGCAACACTCTCCAGAACAGAACAGCACTAAACAACCCAGGTTTCTGTCTCCATCTTATGGCCATTTGAGGAACCACACCCAATTACACTTTTAGCATTCCCTTAAAGAGACAGTATTAAAATGTCTATCCTGATTTATATATTTTCCAACCCAACTATTAGGTGACTTACATGCCTAACAAATATCATCTGCAAATTTGGTAAGTTCCCCTTCTATTCCCTTATCTAAATCATTAATGAAGATATTGAAGAGTACTAAGTACTAAGAGTACTAAGTACTAAGACGGAACCTTGTGGCACCCCACTGCTTACTTACTTCCATGTAGACTTAGAACCATTAAGGACTACTAATTGAGTACTGTTTATCAGCCACTTGTGAATCCATCTGGTGGTGGTGCTATCTATCCCACTTTTTTCTAGCTTACCAAGAAGTAGGTTGTGGACTACTTTGTTGAATGCCTTGCTGAAATCTCACTATATTATGTCCACATTCGCTAATTTCGTCACTATGTTGAAGAATGAAATAAGAATAGAGAATAGAATAGAATACTTTATTGGCCAAGTGTGATTGGACACTCAAGAAATTTGTCTTGGTGTAAATACTGTCAGTATACATAAAGAAAAGATACATTCGTAAAGAATCAAGAATCATAATGTACAGCACTTAATGACAGTCATAGGGTACAATCAACAATCAAATCATGCTAGGAAATAGTCAATATAAATCGTAAGGATACAAGCGACAAAGTTACAGTCCTACAATCACAAGTGGGAGGGGATGGGTAATAAGGAGTAATGAGAAGATTAACAGTAATAGTAGTGCACACTTTGTAAATAGTTGAACAGCGTTGAGGAAATTATTTGTTTAGCAGAGTGATGGCTTTCGGGGAAAAACTGTTCTTGTGTCTAGTTGTTCTGGTGTGCAGTGCTCTATAGCGTCATTTTGAGGGAAGGAGTTGAAACAGTTTCTGTCTGGGATGTGAGGGGTCTGTAAATATTTTCACAGCCCTCTTTTTGACTCGTGCAGTATACAGGTCCTCGATTGAAGGCAGGTGTGTAGTAATTGGTTTTTCTGCAGTCCTAATTATCCTCTGAAGTCTGTATCTGTCCTGCTGGGTTGCAGAACCAAACCAGACAGTTATAGAGGTGCAGATGATAGACTCAATAATTCATCTCTAGAACTGTACCAGCAGCTCCTTGGGCAGTTTGAGCTTTCTGAGTTGGCACAGAAAGAACACTCTTTGTTGTGCTTTTTTGATGATGTTTTTGATGTTAGGTGTCCATTTTAGGTCATGCGATATAGTAGAACCTAGAAATTTGAAGGTCTCTACTGTTGATACTGTGTTGTCTAGTATTGTAAGAGGTGGTAGTATGGGAGGGTTTCTTCTAAAGTCTACCACCATTTCTACGGTTTTGAGTGTGTTCAGTTCCAGATTGTTCCGGTTACACCACAAGGCAAGTTGTATAACCTCCTGTCCGTATGCAGATTCATTGTTGTCTCGAATGAGACCAATCACTGTTATGTCATCAGCAAACTTCAGTATTTTAACAGATGGATCATTTGAGATGCAGTAATTGGTATATAGGGAGAAGAGAAGTGGAGGTAGCACACAGCTTTGGGGGGGCCCTGTGCCTATTGTACAGGTATCAGATGTGACTCTGCATAGCTTCACCTGCTGCTTCCTGTCTGTTAGGAAGCTTATGATCCACTTACAAGTGTGTTCAGGTACCGCTAGTTGGTTTAATTTACTTAGAAGAGTGTCTGGAATGATGGTATTGAATGCTGAACTGAAGTCTACAAAGAGGACACTTGAATAGGTATTTGGAGATTCAAGGTGTTGTAGGATGTAATGCAGAGTCATGTTAACAGCATCATCTGTCGATCTATTTGCTCAGTATGCAAACTGCACGGGATCTAACAGTGGATTCATGATGGTTTTCAGGTAGGACAGCACAAGCCTTTCAAAGATTTTCATAACTACAGATGTTAGAGATAAGATTGGTTTGGCATGATCTGTTTTTAACAAACCTGTGCTGACTGCTAGTTACTGCTTTACTTGTTTCTAGATGTTGGCAGATCTGTTTTTGATTATCCAGTATCTTACTGGGTATTGATGTTAGGCTGATTGGTCTGTAGTTTCCTGGTTCTGTTTTTCCCCCCCTTTTTGAAGATGGGAACCACATCAGCTCTTTTCCAGTCCCCTGGTCATTCCCCGGTGCTCCAGGATTTTTGAAAGGTATGGTGCAATAGTTCTGAGATTACCTCTGCCAGCTCCTTTAAAACTCTGGGATGTAGTCTATCACAGTGATCCCCAACCTTTTTGACGCCGCGGCCCGGTACCGGCATCAGCTGGGCGCCGCGGCCCGGTACCGGCATCAGCTGGGCACCGCCATCTTTTTTTGATGAAAAAGTGCTTCCGGTGAGCTTTCTACCCGGAAAAGCTCATCGAGTGCACGCCGCCATCTTTTTAATGAAAACGTGCTTCCGGTGAGCTTTCTACCCGGAAAAGCTCACCGGAAGCACTTTTTCATGAAAAAGATGGCAGCGCCCAGCAAGCCGCGCGGACCGGTAGGAGTTGTTCCGCGGACCGGTACCGGTCCGCGGACCGGTGGTTGGGGACCCCTGGTCTATCAGGTCTAAGTGATTTGTGTTCATCAAAATCAGACAGGTGTTCTGTTACTAATTTTTTTTTTGCTTATTTTAACATTATTTCTGGTCTGTCTTTTACAGTTATGTTTTTGATGGGTTGAACTATAGTTTCTTTTTGCGTGAAGACCGATGCAAAGAATGAGTTAAGCAGCAAAGGCAGGACTTTATAAAATCATGTATCTAAGATTGGGAATGCACAATCATCCAAGTGCATAATTAAAATACATTTAGTTCTTGGAGGGAGCACAGGCCTCAGGAGGGAGCAGGCCTCAGGACGTAATAAGATAGCCAGGTCTTCATATTAAAGTGACAAGAAAGAAGGCTGTTCAATTTTTGGGAACAGAGTTATTCTGAAGAGGAGAAGATATGTTCGAGCAGAAATTGAAAAAAAACTTGTCTCTTGAGGATTCTTTAGTTTAGATTTCTACACTGATCTACGTTTGGAGTTGGCACATTTTAAATCTACTGTGGTTCCTGATGTGGTTAGTCTTTGAAAAATAAAGCATTTCATTCACACAAGAAACAATGAAAAACAACAGTCTTAAAACTGTCACTTGAAGGCCACAAATCACATGACAATCATATCTGGGCCACCATTAAAAACTAGCTCATATGTATTCTGATCTGCATGATTTTCCCTCCCCCCTGTCTCTCTCTGACATGGTGTTTTTTTAAATGGCATGCTAAATGTTTAGAGAAGAAATAAAATATTTCAGGAATCTTTGTTACTAAGGATCATGATGGATTCAGTTGTAATACATAATTATGGCCCAAAAGGAACAGAATGGGCTTTTATTTCATTCTCCAGCCTAGGTTTATTGTTGTTGTTGTTTTGTTTTTTACCTTTGTTATTGAATTTCAGAAGCATATTTGGCTCATATTCCAGGGGTCATGTGCCTCTTTACAAGATTCCTTCTGTCTTAAAGAGCCTGTGCTAACAAGAGCTGAAGCATTGCTATTCTTAAAAGATCAGACAATGAAATTTAATGCTTTTCTATTCAATCATGTACAGTGAAAAACATAGGCATCAACTAACTTTGGCATATAATTTACTGTATAAATGAGTAAGCAGTCCCTTCATTCAAAACTTTGGCCCTTTATGTTTAATGTAATTCTTTGGCTGGAAAATAATATTCAATATATTTAGAAATATTCCATCCTAGCAGTACATGAACCACTAGAAATCAGATGTTCTATAACAAAAAGAAAAGGTATGAATTGTATCAATAATAGACTATTTAATTTTTATCCCACCAGTATTTGATCAACTCAAGATGGGCTACATACCTAATATACCCAAAACAACCATGTAAAATGCTTTGTGCTGAGAGAAAGTGTAACTGTACATGCAGCAATGTGCATAAGTAATCAGTCCTTCAAATAATCTATGTTTAATGTTCAATGCTTTAAAGGTTAGAATAGCAGTAGTCCCAGAGATGTTCCTATAACCCATTGTTAGTGACAGCATATCACAATGGCATAGGCAGACTCTTTAGCTATATTCTGTATCAGACAAAACTGTTCAAACTTGGAAATATATCCTATACTTCTTTTATGTTATAAAATATACTTTGGCTAACACATGACCGTATATGTCAACTTATGCAACTCTTGTTGGATCTGTAGCTGGCATACCCATCTGAAATGATAAAAATCACTTCTAGCCTCCAGGAAATCCAAGTTTGCCATAGAGCAAGCTACAGAATCATTTGCCATGGAGTTATTTAGGTTCCCAACCCAGACCCCTTTTTATTGCAGTAAGATTCTGTTTATTCTATCTCACCTATTACTAAAATTACAGAGATATTCTTTATACTGTATACTTGAAAAGAGTTTCAGAAATGTGATATAGCATACAAAAGCTGAATCCCAAATACAGGTATATTGTCTGGTTGTTCTTTGCCATTTTCAGAACCCAATACTGTAGCAATTCCAGAAAGGAGAAGTCATAGACCTGGAATTGTTAATTGTATATACTTTTCCAGGTAGAATTAAATTAAATCTACATGTTACATTTCAAGGAAACAAACAAGGTGTCTGGTGTAAGGTTGACCAATTTTTTTCTAACCAAAATCAAACATGACATTAGTTTGTAGTAGCTTAAAATATGTTCTTCAAAACTTCTTGGATTTTATGTCTTATATCTTCTCCAGCACCTTAGTAAAAAGTGAACAATTAGTAAGTGAACAGTAGAAAGACAGTTGACTCAAACATCCTTTAATTTCTTGTTCACAAAAATAGAAAAAAACTATTGAATTACTAGGCAATTTTCAAATAATCCTATAGGAAGTCTGTTGGAATCATTGCAAATAATGCAGAACAATGTGGAGCTTGATCTTAATGAAGAAGTTCTTTTCTGTGGTGTACTTAAGCAAGAGTGCATCTACACAATTATTGTGCTAAAATGTTAAAAGATATAGACTACTGTATATGGTAATATAAGCTTTGCCCCATCTATGGCTTAGAAGGGGTTAGGGTTAAAGTTAGAATGTATAATAGGATATTCTGTTTTGTCTGAAACAAGCAAGTAAAGATCCTGCTTTACTTTTTAATTCATTTCAATGCTATGTGAGAACCATTAATTGTAGTTAATTCTAATTCTTTTTTTGTTTAAATAAAACAGTGTCAATTACCTGGAAGGTATATCTTTTTTAAAGTAAGATATAACTGTAATGAACGCTCAGATCAGATATAAACATGAAAACAACAGAAGTGTTTCATAGTGGAAAAGGAAAGCATGATATTCTAATGAGACCAGAATGTGCACATTTCTGAATAAAACTAAATGTGCTTTGATATTTTGAAACAGGTGTGTAAATGAGGAGGTTCTAATCAGGATTAAAGGAAATACATCACTCATATCCAGCTAGTATTTTTATCCCAAGCTTTTGGCCAATAGTTGTCCTGCTTCACTGGTTTATATTAGCATAGTATAACCAAAGCCTTTATAATCCTGCATATAGATTTGTAGATTTCATTTTCAAAGCTTTTTAAAAAAAAAATACCAGGGGAGAGGAAATGGATTACACTTCCAACAAGGAAGGTAAATGTGAATAGCAACTGAGTAGCAGCTGAAATATAAATGCATGCTGTAGAATAAGGATTTACATAAATAATACCTGTAGAGATTATAGCAAGGTTTAAAATTTATTAGTAATATCCCTAAGCACATGTCTCTGGAAATGAAAACATTTAACAAATTCAGAGATATGAGCTCTATTTTCCACTGGGGCAGAATTTATTATTTAAATTATTCAGGGGAGGTTTATATATAGTCACAAAGATATGTGATATGCCAACTAATTTCTAATTATGTTAGCCAGAATCTGTCCATTGGGAACACTTTGTTTTCTTCAATCAGGGTAAAGCAATTCACATATTATGGTTGCTAAAAATATATTTATTATATTACCAGAGTTCATAATGTGGGAGTTTAAAGAGAAAATTAATTTTCTTGGATCACATCTACTGAATATTTAACATATATCATGTAACTAAAATCAAATTATGGTCTGTAGATAAAACAGTGAATTCCAGTCATAATATTAACCTCTCCTATAGAAATTATACTCAGACATCAGTTTAGAGAATTGTATGAAAAGAAACTGTGTAGTATATGACCATAATAAAAGTTAATTTTTATTTCTTGACTTCAGACTTAAAACAGGTGCTTAATATTAAACAGGTAAATAGTTTTTCTGTTTTCTTTAATTTGAATATATGTGTGTGTGTGTGTTTGTTTGTTTATAGGTGTTATATATGTGTGTGTTTATAGGTGTTACATATTACCCTTTTGCATTAAAAGAAATAACTTCCATTGCCCTTTCTTGTTAGTGAAACTATACAGGAGGTCAAAAATTTGGCTTTTGAGCCTCATACAAGCTTCCAGTAGGTTTTGGGGAACTCCACAACCTCACTTCCTGTCTGCTCCTCCACCAGCCCATCATTGACTTTCCCACCCACCAATGTTTTGTTTTGTTTCTTCTCTCCCCCGCCTTCCTCAATGGCTTTGCAATGGTTTCTCCAAATATTACCTCCACGGCTCTCTCTGTTCTTTATCCAGAGATTTAGATTTTTTTTTACCTATTAATGGGGATGTTGATTTTATGGAAGATTTGCATTAAGTTTCCATATTTTTGATGTTCCTGTGTTCAGACTCTCAGTGGTGAATAGTCAGCATGCATTCACAGTACTAGTCTTCCTCTTCCAGTCTAAAATTTCAGATATCAGTTGAATTTAAGATAACATGCACAAAACAGTGATACAAAAAAAAAAAAAGAGGCAGATTTCCCTCGTCCTTTCCTCTTTAAGATTTAAATTTTAACCCTTTAATGAAAATGATAGAATTCCAGAAAGTAGAAGAAGGTATTGTGTCTGAACTGGAAAACAAATAGAATCTGCTATCTTTCCAACAATTCTGATTAAAAATAATGGCCATACTAGTCTATATTTTTTGATTATTTGTTTATTCTAACCTGATTATAAACCAGAGTATGAGTTCAACTTTTGGCATGAAAGCTGACTGGGTGATCGTGGGCCAGTCACTTACTCTCACTAAGGTTACCTGAGCATCAGGCTTAGATAATAAATAAATCATTTGATTCCCTTTGGAGCCAAATGGATCAGCATTTGGTATAATGGAAAAAAGTGGACTCTACACTTGTGGGAAAAAGCAAGGGGAAAAAAGTTGAGTGCTACAGATTGGTAAACAGTAAAGAGAAAGTAGAGATGCTGCAGAAGGGTGAACCATTGCTGTGAATGAATGAACATTTTACTTTCACTCCTGAGATCCTTAGTGACAGAAAGAACATTTATTTCAATCAATGATCAGATAAACATAGAAAATCATTTCAGACAACCCCACTTTCTCCCTTAATTAGATTCCATAAAACATACAAAAAACCCAACAAACTTGGTATGCATGTGATGACTATGGTGCCAAATGAGTTAATTCAGAGAAACCGGAAAAAGTTTCCAATCTAAGCAAACTCAACAGCAGTCCAGGATAAAATAATAGAATAAGAAACTTTGGACATATTCCCTATAGTCAAGACATGCTGATGAAAGCTAAAAGGTAGAAGAAAAAGCTAGACCAGTTTCTTCAAAGAGGATTGTTGAGACTGAAGCATGTTCCATGCTACAAGTCCTTAGAGAAGTAATAGAGTGTTTTCAGATGTAAAGAAACTCCGCCTATAAAAGCTGAAGAAATAGAAAAAATGGGAAAGACAAAGGAAACAATCAAGACAAGAAAATATTGAGATAAAAATTACAGAAATGAGAATATATAGAAATTGAATAAAGAAATAAGAATTTATGCATTTAATGGTATGGTTTTACAAAACATATAGCAATAGGAAACCAATAGATCATTAGACAGTACTAGGAAGTAGATGTATGCATAATATTAGCGTTAAGATTAACTATAAGAGATAGTTAACATTTTATTTGGTATAATGAAACAATTCCTAGGGGTACAAGGACAACTGTTAAGTCTTTGTTTCTGTACCAGTTGAAAAACATCAGTTAACTTTAAAATTATGGAAACTTCATTCTACAGAGTCACAGTAGACCTTTTGGGACCCAGGAAATGTATCCAGTCTCTTGCAGTCATGACCAAAATGAGCATGGGTAAACAGGCAGGAGATGGCTGTGCTACAGGTACCTACTGAGCTAGTTGGATTGTTGTTCTTCTACAATAAGGGGTAGCACAAAAAAAGCCTAAGTGAAAAAAAATGCTACCTTTTTAATATGAATTTATGCTGAAAGTCTCTAGGGTCCTGTCATTGGAGAAGAATAAAAATTGTGGGAGCAATATTTCCCATTGCAAGACTGTCTGTTTCTGCCCAGTATCCTGGTATGCTCACAAGAAGTTGGAACTACTATTTTAAGAGCAATGGTGGATTTTAATTCTCCTGATTTCTTGAAGGTTGAAGGCAGTTCCCACACATATTAGCACATAGTACATGATTTTGCAAGACTGAAGACAATGGCAACATATTCAAACATATGTGGATATAATTTGGAAGAATATTTTTACATTAAATAGATATTAAGCAGTTACAGCTTTAAAATCTATTCCTTAAGCATCCTTGACACATATTTGCCAGGGTCACTGCATTAGCCTAGACAAGAACAGCCAATTCTCCAGAGAAATTCAACATGCTCATAAAGGTTCATTTGCTATGTATGTTCTACATTCTGTTTTATTTTGTCTTGAGAACTGAAATTAGCTGCCCTGAATATGAATGCTGCATATTAGAGTGTTTGAACGTTCTTACTGTTAACTCTAAATGTGGAAACATTTCTTTTTTTTTTTTCAAAAACAATTTTATTGATTTTCTACAAACAAACAAGACAAACAAAACATTAAAACATCAACTCTCTTATGTACGTACAGTGTGTCGGTTGGTTCATCGATTTTGTGCATTCATTTCGTAGTCTCAATTGCAGTTATATTACATAACAACTCATATTGTCAATCCAAATTTATATATCCTAATATCGCTATTAATAAATCATTTGACTATACTTTTAATCATTCATGCTTTATGAGAGAACAATACTTTAAACAGTTTATTCTATAACAAATCATATAATCATACCAAATCTATCCAAAAAAAAACACTTTATAGATATAATGTCAAATAACATAGGCAAAAGAAAAAATAAAAGTATTCCTTGCTATCTAACTTTCTAAATATTCTATTATCGTATTTTGTCATCTAGCCACTGATAAAAAAGATCCCAAATTTCATAAAATTGTTTATCCTCTTGCTCTCTAATTTCAAATGTCAATCTACTCATCTCAGCACATTCCAATATTTTCTTAATAATTTCTTCCTGTGATGGTATTTTCTCATTCTTCCAGTTTTTAGCAAATACAATCCTAGCCGCTGTTAACACATTTACAATCAGGTATTTCAAATCTTTACTATATGTATCTGGTAAGATTCCCAATAAAAAGAACTCCGGTTTCAAATCTACACGTTTTTTTTGTCATTTTTTCCAACCACATGCGAATTTTAGTCCAATATTTTTTAGCGTCCTCACAAGTCCACCACATATGGTAATATGAGCCAGGTATCTGATGACATTTCCAGCATTTTTCAGATTTGTTCTTGAACATTCTTGCTATTCTTGTCGGGGGAAAGTGCCACCTGTAAAACATCTTATACAAATTTTCCTTATATGCTGTTGACATTGTCATTTTATAATTTTGAGACCACAATTTTTGCCATTTCTCTAAATCAATCCCATATCCAAAATTCTTCCCCCAAACAATCATAGTTTCTTTAACTTGTTCTTCTTCTAATTTAATTCCCAGTAAATAACCATATAATTTTTTAATCACCTTCTCATCAGTACCCATCAAAATCTTATCTAGATCAGTCTGTTTATCATAAAATCCCTCTGTTTTAGAATCTTCCTCTAAACTTTGTATTGATTTAAGTTCACCCTTTTCATCCAATAGTTCCCCATATCTAACTGTTTGTTCCTTCTTATAAATTATAGGATAGGAAAATGCTTCAATAGTCGATAACCAAACTGGAATTTTCAAATAACATTGTCTTTTTATCTTCTCCCAGTTTAACCACAAAGACTCCCGTATATAATGTCTTCTAAAATAACCCTGTGTTTTAGTTCCCTTATACCATAAAAAAGCATGCCAACCCAACAGCAAGTCATGACCTTCTAATGTCAACAATCTAGTCTTTCTTAATGTTATCCATTCCTTAACCCACATCAAACTTGCAGCTTGATAGTACAATTCCCAATTAGGCAGACCAAAACCTCCTCTAATTCTAGCATCTTGCAAAAGCTTTAGCTTTATTCTCGCTTTCTTACCTTGCCATATATACTTCAACATAATTTTATTTAAATCATCAAAATAGTCTTTTCCGAGCCTAATTGGTATTGTATGAAAGAGAAATAGGATTCTAGGTAAAATATTCATCTTAATTGTTGAAATTCTCCCTATTAATGACAATTGCAAGTTTTCCCATTTCCTCAAGTCTATAGCTATCTGTTGTTTAAGTTTAATATAATTATTCTCCTTTAATGTGCTACATCTTGCTGTCAAATGTATCCCCAGATACTTAACCTTATTCGTAACTTGGATTTTCAGCAGATCTGCCAGTTCTTCTCTTTGTCTCAGTAGCATGTTCTTTGTCAAAATCTTTGTTTTGTCTTTATTTATTTTCAAACCAGCCACCTCACCATATATCTCTATCTTTTCCAATAACTTTGGAGCTGTTTCTAACGGATCTGTGGAAACATTTCTTATACCCTTTTCCTTGAAGAAGAAGAAGAAAGAGTTATGCCATTTGTATAAATCCATTATTTAAAAAAATGTCAAAATGAATATCAAGGCTATTACTTAAAAAACTCCCATTTTATATATAACTATTATATTTTTACTATTGTGGGTGGGGAGGTATATGTGTGTATATTTAAAGTACAGAGATCATTCCAGTACCTTGTGCAATTTCTTGGCTGAATAATAAATGCTTCAAACAGCTTTAAAATGTGTGCTAAGATAGCTTAGCAATAATAACAATATCCTTGCAGACAAACTATAATATATTACTAAAGGAATGGAACTTATCTTTAAAAAATATAACTCTTAACAATGACGATAGCTGCGGTGGGGTGGAGAATCCCAAAGGATATTCAATGATTTAAAACAGTTCAGCTTAAGGGGTCTTAAACAGTTTTTCAATTGGTAGATCATTTCAAAGACTTTTGGTACGAAATGAAGCAAACTTACACCTTACATAAACCTAAAATGTAGAAAAGCCTATTATTCTTCCTACTTTAAAAGTAGAATTTAGCTTTCAAGGTGAACTTTAACATTTTATAAATATGCCATGAATCCAAGGGCTGAACTGAAATAGTTGTCCTGTTCTCATTTTCTTTTCCAGCATTCCGTGCCTCAAAAATGTACGGTCTTTTTTATCACTTTTCAGTAATTCCCATATTTGTTTGATCATTCAGATTGTCAGATTAAATGCACGCCCAAGTATTTTTATATCAAGGGTAGCGAGCCCATTAAATGTGAGTCCGTGAAAAAGAAGAGGAGCCTTTCTTCAGTGGATTCAGGTGCAGAATGCTTCCCACAAAGAGGTGTGGGTGGAATTACTGTATATTTCAGTTTTTGATCTGATTAGAGACAACTTTTTTTTTTTTAAAAAAAAAAAGTGATATTGAAACTTGTTTTGTAGATATATTGAGGTCAGCTTGATTTTAGTATTATTCTTATTAACTTTCTTTCCACATTATTGGATGATGGATAATTTATAAGTAACTTAAGAAACAAGAAAATGTACAAAAGGTTCTAAAGGCTGGAATGAGCCAACAGAACAAAGGAGCTCTTTGAAAATATAGAAATCTTAAATGCATTGCTCACATTTAATATTTCCACATTGAATTGACATGGATTTTGACAAGTTCTTTAGAAAGAAAGTCAAAACAAGCTCAATAGCAATATAGTTCCCTTTTTTAAAGATCTAGAACAGGGGTGTCAAACTCAAGGCTGATACGGCCCATGGGATGCTTAAATCTGGCCCATGGGGCCGGCCTGGAAATATGAAAGGACCAGGCCATGGTGCCTCTGCTAAACATTTTCAGTCTCCATGCACCAGCCACAGCACTCTGCTGGCCAAAAATGAGCTGTGCGGAAGCTCTCGAGGCCCCGTCAGGGCCCATTTTCAGCTGAGAGAGTGCTGCAGGAGGCCATGGAGGCCGAAAATTTTACCAAAACAATATTTCTTAGATGTAGAAATCTAAATGGCCAAATGAAGACTTTTTAAAATAGACTACATTAGTCATACATTTAGAGGAACAATTTTTGTGATTTGCTTTTACTGTCATTTTACACCCCCTCCCTACACTTACACATTCCAGAGTAGTGTTTTTCAAACTTGGCAATCTTAAAATGTGTGGATTTCAGCTCCCAGATTCCCCCACTTTCAGTAATCCATGGATTTCACACATGGTGCCCTCTGTGATTTAGTTTTTCCTACATTCTTTCTTAAAGTTCAGTATTTTTCATATTGTTAGTGAAGTGACAAAATTACTTCACTAACTACATTTTGTTCTTTTGCTCAAGTTCCCCACAACAGATTATACCACCTCTTGGGTGATTTATTTATACATTGCTTGCTGTATCACTCATCTCTTCAGATACATTTTGAAAAATAAAGCCAGTGCATGTCAGAATCATGTGGAATTAGTCTCATTGCTTCCGACCTTAAATGCTAAAGCCAAAAAAAAATTATTTCAGCCATTGGAAAGTTATTGATTTTATTCCCTAGTATACAGTTCTTGCAGCTTGCTTGGATCTTCTATATCTTTTGACAATTTTAACTTTATATCAGATATTTTAACAAAAGTAAACCTACTGCTTGACATACTATAAAATAGGACATGTAGACAATGCTATGCCTTAATCTAAATTTTAAAATGCGAATAACTTTTATTTGACTAATTATAGGTAAAATAATGTATAAACTTCCAATGTATATTAAATCATAGTGCTTAAAACCTATTATTACAATTTTTTTAGAAAGATGACAAAACCACAACCCTGCAATATACTGTACTTGAAAAAAAATATCATGGACATAAGAAAACATTATATCACTTCAAACAATAATCCATCAACATATTTATTTACTGGGATAAGGTTAGTTGATTTGGAGAGAAATCTGATTTAGCCAAAAATGACCTAAAATAAATTTTCATGACTCACAGGATATGCACTTTTCTTGCACACTTTATGCACATTAAGATTTAATCTTAATTCTAGTAGTCCATCTGAACCTAACCTCCATAATTCAAATGTCATGAGCAGTTAATTGACATATGTATCAGATCAATTCTGTGATTTCATGAGCCAAAGAAGAATCTCCCTAAAGCAACAAGCCAAACCTATACTCCAGGCAACAGCAAAGATTAGATAATGTTCTGCATTGTTCCTCTGTTAGGCATTGCTTCATACTGCTGTATAGAAGAGGAATAAAGATTAGATGGCGGAAGAAAGGAGACAAAGGATAAGTTAGTTTTCCAATAACAGAAAGTATAGGATAGTATGATTAAAGAATCATTTTTTCATCAGACTTAGAAAGATAAGGGCAATGAATACCCATTGCAAAGCACAAAAATTACAGGATCTTTAAATGTTTTAAAAGTCAGAATTTAAATTAGCGCCAACATCCCTGCATGTATTGATTTGAAAGTAGGCAGTCTTCATACCATTCTTGAAAATATTATCTGATTCCATTAAAAAAACAAATGTGTGTGTGGGTTTTTTTTTAATTCAAATCAATGGAATTCATGAACCTTGCTTCAAGTTTAGCCTCAGGATAAAGTATGCATCTTTACTTGCTGATCATTTTTTTCCTAGAGAACTGTCAAGAATAGCCATGCAAAACTAACCATTAAAAATGTAGGAAAGAGCAATCACATGTATATTGGCTGTGCTTGGAAAAAAAAATTACCTAGAGAATGCAAACTATACTTGAATTATGTGAAACAAGTTATGGTTATAACTGTACAGTTAAAAACACTGCCATGTATCAAAACGATCTCAGAAACCACTAACAGATTATTACAACCACAGAGCGTCACTATATAGCACACAAGCCAACTAAAGTCCTCCAAACCAAAAGATCCTAAGAATAACAAAAGACCTAGCAGCACCGGAAGAAAAAGCAGGAGTTATTTAAAATACACTTTGTAAGGACTGTAACTACCACTATGTAGGACAAACTGGCAAAGACTAGTAAAGTATATCTGTGAACATCAATCAACAGGCAGAAGATACGATGAATATTTTTTTATTTCACACGTGAACAGATCCAACCATAATTTTAAGTGGGAAACTGTGAACATCCTAGATGAAGTCAAATCCAAAAGCAGCAAATAATTCCTGGAACCTTGGAATTCAGACAAATTGGCCATCAACAGGCACATAAAGATAAATAAAATCCACATACCTCTCAAGAGAGACAATCAAAAAGCATGAAGAAGGAAGAAGGCGGAGCCTCCTTGCTGACGGACCGTAGATCGTGACTCTCTGCAGCTATGGTCCATGCTCTTTCCTTAGAGAGCTCCGATTATTACAATTAGGGGCTGAAGCTGCCTTGGAGGGGTGGCGGAGTAAGGGGAAGCCACAAGCCAGGTTGAGGGGAGCCGCATCTCCCCCCCTGGGGTTGGTCTCTTTTCCCCCAAAGACGACTGCAGCAGTGGTTTAAAATGGCCACCCCGAAGAGGAGGACTCAGCTGGATTAAGATTTGTGCAGGAGGGAAGAAAGAGGTGGATAACATCTAAACCGGGACAACTGGGCAATACAACTAAACAAAAGTACCCCGGATTAAGGTAACATGGAATTTTTAAGAAAAGAAAAGTGAGTGGTGAAATTACAAAGGGACAGGGAAAAAAAAAAGAAAATATTTTTGACAGCTAAGCGGGACTTTGAACCGGGAAAGGAAGAAGCTGGAACTAAAGATTTAACTAAATAGGACTAAAATATTTTGGGAATAAACAGGCATAAAATAAAGCTGGACTTAAGATTGTCAAAAAATAATAATAATAATAAAGTTTACAAATTGGAGACTGGACTGTGCTGCAATATTGAAATAAATAAATATTGAAATAAAAAAATAGGGGGAAAAGGTGAAGACTTTGTATAATGGAGAGTGCCACCTTTTGACAAAAACTTGAGCTCAAACAAAAGGGAAAGCATCCTGTTTCTGAATGAACTTGTGTGGATATAACATTAAAGAAATATTGAAACTAAGAATCTTAGAAAGTGAAAGCAGAACCAAAATAAAGAAAAAAGCAAGGAAAGACTGACTATGGGATTGATTGATGTTTTTGGTATAGACCCTGGGCTGGAATAATTGAGAACTTTAGAAAATTGAAAGAAGAAAGAAGGAAAGTAAAACTGTTTTGTGTGTGTGTGTGTGTGTGTGTGTGTGTGTGTGTGTGTGTGTGTGTGTGGACTTTAACAATCATAAAATATAAGAGTGTGCAATGATGATATCTCTTCGGAAATTAAAAATGGAACTTAAAAATATAAGAGAATTACTACAGGAAAGAGGCAAATCACTTTGCTCTGTGTTAGAAAAAATGGAAATGGCGATTGAAGAACAAGAAGAAAGAGCTTCAGAGGAGGAGGAGTCGATTCAAGAAGACATTTTAAATAGACAATTAACACAAAGAACACTACAAAGAAGTGGGGAAAGAAGGAAGGTTAAAAAGTTGAGATTTAAGAAGGCAATCAAAAGGGGGAATACCTGTGAAATCAGGAAAGGCAGAAAGACCCAGCAGAAAAGGGGAAAGGAAGATATTAAGAAAGAGAGGGATATAAACTAGAATGAGAAAAGATATGGGGAAAAGAGGGGGAGGAGTAAGAAACAGGTGCATGAAATAAAGAAATACGGAAATAGTAAAATGTTGAAAAGAAATGGTTTTTTCAGAGATAATGGTTGATGAATTAAAAAGGGGATTCTGCAGGGTGAAAGGGGTAATAAGAATATTTCTGCAATTAAAAATATTTAGAAAATAGGGTAATATAGATACTGATAACTCTTATTAAAAATCAAGGGGAGAAAATATGCTGCGGAATCCAAATGAAAAAATGTAACGATTATTATTGTAACTTCTTAAAACTAATGGTTTATTGGGAATCAAGATGAGGGAATAAAGGTATATTTTAATCATGGAGGTGTCACACTCAAAACAGTAAAAGGGGGGAAACCTATACTTTTTTTTTAAGTGTTAAAATTTGTATTAATCTAGAATTTATAAAAAGAATGTGTAATGGAAAGGGAATATGACCGACTAAGAACCAACTAAATTAATAAGTTAATATAGACTATTAAAAGCAAGGAGAGACATTGGTAACTTTTTATTATTATTATTATTATTATTATTATTATTATTATTATTATTATTATTATTATTATTATTATTATTATTATTATTATTATTAGGCGGCAAACATATTGTTTATCTTTATTTTTAAAATAAATATTAAAGGATTATATTTGAAATCATTGAAATGAAACAAAAAGATGTGTCGATTGAGACTAATGAAAGAGGCTAGAATTAATGTGTTTGTTTCTCTCCTTACTGATAATTTGGAATGGAAAAGGTAATGATAGAATTAAGTATGCATATATGAATGTATAATTGCTGTCATATTTGTATGTAAAGGTGATGACCCGGAAATATGTTGTCCACTAAAAAGAGATTTTTGTTTTTAATGTGAAAAACTGAATAAAATTTGTTAAAAAAAAAAGCATGAAGAAAACAAAATGATCAAAACACCTCTTCAGCAGCAATCAATACCCATATAAGAGGAGATTAACATCAAGATTAATACCTAACCAAGAATCAAGTAACCAATACACCAATCAACACTACTGATGCAGACAAACAAGCTAACAGTAAACAACAGCCTAATTAATGAACCACCAAGTACACACCCACTAACACTGACATGACAAGCCACTAGTACCAGTATATAAAAATAAGATCAAACCCCATGCTTTTCTAGCACTGATGATGTTACCTACTTTGGTAATGAAATGTCTGCAAGAAAACCACCAAAATCAGCACAGGATTGGTTACTTCCATTAGAAGTTTATAGAAAACAGGAAAAATGCTTACTCCATTAGAAATTTATAGAAAACAGGAAAAACGGTTACTTCCATTAGATTTTTTTCCTGTTTTCTATAAATTGCATATATTGTTTGTATTTTTACTTTCATCTATACATCTGTTTTGGAAAGAGCAGTATACAAATAATGTTAGTAGTAAGATAATGGTGAAAGAGATGTAATAGCCCCGGTGCAAGGAACATGTATATAGTGGCATTTTAAACTATTTAACTTACTAAATGTTTTAGACTAGGTTTTTAATTATTATTATTTTAATTATTTTAATTTTTAAATACTTGTAGTGGGAGTGTGATGTGGTGTTTGGGGCACTGTGCTGGAGTAGCTTTAAAATTTCATTGTATTCGTGGAAATGCAATGACAATAAAGGTAAATTCTAAATTCTAATCCAAACATGACACAGCCTAGTCCTTCAAATTCACATTTCATAACTCATTTTAACTCTCCACATTTTAGCCAGATTAGAATAAGTAAAAAAATATTCTGAACAAGATTCATCTTGTAAAACCGAATTGAGGTACAGATTTTTAACATGAATGTTAGATCATTGCAACTGAACTGGATAAAGCAGTCTTCCTTTTCCTAGCTCAGAACGGGAATTTCATGCAGAATTAATGTAAGACAGGAATGAAAGACATGACAAAATATTTTAAGAAATTGTAAAGCATTTTTCTGCCACACATGATCTATCTAGTGACAGATTTGTGTGTTTCTCAGGGTAGTAGAGTGGGAGCACATCCTCTACCTTTCTGTTCCTGTTTTACATTTATATATCTGAAGAAGTTTTCTTTTTTGCTGACTCATATTAACATTATGCAAATTTCCTGAGAAACTTCTTACTCTGTGAATTAGGCTCCTGTCTTTATCCCAAGCACTTTAGAATTTTTCAGTTTCTTTATTACACTGAGGAAGTGTCAGATGCTGATGTGGACTTTCTTTTCTATGACACATCTTTTGTTATTCTCTCTACTCATTTTTATTGATTGCAAAAGGCAAAATAAAAATACAGAGTCTTTCCTAAGTCTTATTGAAGCCAAGATATCTACAGCTATCCAAAGCTGTACAAATTAGAATAGTCATTCACTTAGCTCAGCAGTATCTTCACTAATTTAAATGCTAGAAACCCATAGCCCAGATATATACATGGTGTATATTGCACATTTACATAATTTTCAATCATGAGGTTGATTTTGAAAATTCATATGCAGTGGGGGAAGAAAAATAACTGAAAGAGTAAAATAGGAATAGCTGGTTAATCCTTTAAATTCAGAAGCATCTGAAGAATAGTGAGATGCTCATTTCTACTTGTCGTACTTCTGGGTATGCCATATACACTATACACTAAGTGAAACACTATAATATCTGTGAGAATTAATGTTTTTGTAGACAATGACTATTATGCTAGAAATTCAGATTAAATATATGTGAAATAAGAAAGAATTTAATGCATTTCTGTACTTCCAATAAAATATCTATTACAAATTCTACTAGATATTATTTCTTTTACTGTCTGCCAACACTATAGACAAACATGCTGAAAGAGACTCTGATCAAATGGAAATCCTTATAATATGGTTAACATTTAAATAATTGTTTTGCTAAGAAAGAAGTATTCGGATTAGTACAAGAATTAGTACTTACTGTAAAAATAAATCCTCTGATTGAAAAGGAATAATAGAATAATTGCTAGAGTTAAATTATTGTTATAACATTTTTTAAAATATATGGATTTACTTCTTCTTAATTCAACTAGTAATTTATAAAACTTAAATTATAAAATTACACATATTTTACAGAAATATGTATAAATAAAGCATGTAATAAAAGTTACAGCAATGTCTGAATTTTAAAGTGTAAAGACAGACTTACCATTAATGAATAATAGCTTTATAGACATTTCAGCACATTCTTACTCTTCCAGTTATGTAAAGGACAGGATTCAGTGTTGTTCAGATAAGAATACTGGGCACTTATGGATATTAAGTGTGCAGTTATTTTTGAATTTCTATCTATGAAGTCAAGGCATAATAATAAAAATATGGCAAACCACAAAGCCATAGTCATTTTGCATTCCCAATTTTTATACAAGTAGCCTTCTTGACTTATGAACCCAATTGGTATTAGAATTTCCATTGCTAAGCAAGGTAATGTCACATTCAATTTTACATTTTTTTGCCATGGTCATTAAACAAATCATTGCAGTTGTTAAGTGAATCATGCAGACCTTAAGCAAATCAGGCTTTACTATTGACTTTGCTTATCCGAAGCTGTCTATGAAAATTGGAAATGGTGAACATGTGACCCCCCAAGATGCTGAAACTATTGCAAATACATACCAGTGACCAAGCACCCAAATGTTTATCCTGTGACTATGGAGATACTGTAAGTGGGAGGACTTTTTTCAGTGCTCTTGTAACTTTGATCACTAAACAAATGGTTGTTGAGGACTACCTGTATTCTGCTTGTGAACCTATTCATGCCAGACATTTGAACAATGTCATAGTTTTGAAAGTAAGTTTGGAGATCATATCATCCCTAGCTCAAGATTTTTAAAATCATTTTATTATATGCAAAGAAAAAGAAAAGAAAAACCAACAAATAATGCCCTTGAACTGCAGGGTTTTTTTTGAGGGGGGGAAAAATAAGGATAGCCTTAATCTATAAACTAGTGAATATAGTCCAAACTTTTGAACTTGTCCTCCAAATGAGAGTCCAGGTCTTAAAGTACCTCTTCACCTAGAAAACAAGTGATTTCTTTGTGTAAGGGATAGAAAGAATATGCTTCAGCAAAAAATATGCATTCAAGACACAGCTATGGCATAGTTGACAGATGGCTGTCTGACCTCTGACATTTAATATTTATGGCACTTAGCATGGCAGAAGTTAACAGTTGGGACTTTTTTTGCTGATAGCTATTCACTTATGGAATGATCTTCATGCTGTGGTTAGGAAATCTATCTGATGAAACATCTGGAATATTTGAAATATACTATACCTTTTCTAATACTTTCTTAGATTAGCTGGATTAGTTTTTCTGTTGTTGTCTCGATGAGTGCAGTACTTTATCAAAAAATAAAGGAAATACGACTTCAGCAATAGAGTGGTCAATGTCTGGAATACTCTACCCGACTCTGTAGTCTCTTCCCCAAACCCCAAAAACTTTAACCTTAGACTGTCTACTATTGACCTCACCCCTTTCCTAAGAGGTCTGTAGGGGGCGTGCATAAGCGCACCAACGTGCCTACCGTCCCTGTCCTATTGTTTCTCTTATTCTTTTATTTTTCTTATATGTACCCATTTCATATATTAACAACTATGTATACACTTGTACTTATTATCTTGTAAACAATTGACAAATCAAATAAATAAATCAAATAAATAAATAAAAAGTGTTAGTCTCTGTATATAATCCGATAGAGTTAATATTGAGGGGTGTTTTGCATTGGGAGAAAACCAGTTCAACTTTGTGATTCAGTAATTGAATTTATAAAAGTGCATGTGCAGTTGTGAAACTTCATCAAATCTCTGAATCTAATTGAAGGTACTTGATTTGATTTACTGCACAAATCAATTCAGCAATTCAATTAATATTTAAATTTGAAGAGATAATTGAACTGAATCACCTTTCATCTTCCAAATGAAGTTTTACACACTCCTATTGCTTTGCATACTACAGGGAAACATTAGTACATAATCAATTCAAGGATCAGCACAGAAAATAGAATTTAGTTTTCTGTCCCTTCCTTACATTTTGTTAACCATTCAAGATAATGCTTGTCAGGAAACAGTATACTAGCAGAATTTCCCTTAGCTTATTTCAATATAAAAGAAACTCATGCTGTGTTACTTTGAATTAATTTCTTACTTCTCTTTTCCAACAAGTGATCTATCTTTTAATTTGCATTAACTGTCCTGCATATCTACACATTGTCATCTAATCACATTTTCAAAGGTGAGGAAAGTAGATGTCAATGAATAAGAACCATCAAGTTCATTTTGCTATATTCTTCATTGCCAAAGGAGTTTACTAGACAAAAGCAGAATGACAGGCCCTTTACATTGATCAAGGCAGCTAGTCTCAAAGCACAATCAATAAATCAAAACTGTAATTCCCTAGTAAGATCTAGCCTGCATCTCTTCACAAAAAAGGCATTTAAAAATAATGCAGATTTAGATATAAATAATTAGCATTTAACATTTAGTTTCCTTAGCATCAGTAATGTCATAACCAATAAGGGATTTTTCCTCTAAAAAAAAAAATTGCTCCCAGAAATAATTTTTGTTTAGACTACAACCAGGAAAATATCCAAAATTTTATTATTATTTATTATTATATTACAATGCAGTAATCTATGCTGCCACATTTTGGTGATGATAAGGTGCCTGTGATGGGCAAAAGAAGATGTAAAAGGTTTATTTTCCAAGGCTTAAAGATCATCCCATCTGCCCAGCTAAAACAAACAGATACTTACATTAGACAATAGTAATATAATATGATGCTGTCAGCAGATGTTAACTTAAGTGATAATGGGAAAGGAATAGTTTCATGCTTTATGAGAGAAGGCAATGGTAAACCACTCCTGTTTTACCAAAAAAAAAAAAAGCCACATAAATAAATAAGATGAAATTTTTTTCTTAATTTAAAACCTAAGCTAAGCAACTCGTAACTGCAGGAAAAGAAAATGTGAGGCTGCAAAGATAGTGTATTGGGGACATAGAAATCGGTGTGAATATCAGAAAGCTTACAGTGAAAAATGAAATAGAACAACTACCATTTGATATCTTAGAGAGCAATGAGTTGACATGGATTGGAACTAGACCTTTACAGTCAGGAAATCATACTGTTTACTAGGACATGAAAGGATATATTGTTTAGGACATGAAAAATAAAGAAGGAACAGTATTGTTTTTGTAGTGAAGAAGGATACTGCTGTAAAGAATCATAGAAATGAGTTTGGAGAAGGTATGTGGAGGTAGTTAACAACAATAAAAATATAAGCCCAGACCAGGAAGACAAATATCAAAAAGAAATATCAATTGTGTCCAATTTACTTACTTTGATATAAGAGGGAAAGTAGGGAAAAAAGCCTGCAGGATTTTCACGATTCTATTACTTTATCCTACATCAATAAAGTAGAGTACTAGTAAATATTATGGAGTCCCAAAGGATTGACAATTGCAAAGAAACTACATAGCTACCATGCGGTCAATGACTGATATCAATGAGAGTTTATGAACAACTATTTAACATAAAGCCATTGAAGTTTATGTTACAACAACTAGCACAGAAAAGGAGCTGGATAGGCTTCATGTCAAGTTCAGTTTAAAATTGACAGAACATGGAAAACAGACATGCTGTCTCTGGTTGGAGATTGGAAAGTCAAAGTTGGAAATAGTGAAGAATAAAATATAGTTTGATTATATGGAAAGAGACATGAAGCAAGAAAACTATCAATTTTTGGCAATCCAGAGATTTTTTTAAATTGGTAGCAGATTTTTCAACAACCTTAATGGGTTTACAAGTTAGCAAAGGCTCAGAATGAACAAAGACTTGCAACAAAAGTCAAAGATAATAAAAAAGTTTCTTCCAACATATAAATAACAAGAAAAAAATCAAGGAAACAGTCGGTCCACTAAAGAGAGAAGATGGTGAGAGAAAGCAGAACTGCTTAATTTGTTCTTTACATCAGTCTTCACGCAAAAGAAACTATAGCTCAACCCACTAAAAACATAACTGTAAAAGACAGACCAGAAATAAAAGTTAAAATAAGCAAAAAAAAAAAAAAAAATAGTAAGAGAACACCTGTCTGATCTTGATGAAAACAAATCATCAGGACCTAATGAATTACATTCCAGAGCTTTAAAGGAGCTGGCAGAGGTAATCTCAGAACTATTGCACTATATCTTTCAAAAATCCTGGAGCACTGGGGAACTACCAGGGGACTGGGAAAGAGCTGATGTGGTTCCCATCTTCAAAAAAGTAAGAAAAAAAACAGACCCAGGAAACTATAGACCAATCAGCCTAACATCAATACCGGGGAAAATACTGGAAAAGATAAAAAAAACAGATTTGCCAACATCTAAAAACAAGTAAAGTAATAACTAGCAGACAGCACGGGTTTATTAAGAACAGATCATGCCAAACCAATCTTATTTCATTCTTCAACACAGTGACTAAATTAGTAGACCAGCAAAATACTGTGGACATAATATATTTAGATTTCAGCAAAGCATTCGACAAAGTAGACCACAACCTACTTCTTAGTAAGCTAGAAAAAAGTGGAGTAGATAGCACCACCACTAGATGGACTCGCAATTGGCTGGCAAACCATACTCAACGAGTAGTCCTTAATGGCTCTAAGTCTACATGTAGGGAAGTAAGCAGTGGGGTGCCACAAGGTTCCGTCTTAGGCCCAGTACTCTTCGATATCTTCATTAACGACTTAGATGAGGGAATAGAAGGGGAACTTACCAAATTTGCAGATGATACTAAGCTGGCAGGAATAGCTAACATGCAAGAAGATAAGCTCAAGATCCAGATAGATCTTGACAGACTAGAACACTGGGCCATATCTAACAAAATGAAATTCAATGTAGAGAAAAGTAAAGTCCTACACTTAGGCAAGAAAAACCAAAAGTACACATATAGACTGTGTGAAACCAAGCTCAATAGCAGTAACTGTGAGAGGGATCTTGGAGTCTTAGTGGACAACCAGCTAAATATGAGCCAGCAGTGTGCAACAGCAGCCAAAAAAGCTAATGCAATCCTAAATTGTATTAACAGAGGGATACAATCAAGATCAAGGGAAGTACTAATACCACTCTATAAAGTCTTAGTAAGACCACGCCTAGAGTACTGCATCCAGTTTTGTTCACCACATTATAAAAAAGATGTTGAGACTCTAGAAAAAGTACAGAGAAGAGCAACCAGGATGATTAGGGGACTGGAGGCTAAAACATACAATGAATGGTTGCAGGAACTGGTCTTGGCTAGTCTAGTAAAGAGAAGGACCAGGGGAGACATGATAGAGGTCTTCCAATATTTGAGGGGCTGCCACATGGAGGAAGGGGTCAAGCTATTTTCTAAAGTGCCTATAGGCCAGGCAAGGAATAATGGATGGAAACTGAACAAGGAGAGATTTAACCTGGAAATAAGGAGAAACTTTCTGACAGTGAGAACAATCAACCAATGGAACAGCTTGTCCTTGGAAGCTGTGGGAGCACAATCACTTGAGACTTTCAAGAAGAGATTGGACTGCCATTTGTCAGAAATGGTGTAGGGTCTCCCGCTTGGGCAGGCAGTTGGACTAGATGACCTACAACTCTGATTATCTGTTATCTGTTTATGTCTGAATATGATCAGATGGCACATCCAGCAATATGATTGTCAAGTAGTTGGAAGACATAACAACAAAAATGTCATCAGGTATTTATTGTGAAACAGATCATAAACTGTTGTGTTCAAATTCCAAATCAAGCTAAAGCAGAAAAACAAAGCTCAACAGTTTCCATAAGATATGTTGAGCATATACAGTATTTTCAAAAAGCATCAGGATTTTCTGAACCTGGTTGATAGAAAACTAGAGGAACAGTGAACTGAAATAGGTTTACAAGGCTGATTGTGCAGAAACTGCTAAAGACTAAGAAACCATTGCCAAGAAGAGAAGAAAAGCCAAAGTCAAAGATAAAAATCCAGGAAAACGCTTAAACTGAACTGCAAAGAACTAGTAAAACAAGAAAGCAAAAAAAAAAAAAAAACATGAACAATTTTCTCAAAGATCTCTGAACTCAGAAGGAGATTCATTCCTAAATTATCTATATAAAGGACACAAGTGATCAAATAATAAATGGTTCCAAAAGGAGGTCAAACAAGATGGAAAAAGTCTACTCAACATCCAAGATACTTAGATATTCCCTATTTACAAGAATTTGTAGTACTAGAATGTAATGTTAATGTAATGTTAGACCAGCATCCTGGTCATTATTGAGTTGGAAGGTGAAAGGTATTGATGGAATATCTGCAGAACTATGGCCACCAACAGAAGAAGAATCAGTAAAGATTCTAATTAAAGAATACCAACAAATCTGAAAATTGACAAAATTGACAAAGTACAAAGAGCAACCAGGATGATTAGGGGACTGGAGACTAAAACATATGAAGAATGGTTACAGGAACTGGCATGGCTAGTCTAGTGAAGAGAAGGACCAGGGGAAACATGATAGCAGTCTTCCAATATTTGAGGGCTGCCACAGGAAGGAAGGGGTCAAGCTATTTTCTAAAGCACCTGTAGATCAGACAAGGAATAGTGGATGGAAACTGAACAAGGAAAGATTTAACCTGGAAATAAGGAGAAACTTCTGACAGTGAGTCAACCAATGGAACAGCTTGCCCTCGGAAGTTGTGGGAGCATCATCACTTGAGACTTTCAAGAAGAGATTGGACTGCCATTTGTCAGAAATGGTGTAGGGTCTCCCGCTTGGGCAGGGGGTTTGACTAGATGACCTACAAGGTCCCTTCTAGCTCTGATTATCTGTTATCTGGTCAACTGGATGTAATAGAAGAAAATCAACAAAAGGAGATTTAATATAGTGGGCAAATTATTTCACAATATCCTTAATTTCACATGATAAAAAGTCCTCCTAGAATGGTTGAATGCAAGCTACAGCCCTATATTGACAGATGTTCATGGAATTTTAGGAAAAAATAAGAAACAAGAAATAATTGAGTCAAAGAGTATTTTTTTCAAAAGTCGATAAATGCTTCATTGATTATAAAAAGGTTTTGATTGTACCGACCATGACAAATAATGAAGTATCTGTAAGAAAATAAAAAACCCAGAACATCTCATTATGTATAGGAGAGGAGGATGAACCAACTCTGGATGAACCATGGTGAAACAGACTGGTCCAGGTCAGTAAAGAAGTGAGACAAGGTTAATGTCTGAAGAATGAGTTATAACTAACTCCAGATGCTATAAATGCAAGAACTCTGCTACTAACTTTTTAATACAGCTTGAACCTAAACCTGTGCCCAGTAAATTGTCTTTCACAAATTACCCCAAACCAAAAATAATACTATCACAATTTGAATAAAAATTGCATTTTGTTAAATTGATTCAACATCTAACGTTATTAATTACTATAAATATTAGTAATGTTGAGTTCTTATTTTTGACCATTTAAAGCAAAAGTAATTCTTATGTTCAAAATTATAGAAAAAGTGCATAGCATATTTTATCTTAAAGATTCTGTTTATGAGAAATTTATCATATTATCTTGTTTTTATAAAATACTCTCCCTTTATGTACAGGTGAAAATCAAAAAATTAGAATATCGTGCAAAAGTTCATTCATTCAGTAATGCAACTTAAAAGGTGAACCTAATATGTGAGATAGATTCATTACATGCAAAGCAAGATAGTTCGCCGTGATTTGTCATAATTGCGATGATGATGGCTTACAGCTCATGAAAACCTGGCGCAGCAGTAGGCTAGCCCCAAATTTAAAACTGAAACAGCTGTGAAAGTCTGACTCACAAACGAACACAATACAGAAGCCTGATGATGACAGATGAGATTCTGCTGAAACGTTGCTACAACTTTAAAAGCACAACTATAATGACATGGGAAAATACCTGAACAAAACTGAATAACTAACATACATACATACATACATACATACATACATACATACATACATACATGTATGCATGGATAAATAAATAATTCATGGAATAATTACATGAGTATTTTACCCCATAGGATGATTTTTTAAATAGTCATGTTTTTAAAAGGAGATTCAAAGTAAATCCATAACAGAAAGAATAAGCATGTGAACTGAAAGCACTAAGTAAATTACTCCTTAATGCTAATCATCAAGAGATGCCAATTATTTATTAGCTTTTTTTACTGTTAACAGTTGTTATTAACTGTTTTCTAGTACGTAATAGTAGCCATGCACCAAAGCAAAAGTTCCATAAAAATGTTTCCGAAATGAAATCTAAAAGTAGTTTTTCATAAAATATTCATACATTCATAAGGAATGATACATTTAATCCCCTGCCGGCATGACAGAGTATCTTTGCCTTCTCACCTTCTGTTTACCTCCATGCAAAACTCATCCATCTCCCACACAATGATTCATTTCACAAATAGAATAGGTACAGTTATTGTACAATTTGGGGGCAAGCGAACAAAGCTTCAATCTAAATTCTGCAGCCTAAGGAATTTCCAGCTGATGAGTACATACCTATTTCTGTCAGATTTATTTTTTCAAAGGCCATTTCTATTATTTAAGCAGAAACATCTCTAGAGAAGAGTATTCCAATTAAGTGGCTTTTAGAAATTGGTGCCTCAAGTTAGCTTTGGAGGAACATTGTATGCTGCTTCTTCAGGAAGTTCTAATAGTAAAAGTCTTGCTCCTTGAAGTCCTTTAGCTGCTTTTCATCTACATAATACGGGATGTTGCCAAATCTTACTCAAAAAGCTGTTTTGCACAGGATATATTTTGTAGCTTTAAAAACTACCTTAATATCATTTCCTGTCACTGGGCTATAAAGTTTACATCTACCGACTTTCTACTAAAAAAGCTTTTCAATGAGAAATTCCAATTAGCATATAAATTTATTGCCTCTTCTGACCTCCTTGTTTTCACTAAACAAAATTCCTGCCTATTTTTCTATTCATTGGTGATAATTCTTATGAATGCTTTATTCTCTTATTTACTTTTCTTTAACCTCACTGTTTTTCATGTGACAAAATGTATCATCAAGCTGCCACATCCATTTGATTTTCAAATCATCCCTAATTCATCTTAATATCTCTTCATGCTTTCTTGTTTACATTGCATATAACAGTTTTTCAGAGCTTCTGCCTTGGCTGTAATGGGGAAAAATTCAGAGAAATAGTCTTCCAGTAAAATACTTATGCCATCCAAAAAAGCAAAATTGTTTCTTTCAGAGGGACTGTTTTTCTTTTCAGATGATGACACACTAGTGCCAATTTGCAGTGTTCATCATGCATAGACTGAGCATGTGGCCTTCAGTAATTAGGGTGTAGAATCCTTGTCTGATAGGATACATTATTCACTAATTTATTTCCCCCATCACACTAACTTACTATTAACATTGCAGATTTTCATGGTATATTGATATTATTTACACATTGATCCATTGTCTTGGGCACATTTTTTAAGTTATTACACTTCCTTTTAACAATACAGTACATGAAGATTCCGATCCTTCTCCCAAAATATTTTTAAAAATCAAGTCAGTTCCCTTTCTATAGCTTATTATAGAATCTTTTTGATCATTCTGTTTCGAAAGGCAATCCTTTGTTTTCTGTCTCCATCCAAGTACTTATCATTGGGAGACTCAACAGGGTATTGTTTTTCAGTGCTTGAGCTGACCAGAAAGAGCCTCCTTTTCATTTTCACAAAAGAGCACTTTTCGGGTTCTCAAATATCCAGAGTCCTGTTCTTTCAAGCCATCTGTTTCAAAAATATTCTCTGCAAAGATGTGACAGACTCAGAGGCAGATTTAGAGAGCATGGGTCTTCTTGAGTAGCTGAGCAGAATGTTTGATCTCCATGTTGTGGCTGAGAGGATAATCCTAAAACCCTCCAGCAAAGGATCAAAAGAAAATAGTCCTAACTTATGGTGTTGTTCCATCCCTTGCAGTTAAATAAAAATGTGACGCCTGAATTAACTAACTTTTCACAATGGTTATATCTTGAAATTCAACAGAGAATTAAAATTGAAATTCAACTCATTTATTTAAAATATCCACTATTGGTGAAGATTTATGCATGATCCTTATGACTTGTTTTGTTCTACAGATTATACAAAAAATGAGGTGTTGAGGGTATAGGACATTGCCTGATAAATTCTGTAAATGTACTGTGTTAAGACAATTAGCTTATATCATTAGGTATAATATTTATTCTGGAAAGAGGGCAAATCTTAGTCCTGACTTCTCATAAAGAAGAAAGACACCCTTAGTATTCAATCATTTCCATGCTTCTCATCTGAGTATACAGATGTGTTCCAGATATATTAAAAAAGAAAGAGATGAAATAAGATATCACTGCTTTCTCCCTTCTAATGTCACAAGGCACTGTTACTTTCTGAAATAGTCTCATTCATGTTCATGGCCTCAAGGGTAATATCAGGAGGTGTGAGCCTTTAAAGCAGCTATTAATATTCAGGAAAGTCAGAGGTCTGTGCTTTCTTTTGATTTCACTTTGTTGTAAATGACTTTTCTAGTCTCTTTCATTATCATCTTGATCATAAATAGTGACTTAAAGTACAAAAAATGTATTATAGATTGCAGTGTTGCTGAACTTTTAAAAAGAAATAACTGAAAAAGTCAGCAGGAAGGTTACTAAATGAAAAATCAGAGTTTTGCTGATATGCGAATCTATAGATAGGCCAAAGAGGAAAGGTAATTATTTCATCCAATTGTCTTGGAACCAATGTCACACATTTCAGAAAAGAAGAAAAAAGGCAGGAGAGGAAGTAAGTTGCATAAGCAGAATTACTGTCTCATTTTTCCTTGTCTTAGAGCTCCCAAAATTTTCAAGATTATTTTATAGGAAGATCAGGCAGTAGTCCCTCTGTCTCAGTGGAATAGACATTGTTACATATCTCATTGGTACCTTGGTTTTGTTATCATATTTTCTATGGAGATTTAGGGACTTCTCTAACACAATTTTTCTGGTTTGTACTGATGTAGATTGCCTGTTTTGTAAAAGAAGGAAGGCTGAGGCTGTAAAACTAGTATACCCACTCAAGCACGTGGCTTTGAACTTGGGAAGATGAAGTCTTCATCAGACCTTTTCTTCCACTCTTTGCCAACCTCAGCAACCACATTTTTAGAATTTGGTTTCTTGAAATGATTGTATTGTGTTTATGATTGCTCAAGTCTATTTATTCCCTTCAGAAAAAGTTATTCCTGTGCATTTTGGAAGGATATATCCCAGGTCTGAGAGTTTATATTTTGAAAAGCATATCCAGTGGAGAGTATTGCATTTAGATGCTTGACAAGCAATAGAACTACATCACTACATTCAAATGTTTACTTTTAGCAAATGCCTTTGTCATTCATACTCTCACTAAATCAGTTTGCTTTTGGCATTCTTTCCTTAGCACTCTTACTATTCCAGATTCAGGATTCTTTTCAGCACCCTATCAAGTTGTTCTGTCAACAAAGCAAGTCATTGTCTTTCCTAGATATGGAATTGTCTGCATCTATACCTTTTCCCCCATGTAACCTATAATTATTTAAGTCCTTGATGTTGAACTTGCTTGTCAAAAGGTTGAAACTTTGTGAGGTTACAGCAGCATCACAGGAGTTTTTCAGGACAAATGATTAGCAAATCTTCCAGTAAAGAAAGAAAGAAAATATGTGAAAAATAAGAGCATCTTGGTGCATTCTCATTAAGTTTATAGGAAACATACAAAGAGGGGAATCAAGGCTCAACATACTTGTTTCAATGGATAAATTAATCTGTCAGTTTCTATCAATTTCTCTATCAATTTGTGATTCTTCTTTTAAAAATGAACATGAACATTCATATAGCCTAGACATTAGCTAATTCACATTTTGAGACTGTTCACATATACTCACTTTTGATGTATTTTTTGAGCTAAGAAATTAACTGCATGAATTTGGAAAAGGGGAAATAATGAATGAAAAGTGTTCTTTCCTGTATTGATTAGTATCGTCAGAAATCAACACAGAAAACAAGGCCATTCAATCTCCATATTCTACAAAGCACAGGAAGAAATTGCCTGCCAGATCACTGAAATAAATCTCAAGTGCTCGCTGAAAACCAACAAGATCCATTAGGTGACTGGGGAAAACTATTTTAATCACACTGTCACCTTTGCAGAGGTCTAGGATATTGACAAAGCAAATGTAATCTAGAAAGTAAGCTAACATGGCAAAGGGCAGGTGAGAATATATTTCATCACCATTGCTCCAAAATAAAACACAGGTCCAACTTATGATAATGTATGTCAGTTGAGCTAGAGACGAATAGCTTGTCCCCAGTTGCTTGTCTCCAGTTTCCATAGTATCAGCAGCACTCCAGCAATGACAATTTAGCATTAATATGCACCACTCTCTGCTGGCCCTGAATAAACAGACAATAACCAGTGCTACTTCTACTTGTTCTGGCCTTCCACAGTCCAGTTACAGCTGCAGCAACAAAAGTGGCATTAGCTACAGTAATAAAGGTAACAGAGTCACCTTTACCTCCTCACTGCCTTCACTACTACAAACATTGGCTGGCCAAATGCTAGCTTTTACTCCTTCATTGACAGTCAGATTCATTGCCGATCACATCTCAAATCTTTGATTCATATCAAGAATTCCTTTATTCCATTCTCAATGCTTCTTCAATCCTGCTCTCATCTTTTAGTCCTATGTATATTATCCCCCACACATCCTCATCACATTAGTGAACTTTCATTCATCTTCTCCAATATTACCTTCAATAATCCAGCAGCCTAACTGCATTCTTTCAAAATCCTGTTCCAATGAAGCAAGTTTAATTTTATACAGTTTATTGATTACTGCCCAGATTCCAACTAACTCTGGATGATGTACACTAATATCAATAAAATAAAAACAGAATACAATAATTACAAAAGGATAAACAGATGGCAAATCCAGCTAACCTCACCCACTGACAGTTCTTTCCATACCAGCATTAAACTCTCTGTATGCTTTAAAACAGACCTACAAGTTGGTGTGTGTGTGTGTGTGTGTGTGCACGCACATTGTGTGTGTTTGCATGTATGTCTGTGTATCTGAGTATGTATATACATGTATGTATGATTTATATATTTTGTACAACTAGCGGCAATGTCCATAATGATCCCTTCTCTTATTTTCCAACAGAAATCGCATGTTAATTTAGTTGGGCTGAAAAAGAGTGACTGCCTCAAAGTCACCCAACCAGCTTCCATGCCTTAGAGAAAACTGAAACCCATGCTTTTTCAGTTTCAAGCCCAACATGGCAACCATTGCACTTGATTCTCTTTCTGTATGTGCAGTGATGTTTGAGTGACAGAAGCAAGAGAAAATATTTATGTGTCTACCATCATGAATAATAATCAATTGTTTCTGTGCTCCAGAATTAGTTCTTTCAACTATCCAGAGTTTTAATAGAAGAAAATAGATGTACTTCAAGGTTGAACTGTATTGTTTAGTGCTCTCTGAGATTTGTTATTTACTTACAGATGTAACATCATTATTGTGATGATTCAACACTTTCTTAATTTGCCATAGCCAATTGTTTAAAGGTAGGGTAAAACTATCAACCTGCCTGGGATTCTTAATGAAAAGTCTCTGAGATAGCAAATACACAAGGCAGTTTCCTTAATGACATTCAGATTCCTGAAACTAATGGGATAATTTTGAAAATTGAAATATAGTGTCAGAGTGCGCACAGTGTGAGTAGGTGAGACAATCCAGAAGAAAATACAGTACACAGAGGTTTGTAATAATAAACAGGTTTATCTCTACAAAAGAATATACATATATGTACCGGGCAAAGGTCAAACAATCAATCAGAAATCAGCTACAGCAGCACGGAAGCACATACCACACACGGAGAGAGAAATATACCCCAACAGGGCCTCTCTTATAGTACAGCCTCGTAATAATCTTGCTGACTCATTCCTCATCATTGCATCATCATTATAGCATTACAGTATTACAACATTACAGCAGCAGGTCAGCTATTAAGTCATCATTACACTGACATATACCATGTAGAGGGTATAGACCAGTGATGGCTAACCTTTTCCACATTGCATGCCAAAAGTGTGTGCCTGTGCATACATGCTTGCTTGCATGTATGCACCCATGATGCAATGCACGTGTGATTCCCCCGCCCTCTGTGCATATGCGTGCAACCCCTGTGCATTAACCACATGCCTCTGCACATGCATGTACAGACACCCCGCACTGCACACCTCTGCATATGTGCATGTATCCCCCACATGCACATCTCCTCCTGTGCATGCACGGCAGGTACCCAACAATCAGCTGGCTGGCGGAGGGCACGCACGCATGCGCAGTGGGGTTCTTCCGGGCGACCTCTTGCATGCCAGCAGAAATGGCTCTGCATGCCACTTCCAGCACGCATGCCATAGGTTTGCTGTCACTGCTATAGACATAGATATTGTAGAAAAAAAGTTTGACTTATATATGCTATACTTCACATGTTGGCATCAACAACTTAGTATCAACATAAGCTTTCTAAAATTATGATTGCGCAACTTCTGTAAATGTGAGACAACTTGCAAATATTCCTTTTTAGGCTTTTATAAGTGATTTGACATTGACACTGGCATTGTCTCGACATAAATTCTAGTGGTCTATTCAGAATATTTATTTCTTCTTCCCCATGCCTTAAATTATGATGCGGATGCAGGCTTGAATTATAATACTGATTTAATTTGGGCAGACTATTTAATTCAAAGTCCTGTTTCAATATTTGGATCAAAGAGATCCAAATTGCTGTTCCAACTTGATATTTCCGCAGGAAACGTGTCCAGTTTACAAATAGTCCTTGGATTATGACAACTCATTCAGCAAACATTCTGCAATGGCACTGAACAAAAGGGACCTCTTACCTCTCTATGTCTCTGTGATCATATAATCACAATCAGTCACTTGGCAGCTGGATTACAATTATGCACAAGAAAATTCAGTGGGAAAGCTAGGAGTAATTGCAAATTGCTCCTGCTCTCACAACTTTTTTAATGATCCACCCATGCACCATTGTGCTTGCCATTGGCATTTGTACACCTGCCCACACTCCATAGCATAGGCTGCAAAGATCCACACACCTGCCTATGCTCAATAACATGTGCCTATGGCACTTACTTGCCCATAACTCTCACCAACAGCTCTCATTTATTGGCTTGAACCTCTCACTTCTTCTGATGTCATTGTCAAATGAAATCTTTGGTCAATGACCCATGCATTGGGGTAAGACAGCAGCCAGGAGTGCCAAGTGTTGATGTAACATCATTCTTTGCAACTGCATCATTTAATGACAGAAATTCTAGTCCTAATTGCTGTCCTCACCTCAGGACTAACTATAATGATTTATTTCAAAAGAGTGTTTGAATCAAGTTTCTGGAATTGAAGTGCCATACATTTTAGTGTTTCTGTAATAACCATTTCAGTGGAGAGAATCAACTACATACAACTCTAGCAATATGTGTACAGCACAAGGATCTATACCAATATAAGTAAAACAAAAACAAACAAGAACCATTGAACTAGATCTTGCATTAAGGTGCTTTATCTCAGGTGACTGGTCTTAGATGAAAACTGTATTATCTGGTGAAATGAGGTGCTGTTTAAAAGAATCATGGAATATATAATTTTAAAGGGACTTCAGAGATCCTTCAGACCAACTCCCTATATGGTTCAGGAATCCTCAACTATATTATCTCTGACAAATCTGGCATCTGTTTAAATAGTTTAGTAAAGACTAGCAGATCTTGCTGTTAAGAATGTTTTCTGATGTCTAGATTTTTTCTGAAATCTGCATGTTAGTCATTTTGATATCCTTCTATTTTGCCTTGTCACCTGAAACAACTCTTAAGTTATTCTACTCCACATTCTACATGGCAGCTTGAAGATAATTATGTATCTATACATGCCCATTCTTTGTAATTTCTCCTTTCCAAAACCTTACGATATTAGTTTCCTTCCTCTGGATATTCTGAAGTGTGATAACATCCTTCCTAAAATGCATGCCCAGAACTGGACTAAGTATTCTAACTACAGCCTGTAATTGATGGAGTAGAGTCAGTAGCTACAGTAATAATCAATAGGTTATAATTATTAGCTTACAGATAGTGACAGCTTTTTAAAAAATTATGCTTCTGCTTGCAATTTTATAGCATTTTAAACAAATAGATATCAAAATCTATCTGAATAGATTCTTTAGGTAACCAGCTGTTGCCAAATTGTGAAGAAAATTATAGTGAGCCTTCATGTTGTATTAGAGAAATGATGATTGTACTGTTGTTTATTCCCTAGCTTGTCGATTGAAATTATACCTTCTCTTTAATATAGATATTATTACCCCTGAGAAAACTATTCTAATATTTATGGATGAATATTTGAGAAGGAGAGGAAGAGATGGAGCTTTTCTTCTTCCCTATTGGTGTTCATTCTGCATAGGAAGTGAATCCTAATAAAATCCCTAGGAACAAATCTACCTAGTTATTTCTTCCAGTTGCTGAAATGTATTTTATAACAGCATATACTTGGGAAAAAAATTAAACATGCATACAGTATGTGGCTAAATCACACAGTACTTAATCAAATCTTGTATGTATTATTTTTACACTTTTTATGCAAAAGGGAATTCTGAAATAAGTATTGTATGCTATATCCATAAAAGTGTAACAGGATCATTAAAGTTTAAAATATAGCAATATTCATTTGTTTTGCTTCATCATCTTCCAAACTTTATTCTTTCCTTTTCTTTTGTTCTTTAGATTTGTGATAAAGAATGGCACTACTATGTTGTCAACGTTGAGTTCCCAGTAGCTACCTTGTATATGGATGGTACAACATATGAACCTTACCTTGTAACTAATGACTGGCCTATTCATCCATCACACATAGCAATGCAACTCACTGTTGGTGCCTGTTGGCAAGGTAATTATATTAATTTGAATGCATAAATTGAAATTTCGCTGTATTGATATTTCTATTAAATAGAGGGTTGTATTTAATGAAATCATAGTTTAAACAATGCCACCTGAAGAATGTTCTCTGAGAAGAACTGCATTTAGACCTTCTTAAATTTTGATGTAAAAATGCAGGCAATACACATGCAAAAAAGTAATTTAATTTAATTTTTAGAATACAAGCATTTATTGAATAATTTAGATATTCTCTGTGCAGCAAGAAAATAGAACTTTATTATTCAAATCTACATAGCCACTCATTTCACACACACACACTCTATGTATGTGTGTGTGTGTGTCTACTCCTTCAGATCATTTCTTCCAATAATCTACAAATTCCCAGACATTTTATGATTTAGTCCATTTATTCACACCTGGAATTAGAAATTATGTTTCATACACTATGCTGTCTTGCAAATGATTAAAAATTACTTAACTAAAAAGTGTTGCCCTGTTCCACTCCAAATATCCAATTAACTAGTTATGTTTTATTTTGATTCATTTTCCATTCTTTTCTTTTACTACTACCGATATTACATCATTAATTAAGTAGCTTGATGATCCTCTTTCATTGATTTCTTTCACTTAGTTCATGTACTGTGATTTGTTTGGCGTTAGCTTAGTGTGACTTAATAGTTTGTAATTTAAGAAGATATATATGAACCGTGAAATCATGCACTGTACTACCTAAAGTGTGGGGCTCATTATAGCTTTTTTATGTTGAATTTTATTTATATACACATAACATTTCACTATGAAATAATTGTTCTTAAAGAAATAAAGTCTACCTTTATGTGCACCTTCCACAATCAGACTCTGTATATGTGTTGGGATTGCAATATCCGGAATTTCTATCCAGCTTAATTTTCAACCATTTTCTTTTGGCAATCCTAAATCATATGAAGAATATTATATTATAAAAAGCTATTAAAACATTATTAATTCCTATTCTATTGTATGATGGTGGTGGTGATATTGATGATATTTGGTTTATGACTATAGCCTTACATTCATTCCATTTTCCTCTCATGCTTCAAGAAGTCAGCTAATTAGAAATTAAGTGCTGGACAATCATGCATCATAATTATAAGTTATTAAGTCTTAGGTCTCATAGCTGTTATTTATTCTGAAGTGATACCACCTCCAGCTTGAACTTCTGGTCAAGCATATGCAAAGAAAAATGTGTCTGGATAGACAGAAAGCATTTTGAATTTTCCTTTAATTGTCCTCACTTCTGCCATCTTCAGGAGAAAATATTGTAAATCAATCTATGCTTGTCCATCTGAACCATAGGAAAGTATTCTCTTGACTGAGCTTTGAAAGATCCTTGATAAGTAATAAAAACTCTCTTGACCCACTGCACAAAAAAAGGGAATTGAGGGAGTTGATATCTCAAACTTGATTGGCAATTGGAATTCCTAGCCCTAGCTCTTAAGACTTTTCTGGAACTGGAAAAGAGCTGATGTGATTCCAATCTTCAAGAAACTTGGAGTTTCCGGGACCTGATGGGATCCCAGGGGAACTCTACAAGGCAATAGGAGAACATATAGGACCCCTCCTGGTGGAAGTATATGATGAGGTTTTACTTGCAGCTAAAATGCCGGATTCATGGAGGGAGACATTGATTTCACTGATTCCGAAGGAAGATTCAGATCCTTGACTCATACAAAACTATAGACCAATTTCTTTGTTAAGTACTGATTATAAAATATTTGCTACTATTATAGCAAATAGACTAAAAAGAATTTTGAATGAATATATACATAAAGACCAAAATGGATTTCTCCCCAACAGACAAATTAAGGAACAATCTAAGAATAGTGTAAATGTTTTTAAATACTATGAAGCCCATTCGGAAAAACAAATAGCCCTTGTATTCTTAGATGCACAGAAGGCCTTTAACAATTTAAACTGGCAATTCCTAATCCAACAAATTTACAATGTGAATTAGGCACTACATTTGAAAACATCATAACCACAATTTACACCTCACAAAAGGTGAATATCATAATTAATGGAGAATATACGCGCTCAATAAAAATAAAGAAAGGAGTTAGGCAGGGATGTCCATTATCTCCCCTGCTCTTCATACTATCTTTGGACACACTGCTTACATGAATTAGGCAGAACCCAGGAATAAAGGGGTTAAAGATTAAGAAAGAAGAATATAAATTGCAGTCATTCGCAGATGACATGGTCTTTTTCATAGAGGACCCAATTGAAGTAGTTCAAGAACTGTTGAAAGACTTAGATCAATTTGGGAAAGTCACAGGACTCAAAATTAACAGGGAAAAATGAAATTAATAACCAAAAACTTAACAGGAAAACAGAAATCAGAATTGGAAAAGGCAATGGGATTACAGGTGGTAAAAAAAATTAAATACTTAGGAATATGTCTGACAGCTCATTGTAAGACACTAATGGAAAATAACTATAACAAACTACTACAACAGGTTAAAAAAGACCTAGAGCTATGGGTTAAATTGCAACTCTCCCTATTAGGGAGGATTGCCACTATTAAAATGACCAATCTTCCTAAATTTATTTGTTCCAGACAATACCAATAAAAATACATAAAAACTACTTTGTGGAACTAAATAGGATAACCGCAAAATTTATTTGGCAAGGGAAAAAACCGAGAATAAATTTAAAAGCAATGTAAGATATGAAGAGCAGGGGGGGGGTATGGCACTCCCAAATTGGGAACTATACCACAGCGCAGCCTCCTTACTATGGCTGAAAGAATGGGTAAATTTATCGAATAAAAGAATACTATTTCTAGAAGGCCATGATTTACAGAGGGGGTGGCATGCGTTCTTATGGGACATGGGGAAAACCAAACAGAATTATTTCCACAGACATGTAACTAGAGACTCTTTATTGGCTAATTGGAATAAAATAAAGAAAAAACACTATCTAAAGATCCCGATTTGGATCTCAACGATGGAGGCGATGATACAGCCGAACAATTTGGATCTTAACAAGATGATAAAATACAAAGACCTACTGGATGCACAAGGAACTTTAAAATCATGGCAAGATCTCCAAGAACAAGGGCTATGAATTGACCGGTGGGCTTACCTCCAAATATAAAATAGATATAGACAGGATAAGAAAGCTTTTGGAATTTACAGTAAGCCACAACAATGAGATAAAATCTTATTAGGTTCAGACAAAAATAATATAACTAAATTTTACAACTACTAATTTTACAAATTTTACAACTAGACGAGGAAGTAGTCAAAGGCAATATGATAGCTTGGAGTAGAAATATAGGACGTAGCATCACCTTAATAGAATGGGAAAAAGTCTGGATCAGGAATAATAAAACCACAAAATCAGCAACATATAAAGAAAATGCCTATAAAATGTTTTACAGATGGCATCTCTCTCCTTCGAGATTAGCGAAGATGTCTCCTAACATGAATCTGAATTGCTGGAAATGTAAAAAGACACACGGAACATTCTACCATATGTGGTAGTCCTGCACAGAAGCCCAAAGATACTGGCAGAGAATCAAAAAATTATTGGAGGAAATAACGGCTGAGCAGATTGAATTAAAACCAGAATTCTTCCTATTAGGGATATTCAATAGACAACTCCCAAAAAAAGCCAAATATATAATATTACACATACTTACTGCAGCTAGATTAGCTTTTGCACAATGTTGGAAACAAGCCGATATTCCATCAGAGGAAATGACTATTCAGAAAATAGTAAGCTGTGCAGAAATGGATAAATTGACCCTAGCACTTAAGGATAAAGAATCATCAGAATATTACAAGAGCTGGGAAGGTTGGTATCATTGGATAGAACAAAGATAGATAATATAATAGTAAACATTATTAAAACGTAAAGGAGGTAATAACTATATACTCACATTAAGATTTAATTGTAAATATGACACCAATAATAATAACAAATAAGGAACCACAAACTGTCGATAATGGAATTGCCTTTTATCTGTTTTTTTGTTTTGTTTTGTTTTCTCTATTTTTCTATGTTGTGTATGTGTTTGTTTATTTATTTTAATTGTATATTCAATAAAGTTTGTTTAAAAAAGAAAAAGAAACTTGGAGTTTGAAAAAAAAGCACTTGAAGGACACTCAGACTGTGAGGGACAAACTCTAAGCAAGCTTTTATGTGTTTTGCATTGAGGAGAGGCTTCCATCTAATTATTCTGCCATAAAGCCCAGATCTGTGGAGGGCTTCAGTAATGGTTGTCCTTCTGAAACTCTGTCCTGTCAGAGTGACCATTGGGTTCTTGGTTATTTCTCTTACTAAGGCACATTTCCCCCGATTGCTCCGTTTGACCAGGGGACCAGCTCTTGAAAGAGTCCTGGTTGTGCCAAACTTCTTCCATTTGAGAATTATGGAGGCCATAAGTGCACTTAGGAACCTTCAGTGCAGCAGAAATTTTATTGTGGCATTGCCCAGAACTGTGCCTTGTAATAATCCTGTCTCTAAGCTTAACTTAACCCCTCACTTAAAATCCTGTCTTCATTCTTTTCCTCTTGGTTGTTTCCTCAGATACATTTCACTGTTCATTGATTGCCACTTTTTAGAACATCAAAAATAATACAACAATAGCAACATAAATAAAATGGAGAACTGGAGAAAACAGTTTTGTGGTTTGCTATTTCTGGAGCAAAAACTTAGAGATTTTTTTAAAAAAATACATAACTGAAATGTACAGTATGTTTCAGATGAAAAAGATAACCAATAGTGCTGTAAAAATAAAACAAAACATTTAATTGTATTAAATAAAATTGCCTTCATAGCTCAAATTATGGTTACCATTAATCAACACAATGCAAATGTAACTATAGGTCTAAAGATTAGCATAAAAGGATTAAAATAATTGTCTAGAGATAAATACAAAACAGAAAGTTTAACTAAAAGGAATTTTGAAGATAAAAAGGCTCATTTAAAATTTGAGTGGTTTTGCTTTTGTTTTGCCTTTGAATCCTTGTTGATTCCTGTAACTGCCAGAATAAGTCCCACAGCTTTCTCAGAAAGAGCTTGGAAATCTTTTACCATTGCCTCCTTCCTATTCCTTACCTAAAGTGACCTAGCTGGGTATATGCCTAAGGCAAGATAAAATCCATCGTCTTTGAGCCTGCTTTTTACCCACAACACCAAACTGACACTCATTCATTTCATTTCATTCGTTCTTCCTTTATTATTTTTATAAATAACTCAAGGCAGCAATGCTTCTTCTTCCTCTTAATGCTTCTTCTTCTTCTTCTTCTTCTTCTTCTCCTCCTCCTTTCCTAATGCTCTTTCTTCCTACTATTTTCACCACAACAACCCAATAAGGTGAGTTGGCTGAGACAGAGTGAATGGCCCCAAACCGTCCAATTTGCTTTCATGCCTAGAACTTACATTCTCCCTGTTTCTAGCCTGTTTCTTAACCACTAGACCAAACTGGCTTTTTATTTAGATAATAAAAAGTAAATCTATCCTAAACCATAGGAGAAAGCCAACTCTAGCAGACCATAATTAAACAAATTCAGGTGCTATGGATTACTATACACATATGAAAATCAATTTTAGGTATAGCATTACATATTTTCAGACATTTCGTCTATTGGCTAGAAAATGTTCTGTTTAAACATGAGTTTCATACAATTTCAGTTTATTTTTGAATGTGTTCCATTTTATGAGAGAAGACATTATTATTGCCACCTGCTATTCTGTCATTCACATATCTGGCTGTCTGCCCACCTGCCTATCCTTTTCTCTTTCCCTGAATAAGACTGAATGGAGAATAGAAGGCTGTTATCTCTAACCAATTATTTTTTGCATTTGAACATAGCTGTTTCTTTTGCTATGCAGATGAAATACAAGTGGTGCCCAAATTATATTTTGTATGAAACAGACACATTGATTAAAGATCTATAAAAGTTGTACTTGTTTTCAACTGCACTGAAAAATGTACCCAAACCTAAAGAGTTATTACACATCATACTTCTAGTAAGATGTCAAATGTCATAATATTCTTATTCAAAGTTCTCCTGCTCAAGCAACAATTTTATCAGCTATTCATTTAGTACATTAAGTTATTTATTCTACATGTGACCTAACAAATAAAGATTTGGACACGGCAGTCTGAATTAGACATCTGAATCCCAGCCAATCTACATCCACTATATTGCATTAGCAATAGGGGAGCAGAATTTAGAAACAAACTATTGGTGATCAATACAATGCCTTTTAATTTACAGGCTTTTTCCTATTATATTTGAAAATGCTATGATAATAAAATTAATTTGCAACAATTTTTTTCAACACATAACATACAAGCATTCCCTACTGCTACTATAAAATATGGGGAAAACATATTTCTGTGCCCTCTTTTTCTCCAAATTCCCCTTGTAGATATATAATTGATATATTGATATAAATATATTTAATTGTAGTTGATTATAGTTATTGAAGTTGAATCATTTATCAGTGATTGTGACTATATTCAGAGAAAAGTTCTGCAGTCATTTTAGCCACTTCAATAGAAAAGACAGAGATGGCATGAGCATTCTCAATTGTCCCATAGTTATTACTGGCTAATACATAAATAAGATGTCAATTAATCAGATATGCTAATTGAAATGATTGTAAACATAGAGAGTAGTTTATTATGCAAAGTATTTCTCTGTAACATTCTGAGGCTCTGTCTTTTGGTTTCCAGAATATATTAATATTTATTTTTAATTAATGGAAGGGGAACCATGTTAGGAATGTAAGTCACCTAACAGTTGGGTTGGAAACTATATAAACCAGGATAGACATTTTAATACTGTCTCTTTAAGGGAATGCTAAAATTGTAATTGGGTGTGGTTCCTCAAATGGCCATAAGATGGAGCCAGAAACCTGGGTTGTTCCGTTCTGTTGTTGCTGAGAGTGTTGCCGTTCCTGCATTTTTCCCTATTGACTGTTGCTGATTGTTGATGTGAGGCTATTTACTGAACTGTTTTTGATACTGGACTTTGTTATTGGATTATCCCTGGACTGAAAACTGACTGCTTTAACCGTGAATGACTTGGACTGTTTGTTGAACTTTGCTTAACGGTTTTACTGGAAGTAAAAACCTACATTTTACTATACAGTATATCTGTATGCTGGTTGTGTGTTATTCTTCACCACTCTCACTACGTCTCCCTGTGTGCGCTCATTCTCCTAACGGGGAATTACCTCAACAAACTATAAAAATAAAAATATAATGTTAGATTATAGATCACAGTGCCATAAGTATGGCTGTACTAATAAGTCTAAATTTGATCCATATGAATATTGCAGCTACTTGTGGATTATTTCATTCTATTAAATGTCACACTGAATGTTTTTAAAAAATAGTGCCAGGAAAAAAATACTTAGTACTTTGTATATTTTATACAGAATATTTCCAGAAATACATGGATTTTTCTATGCAGCCTTTTCCCCTAATGTAATTATTCTAGTATATAATTTCTCCTGAACAATTTTCCTATTATTCAGTTCATTAGCATGCAATTTAACTGGTATTTTTTTTAAAAAAAATCTTTCAAATATGGTATTGATATAAAAGCTTCAAAATGATAAATAAAAGTAGTGCTGGTCAATAAAAAATAATAAATTGTCCTATTTCTACTGTTTGCAGTTCTTTTTTGAACTTCTAAACACTTATATCAATTTAAAAAATATTTATCATACTTGTTTTGTTCCTTTTAAAATATATCATTACATTGTCCCAAAGGTGCTTTTTCATGTGGCAACTGGACTTTCTTGATTTTTTCTTTGAAGACGTTTTGCTTCTCATTCAAGAAGCTTCTTCAGCTCTGACAGGATAGTTGCGAATGGAAGGATTTATATTCCTTGCAGACAGCTGGTCATTTGCATCATTTTAAAGAGCCATTGAAACACTTGGGGGTTTATCTGTGTCCTCAGGGTCACCTGAGTAGTGCTCTTGGTTCCTGTAGTCTGCAGTTTTTTCCTCTGGAAATCCATTCCTACTCCCACATCATTCAAAGAGTGTTCATCCCAAATTGTATAGCTAAAAGTCTGTAGAGGTTCTCAGTCATTGAGGTCATGGGACAACTTTTTTTCATGGGGCAAATTTTCAATTTCATTGTACACATCTGCAATAAATGTTTGTTTGTTTGATTGGTTGATTGATTGATTGATTGATTGATAACTGAGAATCTCTGCAGACTTATATCATTACATTGCAGTCATATTTATCTATACCTATGGCAAACAAATCTTCCTATTAAATAGAAAACATCTTCCATAAAGCCAAGATATAACTGATCCCTTTTTCTTTTTTAAGTTATAAGTAATCTTTCTATATCAAGATCTGCCAGAAAAAGAACTATAATTCATTTTGCATTGTATCTCATGAGATCAAAGTACAACTCATAAGAATTTCAATTTCCATCCTAAGAACTTCATGTAGTAGCACTAATTATTTAATTAAAACATAGAAGCAGAATTTATTTCCTTAGGGTTACAATGTATTCATGGAGTCTCTAAATTCTCTTTCTCTTTTTTGGTATCTACCCCCAAGATATCATTCTCCTTATTTTCTTTACATTTTCCTATTTTTAAAAAAAATGAAATCAATTCATACCTGGAAGCTAAACAACTGCCTTTCCAAATTATAAATGATGGATAATTTTTGAGAACACACACTGGCCCGGTGTATAACAAAAGATAGTTATATTAAGTTTCAGTTAATCGGATTAATTTTAACAATGGCAGTAAGAACAACTTCACAATAGCTGAATTAATTATTGAGGGAGATATTGAGCTTCCTTTTACTGGTTGTGTTCAAACAGGTGGTTAAACTGGTACTTATTAGGAATACTTTAAATGGGATTCCATGCACTGACAAATGGACTGATATTGAAAGCCAAAATAATCCCTTTAAAAGTTTTGATTTTACAAAAGTGTGAGGGAAGTAGCAGTGTTTTGACACTCCACGAACAAGAGTAAATTTTTGTCTTAACTATTTAAATAGTTAATTTTATCACGGCATGTTCAGGTACAGAGAAAAGACCATGTGTTTGCCATTTCAAGTTTGCAAAAACAATCAATTGTATTATTGATTGTTGCAAGTAACTAAGTGCGTGTGAAGTTTGGCTGCATTTGGCTGGGCTCAGGTGGTACAGTGGCAATAAGGTTTGTTATTAATTTTATGGTGCAGGTGGTTTCAGTCTTTTTTTCTTTTGCTGGATATACAAGTGCATTTCACTTGAACCCATCTCCTTTATTTAATTTTGTTGTCTGGCTGATGTTTGGCACTGAAAGATATGACCAGTGTTAGTAGTTTCTTGAGAAGACTGATTGTTCAGCTGAATAATATTTTGAACTGTTCCATTCATTTATCAGTGCTATAGACTTTGCTTGCTTGCTTTCCAGGGAAGACCTGGAATGCTTTCATACAAATGATGCCAACCTGTTTATTCTTAACAGTTATTTATAAAAGTGAAAATTTTTAACATAAAAATACTCATATTTACATCAATTTGTGAAACACACATCCAAAAAAGCGTCTGTTCCTCATTCACTTTTCTTACAGTTTAAACCAATGTCATCTTAAGCAAATGTTGTCATTTATAATAACTGATTCCATGATATCCTGAATCCTATTTCTTTGAAACTTGACATCTTTCTCCAAAGCAAAACTATTTCACTGTTAATATTTACATATACCTAATATGTGTCAATATGTGTTTAATGTTTAAAACCTTACAATTTCCAATAAATAATCTGTGGAAATCTTAAAAATTTATTTTGCTGGAATATTTCAGTATACAGCAGCATTGTACTACAGATTTAATTGTAGCTCATGGAAATACTACTATGTGACTGATTTAACACATTTTAGATCAAAACTTTTTGCCACTATTATCTTTCCAAAATATCCTGTATATTTTACTTCCTGCATACACTTAGCAATAGCACTTAGTATTTAAACTTATATATCACTTCATAGTGTTTTACAGCACTCTGTAAGTGGTTTACAGAGTCAGCATATTGCCTCCAACAATCTAGGTTCTCATTTTACTGACCTTGGAAAGATGAAAGGCTGAGTCAACCTTGAACAGGTCAGGGCTGAACTCCTGGCAGTAGACAAAGTCAGCCTGCAATACTGCATTTTAACCACTGCATCACCATGGCTCCACTTATTGGTCTTTGGCCATTATCTTGATCCTTTGAAAATATTTGTAAGAATTCACTTGCCCCAAAGGTTAAAAGAGAGTAAAAGTCATGTGCATTAATAGAAACTTTGCCAATCTGCTGCTATATGAATGCTTTTTTCATACCAATATTACTGAAACCAGTTATTTATTTTTTCCTTATCTATATTTCAAGAAACCATTACAGAGAAGCATAGAAGTAAATTTGTGTTGTAGCTAAGCAAATTTGATAGGTGGATATTTTATTAATTTAGCTTATCTATTTCTGCTTTCAGAGATATTACTATTCCTGGTTTAGATTTAATTTGGTTGATATGTTATTTTTAAATCTGGCATGCTATTTTCAGCTTTTTGTTTTACTATATTGAACACAACTCTACTCATATATTTAACATAATGAGATGTTGAATGTATCCTAAACTGAACAGTTTTTCCATCATATGTTACAGAAATGATTTTTTAATGCTATATTTCAGGCTAGGACATATTTTAGTACACCTAAAATACGTGTAACAAATGATGTTAGAACTATAAGTAGAATTATTTAACTCCAAAATAATAGTGTATAAGCCATTTTCTTTTTACAGCTTACAGCTATAAGAATTTCAGCCCAATTATATCATTTCAAACATATATAACAGTGCTGAACATATTGATATTCCTAAATAAATATGCATGTATTACTCATGACAATTTGTGGTTCCTTTTCAATAGGAGGAGAAGTCACAAAGCCCAGATTTACTCAGTATTTTCATGGCAGTCTTGCCAGTCTTACCATACGGCCAGGCAAAATTAAGAGTCAAAAAGTGATTTCCTGCTTGCAGGCTTGCAAGGAAGGTCTGGATATTAACTCCCTGGAGAGCCTTGGCCAAGGAATAAAGGTAAGAAATGAACTGATACAATCTTTACTAACATCTAAAACTGATTTATGAAGTGATTTATGAAGCAGAAGATAGAATACAAACTCCAAGAAGCAATCTAATTTGCCATAAAGTCACACAAAGACAGTAAAAGTGGACCGTTGGGACAATGACTGTGTTCTCTCTAGTGTAAACCTATGGAAATCAGATAGTGTAAGTGTTTCACAACCATTCAGGATTTCCATTTCATTCTGTCTGAAATGATTCTGTATAGAAGCAAGTGAGTTTCCCATGAGAGACAACACACACACACATATTAACAGGTATGTAAAATCAAAGAACACTTGTGAAAGACTTCACACACACACCTCAAAAAACCCTCAGCAAGTTGTGGAAGTATGACACTAAAATTTCATAACTAGAACTGTCTGCAGAAGATAGATCCCTTTTTCTTATTGTTTAACATAACATCAGCATGATCAAAAAGGGTTCTAGCACAAATTACAAAATTGAGGATTTACTTGGATCTTTGCATCAAGTCAACTTCTGCTTTTGCACAGTACTAAACAGCCACAAATTACTTTTTTATTTTTTATTCTAAGAAATAATTCTAATTCATCGGAACTTTTTTAAAAAGTCAAACCTCTAATGCAGATTTCACAAACTGCAACACATTATGCATACAAATCATATAACATCTCCACCAGTGGGAGTAACCCTGAGTAGATAAATATTGAAAAAAAGTGGAACGAACATATTACAGGTGCATTCAATCTATCAGATTCACTGAGTGCTGTACTTTCCACAATTTTTATTCTTTTAAATTAAAATACTTATATTGAAAACAGAACTTGTGGTAAACAGAATATTCATTTTGTTTGTCATTAAAGATACTAGAAACTCTTTCAACATGTTAGCTATAGCAAATCAACACTCTCAAATTCTGTAAAGACTGAAAATAAGTTTGACCAAAATGCATTGCATCATATTACATTATACACTGCTCAAAAAAATAAAGGGAACACTTAAACAACACAATGTAACTCCAAGTCAATCACACTTCTGTGAAATCAAACTGTCCACTTAGGTAGCAACACTGATTGACAATTAATTTCACATGCTGTTGTGCAAATGGAATAGACAACAGGTGGAAAGCATAGGCAAGCATAGGCAAGACATCCCCAATAAAGGAGTGGTTCTTCAGGTGGTGACCACAGACCACTTCTCAGTTCCTATGCTTTCTGGCTGATGGTTTGGTCACTTTTGAATGCTGGCGGTGCTTTCACTCTAGTGGTAGCATGAGACGGAGTCTACAACCCACACAAGTGGCTCAGGTAGTACAGCTCATCCAGGATGGCACATCAATGCGAGCTGTGGCAAGAAGGTTTGCTGTGTCTGTCAGTGTAGTGTCCAGAGCATGGAGGCACTACCAGGAGACAGGGCAGTACATCAGGAGACGTGGAGGAAGCCGTAGGAGGGCAACAACCCAGCATCAGAACCGCTACCTCCGCCTTTGTGCAAGGAGGGACAGGAGGAGCACTGCCAGAGCCCTGCAAAATGACCTCCAGCGGGCCACAAATGTGCATGTGGATGCTCAAACAGTCAGAAACAGTCTCCATGAGGGTGGTATGAGGGCCCAACGTCCACAGGTGGGGGTTGTGCTTACAGCCCAACACCGTGCAGGATTTTTGGCATTTGCCAGAGAACACCAAGATTGGCACATTCGCCACTGGTGCCCGTGCTCTTCACAGATGACAGCAGGTTCACACTGAGCACATGTGACAGATGGAACAGAGTCTGGAGACGCTGTGGAGAACGTTCTGCTGCCTGCAACATCCTCCAGCATGACCGTTTTGGCAGTGGGTCAGTAATGGTGTAGGATGGCATTTCTTTAGGGGGCCACACAGCCCTCCATGTGCTTGCCAGAGGTAGCCTGACTGCCATTAGGTACTGAGATGAGATCCTCAGACCCCTTGTGAGACCATATGCTGGTGCGGTTGGCCCTGGGTACCTCCTAATGCAAGACAATGCTAGACCTCATGTGGCTGGAGTATGTCAGCAGTTCCTGCAAGACGAAGGCATTGATGCTATGTTCCCCAGACCTGAATCCAATTGAGCACATCTGGGACACATTTGTCTCACTCCATCCCCCAATGCCACATTGCACCACAGACTTTCTAGAAGTTGGGGGATGCTTTAGTCCAGGTGTGGGAGGAGATCCCTCAGGAGACCATCCGCCACCTCATCAGGAGCATGCCCAGGCATTGTAGGGAGGTCATACAGGCACTTGGAGGCCACACACACTACTGAGCCTCATTTTGACTTGTTTTAAGGACATTACATCAAAGTTGGATCAGCCTGTAGTGTTTTTATCCACTTTAATTTTGAGTGTAATTCCAAATCCAGGCCTCCATGGGTTACTAAATTTGATTTCCATTGATAATTCTTGGGTGATTTTGTTGTCAGCACATTCAACTATGTAATGAACAAAGTATTTGATAAGAATATTTCATTCATTCAGATCTAGGATGTCTTATTTTTGTGTTCTCTTTATTTTTTTGAGCAGTGTAATTTTTTCTGACTTCAAATTCAGTTTGTGGCATTTCGTAAATACAAGCAGTCCTCGAATAACAACAGTTAACTTAGTGACCATTCAAAGTTACAACGGCATTGAAAAAAGTGACTTATGATCATTTTTCACACTTACAACCATTGCAGCATCCTCATAGTCACGTGATCAAAATTAAAATGCTTGGCAATTGGTTCATATTTATGATGGTTGCAATATGCTTCCTCCTTACAAGCAAAGTCAATCAGTGTTTCACTTAAACAGCTGTGGCACAAATGGTCATAAAATGAGGCAAAATTCACTTGACAAATGTTTCATGTAGCAACACAAATTTTGGGCTCAATTATGGTCAAAAGTCAACTCCTGTTCATTTGAGCATTTATCCATTCATATCAATGTACCCACCCATCAGGTTTCACAATACCTAATTAATGAAAGGCTGTGTGATATAAATGAAATATTGAATAATACTTGTGTCTATTCAAAAAACATTTTAAAAAATGATGTCAGCCCTCTCAAGTAAACCAGACAGGAAACCCAACTAGATAAGCTAATCCTATTTTATTATAATTCTACATTATCAGAATCTTGCAAGACTTGAAGATACAAACTTCCCGCCTCTACTTTTAACCTTCTGATCAATTTGGGTGGGTCCTCCCTAAACTACTTTCTCTGAGCATTAAGCTCCATCTCTTGTCTGCTTGTTTCCTGGGTAACATCCCTTCCCCTCATTCCCCAGGTTCATTCACATATTCCATTACAAAAAGCCAACATGATAGTTACAACTGCCTGATCAAAACCATACTTCTTAGTAAATATTTGACATTAACACATGTATAAAAGGGAAAGGTCTTTGATTTCAGTGTCATCCCCATAGAGGCTCCAGGTCAATATGAAATGTGATGTAAAAACTAAACTTTGTACATATTATGAATACACTATAAATATAGCATTTATACAACTTCTATCAATATTGCTTGCAGTGTGCTGCTTGCTGTTCTTGGAGTGAGGGTAGGGAGGAATGATTAAAAAAGAAGGCATGAACTGATTCCATTACACAGTAAGAGACTATCATGTTTACTGATCAGATCGTGAATTCGTAAAAAGCCCTTACATCTAAAAAACATCCAGGTTACCCAGGAGCTTGCTCTTCCTGAGACCATCATCTGTGAACTGTCCTTAAATATCACATTTTGATTCTTACTATGTTACAGAGCCCCTGATTATGACATCAAACATGTAAACAAGCTAAATTCACTACTAACATGGGCATAATCCTGCCCACACGCTTTTATCTTTCTTGGTGACTTCAATCTACCTCATATTAACTGGACCCTAAACGAATGTACAACTGAACCCATATATGCAACCTTCTACAATGCAGTAACAAGTCTAGGACTAGAACAACTAGAATAACTAGTAACCAACAACACTAGACTTAACAACTGCCTCGATCTCATCTTCTGCAATAGTTTGAATTTAATTTATGAAATGCAAACTAAAGAACCCTTTTCCAACAGTGACCACAATGATTGACTTTTGTCTCAACATACACCCACACAAAAATCATCACAATGACGTAATCCCCAATTATAACTCAAAAAAGGCAACTATGATCTTATAGACAATGATCTCTCATCCCTTGATTGGCAATCTCTATTCAGTGGATGCAATACTGTTGAAGACCATTACAACATATTTTTACTTGAAGTCAAAAGAGTCATCAAACTATATGTACCAATAACAACTCACAAAAAAAACAAAAAAAACAACAACAACAGATTACCCATAACAATAAGGAAACTTCAAACCAAAAAGAGATCACTCTGGCAGAAAAACAAATCTGGTCACGTTGTCAACTTCAAAAGCTGATACAAAAATTTATGCCACCAGATAAAGACTGAATGCACCAATTATCACATTAAACAAGAGGAAAACCTTCTATGCACCAATTCCATCTGCGCTTTTTACAATTTTGTAAACAACAAACTAAAAGACTCAAGGTCCATCCCACCCCTGATAGGACCTAATGGTAAAGACTGCAACGACTACACCATTAAAGCCAACATCTTTAACACATTCTTTGGCTCAGTATTTGTAAACAGCAATGGATCATGCCCAGTATTTCCAAGCCGAACCACAGATAACTACAATGATCTAATACATATCGATTTTACAGAAGACAATGTTGAAAAAGCACTTCACAATCTAAAACCATCTCTATCTATTGGACCGGATGGAATATGTGCCTACTTCTTAAAAAAAAGCTATCCACTGCCATAGCAGAACCTCTAAGCATAATCTTTGAAAAATCTTTCAGGACCAGTTCCTTGCCTAACCTATGGTCACAAGCCACGGTCATCCCCATCTTCAAAAAGGGAGATCCCAGCCTAGTTGAAAATTACAGACCAATCTCCTTATGCTACGTCACCTGTAAAGTCATGGAATCAATTATTAACCAATCCATTATGCTCCACTTAGAGACAAACAACCTACTCTCCAATAAACAATTTGGTTTCAGAAAAAAAATATCCTGTAATCTGTAACTGTTACACTGCAAAAACCTATGGACGACATAACTCGACCAGGGCAAAGCAATATACGCAATCTACATAGACTTCTGTAAAGCCTTTGATTCAGTGGTACATGACAAACTACTCCTAAAACTAAAATCTTATGGTATCTCTGGACAACTGCATAACTGGATAGAAGCATTCCTGTCAAACAGACAACAAATGGTCAAAATTGGGAGTGTCCTATCAAATTCTGTACCTGTCAATCGTGTTGTTCCCCCAAGGCATTGTTCTAGGACCAACTCTCTTCATACTCTACCTAAATGACCTCTGTGATCACATTAAGAGCATCTGCATTCTCTTCGCTGATGATGTAAAGCTGTTCAATACCACAGACAATACTGCTACCCTTCAAAAAGACCTTGACTATGTATCAGAATGGTAAAACAAATGGCAACTTCAAATCGCAACAAATAAATGTTCTGTCTTACATATTGGCAAAAAAAAATCAGAAAATAAAATACAAGCTGAATAGTCAAGACCTTGTTGATGATCCAAGCTCTGTAAAGGACCTTGGAATATTCATCTCTAATGATCTAAGTGCTAGAGCCCACTGTAACTACATAGCCAAAAAGGCATTAAGAGTTGTTAACCTAATCCTATGTAGCTTTTTCTCCGGTAATATCACACTACTAACTAGAGCATACAAAACATTTGCTAGAGTAATACTCGAATACAGCTCATCAGTCTGGAACCTACATTACACATCTGATATTAGCACAGTTGAGAAAGTCCAGAAATATTTCACAAGAAGAGTTCTCCACTCCTCTACTCATTGCAGAATACCTTATGCCACCAGACTTGAAATTCTAGATCTAGAAAACCTTGAATTACCCCATCTTCAGTCTGATCTAAGTATCGTATATAAAATGACTTACCTGTCAATGAATACTTCAGCTTCAACCATAACAACACAAGAGCACACAATAGATACAAACTCAAGGTTAACCACACCAAACTTGATTGCAGGAAATATGACTTCAGCAACAGAGTGGTCAATGTCTGGAATATGCTACCTGACTCTCTGGTTTCTTCCCCAAACCCCAAAAACTTTAACCTTAGACTGTCTACTATTGACCTCACCCCTTTCCTAAGAGGTCTGTAGGAGGCGTGCATAAGCGCACCAATGTGCCTACCATCCCTGTCCTATTGTTTCTTTGTTGTACCCATTTCATGAATTCATAACCATGTATATACTTATACCTATTATCTTGTAAGCGATTGACAAATCAAAATAAATAAATAAATAAAAATAAATGAAGAGAGATTAAAATAGTATAGCTTTTGCTGATACTAATGTCCAACTACCATTAGGCAACATGGGAAATTATCTACTCTAAAATTCCAGTTTGGAATATCTGCCCAACTCCAGAATTTCTGTAATGTCTGGAATATTCCATCACATCAAAGATTCTGCTTTTTGGAATCTTGGATTTGATGCTGTGCTTTAATTAAATCCTAATTATGAGATAAATAGTGGAATGATTTGCTACTAGGTTTCAGGAAATTGTGAAGCATTTTTGACAAATTATAAATTCAATTAAAAAGAACTTTCAGAACTTTCAGTATTACAGTGCATTCTTAGCTTCCATACTGATACTTTGGATATTCATCCAGTCAAAGATGTCTGGTTAATAACAGAATAACAGAATTGGAAGGGATATTGGAGGTCTTCTAAACAACCCCCTACTCAAGAAGGAAACCCTATAGTATTTCAGACAAATGGTTGTCCAATCTCTTCTTAAAATTTTCCAGTGTTGGAGCACCCACAGCATCTGGAGGCAAGTCATTGCACTGATTATACTTCAGCTTCAACCATAACAACACAAGAGCACACAATAGATACAAACTCTAGGTTGACCACACCAAATTTGATTGCAGGAAATACAACTTCAGCAACAGTGGTCAATGTCTGGAATACTCTACCTGACTCTGTGGTTTCTTCCCCAAACCCCAAAAACTTTAACCTTAGACTGTCTACTATTGACCTCACCCCTTTCCTAAGAGGTCTGTAGGAGGCATGCATAAGCGCACCAACATGCCTACCGTCCCTGTCCTATTGTTTCTTTTATATATTTTTTTATTTTTCTTATATGTATCCATGTATTCATAACTATGTTTTTACTTATACCTATTATCTTGTAAGCAATTGAGAAACCAAATAAAATAAAAATAAATAATGTAATTGGTGCAAAATTGGTGCAAAAAACTGCAACAAGTAATATTACACTAACTGGTAATATTACACTAATAACTAGAGAATACAAAACATTTGCTAGACCAATACTCGAGTACAGCCCATCAGTTTCAAATCTGCATTACGTATCTGATATTAACACAGTTGAGAAAGTCCAGAAATATTTCACAAGAAGAGTTCTCCACTCCTCTACTCATTGCAGAATACCTTATGCCACCAGACTTGAAATTCTAGACCTAGAAAAGCTAGAACTACACCGCCTTCGGTCCGATCTAAGTATAGTATATAAAATTATACATTACATTGTCTACCTGTCAATGAATACTTCAGCTTCAACCATAACAATACAAGAGCACAAAATAGATACAAACTAAAGATAAACCACACCAAACTTGATTGCAGGAAATACAACTTGAGCAATAGAGTGATCAATGTCTGGAATACTCTACCTCAGTGATCCCCAACCTTTTAGACGCCACGGCCCGGTACCGGCATCAGCTGGGCGCCGCGGCCTGGTACCGGCATCAGCTGGGCGCCGCCATCTTTTTTGATGAAAAAGCCCGGTGAGCTTTCTACCCGGAAAGCTCACCGAGCGTGGCGCCGCCATCTTTTTGATGAAACGTGCTTCCGGTGAGCTTTCTACCCGGGAAAGCTCACCGGAAGCACTTTTTCATGAAAAAAAAGATGGCGGCGCCCAGCAAGCCGCGGCCCGGTAGGAGTTGTTCCACGGACCGGGACCGCTGCTCTACCTGACTCTGTGGTTTCTTCCCCAAACCCCAAAAACTTTAACCTTAGACTTTCTACTATTGACTTCACCCCTTTCTAAGAGGTCTATAGGGGGCATGCATAAGCACACCAATGTGCCTACCATCCCCGTTTCTTTTATTTTTCTTATATGTATCCATGTATTCATAACTATGTTTTTACTTATACCTATTATCTTGTAAGCAATTGACAAACCAAATTAAAAATAAATAAATAAATAAATAAATTGTTCTAATGGTCAGGAAATTTGTCCTTAATTCTAGGTTGCTAATTCATCATGTACCTTTAGAAAAGGAAAACAGGAACTCAAGCTTTATTACTGCTCCTCAATTTTTATCAAATGTTCCTTCCTTCTACAAGAGGAAACTTTGGCTGCAGTGCTTCTTTGTTTACTGCAAAAGGGGTTCAATGGCAGTGTACTTAACAGCATGTGTGCTTTATAGAAATTTTAAAAAATACTTCTTTGCTTCATTATGAAAAAAGGAGCTGCTGCTTACTTACACTTTTCTTTAAAATATTGGAACTGTGTTTCATCACAATGCCAAGCAACACAGATATGCCTGTTTGTTATTATTTTTTATTTATTTATTTTATTTATTTATTATTTTTTATTTTTATTTGTCAATTGCTTACAAGATAATAGGTATAAGTAAAAACATATAAGAAAAATATAAAAATATAAGAAAAATATAAAATATAAGAAATATAAGAAAAATATAAAATATAAAATAAACAATATTATTATTCTAGGACTTTGTCTTCTTTTGAAAGAAACTATGTTCAAATTGAAAAAAAGGCCCCAGCTTTATTCCAGGAGTTTTAAAAAGTCCTCAGCTCTTTCCGTGGACATACTTTTGAAATTTATACTGACTTCAAATCTCTTTTGGGGATCTTTTCTAATACAAATCCTATACCCTTAATATTTCTATGCATCATTACAGTCTCCTGGTTAATGCTAATGATTACTCACTCATCTATTGCCAGGAATAACAATAGCCAGAGGTTATTGTCTGACTCACCTGCTACATAAAATGCCAGATTTTAAACTGCCATCACTGCTGGAACTCTTAATGCTGAAGGCCCTCCCACACTACCATGTCAAGCTGATCAGATTGCAAGATTGCCTGCTTGAGATCGCAAAGTAACTCATGTGTTAAACTGGCTGTATAAGAGTTGGCCAGTTCACAGGCTACTAGAATTTAAACCATTCAAAACCATCAACTTGAGACATCTCACCATAAGTTTTTTTTTTTTCCTAGCAGGGAAATTCTGTTACTGTAAGAAGCCATCAAACTGTCATACTTCCTGAAACATGAATGTTTTGGCAAGAAGTATGTTTGTTGGGTAGGGATTGATCAGGGCAGTGGAAAAAAATAGTATTCCTCCTCGGAAGTAATCAAAACACCTTGTGATGACTCCTTATTGATTTTGTGAGACTATTTCAGAAAAAGAACTAATGATGCTACACTCTTATTCAAAACTGCCTGCAACAATAATAGCAGTGCACCACTTATTTTGAAATCATAGATTGCCTTGTCTGATATTATCATCTTAGATAACATATGTGTATTTCAAAGTTTTATCAAAGTTTAAGCATTTTATGAACAATATGCTTTTCCAAACTTTTACAGTTCCCTTAATCCACCCAAATAATCTTCAACCCAATAGCTAGACTGTGGAGATGATGCAGATAATCTTGGATTAAATGAAGCAAATTATTGGAAGATACTAGGACAGCTTCCTTCTTGTATAACATACTACTCCTTGCTCAAAACATGAATCCGTTCTGGTGAATTACATATGGGCAATTAATATAAAATAGGCTTGACTTTTCATCCTTTGTAATATTTACAAACTAAGCAAGAATTGGAAATGTGCTTTATTTTCAAAACTGGTTGGAGTTGATGCCCTTGCACCAGAGTTAGTTGAACATTACTCCAAACATTGTTTTTGCCTTCAGGAGTTACCAAAGGAAATTTCCCTGAATCTTGTATAACTTACAAGTTGAACCCAGAAATCATTATTGAGAAAGATACTTCTTGCTTGATGAAATTATCTTACTGTAACTAAAGAGTAAAGATGTATTTGTTATGTATTAGTAATACTTTTTGGCATCCTGAAGCTCATGCAGTTCTTCAATGAACCATAGCTGCTGTTTTGTAAGTAGTCTGACCAGGTGTTTAAAAGAAGCAATCATGCATGGGAATGTTGCACTTCAATATTCACCCTTACTACTTGCATCCCAAGGTTCACAACTTGCCCATCCTTTAGGAATGCTTTTATTTGTCCAGTTTGAGGCGGATATCTGCTAGAAAGAGTCAAAATTGTTGTTTTCCATTTTGCCTCCAGCAGCTCTCTAGTATTGACAAGCAGTTGTTTCTGTGATCGAACTGTGTATTGGGGAAAAAGAATCCAAAAGTTTAATGTTTCAGTTTCAAAACATTTTAGTCTGTGATCTAAAAGCTGGCATGGTGCAAGTTTCTTCATTCATTTTCACCTTTTTGGCCATTTTCAGAGCCGGTTAGACAGCAGGTGGCAAAAACGAAACAAGCTACCAGGGGCAAGTCTCATGCAGTGTTTTTGAGTTGGCCTGACAGTGACATGCCTTGATGAAATTGCAGTTGGGCTTAGACTTAAATAGAGCAATAAAAAGAAAGATTGTATCTAGCTTTCAAGAACATTTGTGTAACAATTGTTTCTAAGAATACACAAGTGCATAGAAATGGTAGGTTGCCCTGGTTAAATCTGGATTGTAGAGAAATGTATTTTGATTCAAAGTATTTGTTTTGGCTTTTAATTCAAGTTAACTGGAATTAAATAAGTGTTAGTTAATAAAATGGTAGATTTTCTTTATTTTGTTAAAGGTATGACCTTATCTAAGAAACAGGCTTATTTTAGTTGTTACAATGAGTTGCTCTATATCATTTTCCTAAAAAACTAATTATATCCTTTCACTACCTCTGCAGTATCACTTCAATCCTTCCCAATCAGTCCTTGTTATAGAAGGAGATGACATTGAAAATATTAATCAAGCTCTCCAAAAAGTCTCCTATATCAACTCAAGACAGTTTCCAACTTCAGGTATTCGCCGCCTTAAAGTGTCATCCAAAGTCCAGTAAGTTAAATTCACTAAGCTTGATAATAGAAGCAATGCATCAATAAATTCTTGTTGAGGACTTTTTAATTTTGGGATAAATGAAAGAGTTTTATCAGCAACACTCATCTTTTAATATATTGGCCTGCAGCTTAATTGTTACAATGACTATGATTTCTACTATTCCTGCATGCCCATGGAGTTCTGGGATGTGTCGAAAATGGCCTCCTGATGCATTCAGTATAAAATGGGCAATGAGGTTCTCAATGCACATTTAACAAGATAGCTTTATCAAACCTGTTAAGTATCAGTTTGAGTTTGTAATTAAAAATACATACGCCATTTAATCAGATTTAACCATTGACTGTTTGTTATGTTATTCATGAGTTTTAAGTTGTATGGGTGCAGTGACCTTTGTAAAGATCATACCTGTCAATCCCATGCTGGGCTGTTCATGAATAATTTGAGAAACTGTATTTTAATTCTCATATGGAACTGAGTAATCCTGAAGCTGATCAGTGAGTAGGCATTAAAAACTTAAGTGTGCAGAGATCCCAATATCTTTGGATAAATATTCTGTTGCAACTGTGTGTTTTTTAAGAAAAGAGTGAAGCTTAATCTTCCATGAAGTTAAATGGTATATTTTTCAGATGTTTTGGTGAAGATACGTGCATTAGTATTCCAGACATAGATACCTATGTAATGGTGTTACAAGCCAAGGAGCCCAAGATTACAATAACTGGAATGGATCACTTTGCAAGACCTGCCACACAATTTGAACATGAAAGAGGGGTGATTCTTTTACCAGATATCAGAATTGTCAGCACGGTTTCTAAAATGGAACATCCCTCTGACCTGAAGGAAACTGTGACTAGAGGTTTGTTGGGTTTGTTTGTTTTTTAGGTTTATGATTTTCATGACTTAAGCAGAACTTAATACCAAATATAAATGAATAGAAACAGCCTCTGCTAAGATGTTTGTAATCTTGGAAGAAGATTGTTTAAGGCAAGGTAACATGTTCTATGCCTCTTAAATATTGTCCTTCAGTAAAGTGCATAATACATTGGAGAAGCAGCAGCTTATTTTATTTCAGCCTTCTCCTGCTTGGTACACTCCAGCCAACAAAGTGTACATCAGATAAGCACTGATTTAAGGGGGAAAAACAACTTTAAAAAAAACAACTATTCCTTTTTGCTCTGTCCTTTGTGAGCTCTGGAGAGTTAGCATTGACAGTGCTGTCTTGTGCAACATTTATAACTTACTATAATTAAAATGCCATGGTAAAAGTTTCCTGTACTTTCATCCCTTGGATAATAACAACCTGAGCAGAGCAACCTTGGTTGTTTAATTTGTTTATAATAATTATATTTACTTATATTTACATTTATTTATAATATTTACTGATTTTCATTTTAAAAATAGTGATTGGTTAAAATAAATACCAGAAATGGCAGTAAAATAGTAATAGTAAAAATAGTAAATATTGAAACCACAACTAATTAAAATCCACATTAAACTATAAAAATTGGAAAAGTCTGTAGGGAAGATAGCAGTTTATTATAACTTCTGCCTTGAAAAGTTGTTATATATGCACCATGATAAGGAACATCATAATGAACTAAGTGCAGCAGTCTCGGAATCACTTTCAAGAGAGGAGCTCTTCATATAATGTGTGATAGAGCAAAGTAAAATTAAGCAGTTATCAGTTAGATGCCAAATATAGATTTTAGAGTTAACTAGGTAACTCTTGTTATTGCCTAGTTATGTCTGCTGAACAGCTGAATTTCTTCCAATTGTATCAATTTGTTTTAATTAAACAGGTGGCTCAGGGACAGATAGAAAACAGAAAAGGAAGCTAAACAATGTCAGTAAGCTTTTTGGTGTATCACACTAGTGAAAGAAAGTTTATGTGAACCAATTTCTCCGAGTGTATTAGATCTAGAAGCAATAGTTGTTGCCAAAGCTGCACCCCCAATAATTTCATTTATTGTAAACACTATGACCTAATTATTATTGGTGGCAAAGTGATAAAACCTAAAGATTTTCTTTGTTTGCAACAAAAGGATGGGCACATAAATATAGTGAATAATTTAACCTTATTCAATTCCATGTTAAGAGAGGGGGGGAGAAAGGAAGGGAGGGAGAGGGGTGGGTGGGGGGTCATCTGTCTGAAGTGATAGAAATTGATATCCTTGGCCTTTATTGTGAAAGATAATTCATTTAATTGATGACATGCAAAAGACATTTTAGTTGGATTCATGCATCTCAGCCATGCTCAACAAAATTGCATTTTGATTTAGAATGATGTACAAAAAGTCATTTTTCCATGAATACATTTTATGACCAGTTGGTGAATTAGTGTTGGAAAATCTTTGGGATTATTGGATTTTTTTCAGCATTATTATTTTAAAACTTTGAGGAAGCTGAAATCTTTAATGACACACAGTTTTGTTTTTCTAAACTTTTTATTCTTAGTTGCCTAAACAGTGTTCCTTGTAGTGCTCAGGAATAATTCATTATACCCACTTATGCACAACCTTCTGCTCTGTATTACAAATAAACACATCACTTAATAATGGTGCTCAGCTTCTCTATGTTATGTTATTAACTATAATAAGAAATTTTAAAGCATTTTGCATACACATACACATTTCTTTCATAACAGTCATTACTGAATGATGGCATTTTTTATCAATATGGTATTTTCCCTGAGAACGAGTTTTCAGCATGATCAATTTTCATTAACATGGAAAGCCATGTTTAAGCTTTACTTCCTAACACCTGCAAATATGTAAATAATACTGTCATAGGGATCAATACCAAGCTGATCAAGGGTTATTTCTTTGGGAATATGAAAACAATTACAGCTGAAATACAGTGATGGTTCATGTACAGTACTTGGTTTATATAAAGACGCTCTGCATATTTGGTAAACATTTTTTATTCCAAATAGAGGTAGCTGAAAAGCTCTTCTGTATAGTTTCATCATTTGTAGTGATAATATTCTTCAAAATTCAAAACTCATATTCCATATGTAGATTAGCAGAAACACTGGCAGATCATATTTACAATGGATATGCAGGAACAGTATTCAGTTCATTGTAAACTATTAAATAAGACCAGAGTATACAAAGTATTGTGGAAAAAGTTTTTAGATAATCTGTGAATAAAACTGTGAATTTAATAATTCTAGAAATACATATGTTGCCACAGCAACTCCTCCATCTTCATCATCTCTTCCTTCCTTCCTTCCTTAGAGATAAAATTAAAGTTTTTTTATTAGATCCAAATTTGTCCAGAAAATACAAACCATTCTTAATGATTTGATTGTGTTCATACAAGTTAAAAGTGATACAAGACCTCTTTGTGTTTTTTTAATGTCCTAAAATAGTAATATTGAGAAAGATAAATGTGGTACCAAATTACATTCCTAAATTATATTAATTTATGAAGGTTTTTGTTGCTAACTGGAGTTTGGCAAAGAGGAGAAGCTGACATACTGTATATGGACATAAATATATCCTCTTGACATTAAGGAATGGATTAAAGATATGAGTCATCCATTTTTGAAAAATCTTCATTTTCTAAAAATGACAAGATGAACCAAAACACTTATTCATTATCTATATTTAATGGCAAGCTAAAGGATGGAAATAGTACTAAATGGATATTTTGTGGATATTTTGATTAGTTCTTTTTCTCCATTTATTTAGTTTATTTAGTTAATTATTTAGACATTTAGTTCATTTAAATATTTAGCTCATTTTAATTGCTAAAATGAATGTAGGATTTTTTTTAAAAAATAATGTATAACTACCATATCTTTTGCTGGTAATAGTGATTGATGTTGTAATTATTTCCCTTTCAGTGGGGATGTGGATGTGTATCTCTGTTTATCTATCTAAATACACATCTCAGAAGGATTTGTGACTACTGAGTTAATATTAATACACATTCACTAAAAATTAGCATAATCATCATTATGTCATTCTGTTTTGCCTCAGAAGGTGACATGACAGTACTAATCAATCTTGGTTCATCTGCAAAGTTAAGCAGGCAGGGTGAGCTCCAGTTAGTACTTGTCTAGGACATCTGAGATTTTGAGGGAATTGGCAACCCAAACAGAACACTTTGAAAAAGACTACAAGACTTTTTCAAAAAAAAAAAAAAAAAAAAGGTACAAGACTTCTGTAATATTGCCAAGTAAAGCACCTGGATGCTGTCACCCAGAATCAAGTCTCTTTCTAAATTAACAATTCAATTCTGTACTTTTGAAAGGCAGTTTTGCATATATTATTTTTGTTCTTTTCAGTCATGGACTGAAAATTGTACACTATTTAAGGTCAACTGAGTATAGTGCCCTGTAAATAAATTATACTTTGAAAAGGAACATTATTTTAATATGTTATTTGACATTTTATTATTATTATTGACAGCCCACAAGCCAGTTCTGTTAGAAAAAGTGGATCACAATCTGGATTTTTGTGATATTTTAGTAATTGGATCAGAATTGGATCCCAAGCAAGAGTGTTTGGAATTGGACAAGAAAGACCTCCAAGGGAAACATATAGAAGCTACTAACTCTACAGCAGGATATTCAATATATGGTTTGAGTATTATTTTTTTTCATTTCTGTATCTTATCCTAATCTAATACTCAATAAGTTTATCTTAAATTAATATGGCTATGCTGTACCTAGCTTTTTTAAAAAAAATAATAAAATGCATCAGCATGGCAGAAGTTAGAAAGCAGTTTGCTATGAGGAATTCCAGATCCATTGACTGTTTACCCTATTAAACAAGATGATTCATCCTAATCTTTATCTGAGTGGATATTATTGATTACAGAAAATAGATCAAAGAACATGTACTACATTGAACTACATTTCCTAGCATCCATTACCATAGACCATGCTGGTTGAACCACTAGGAAGTGCAGTTCAACACTATCTGAAGAACCATGTTCACATCTTTTTATTATAATAAAGCAGAATATCTCTAGATTATTGAGATACACAGAATTTGTAGTCTTCATATCATTTGCAAATTATTGTGAAATTGCCTGAAGAAACAGTAGCATGGAATTAAGGGTAGTAATAATATGTATTTACTTCTGATAACGTTTTCATAATTGTTTTTTTTTTCTCTTTTTCCTGACATTTAATGTGTTTTACTGGTTCAGGTGTGGACACTATGAAAAACTATGAAAAGGTTTTACAGCAAATTCGCTATCGTAATTGGCACACATCTTCCTTTTCTGATAGAAAGTTTAGAATCAAATGTTCAGAACTCAATGGGCGCTATACCAGCAATGAATTCAATTTAGAAGTAAGTAGCATTAAAAAAAACAATTACAATTTATTTTTATATTAGAAAATAAAAGGCACAGAAGTAGTGTTTGGTATCTATTAATATAATTTTCAGATAATTTAGTGAACATGTAGTTATTTCTCAATATGTTATTAGGTACCAATGCAGACATAAACACAAGAAATAAATTAAGATACTATAATAGAGTGTGGGAATGATTTCAGGAAAAGGATGGAAGAGATATTGGCTATGAAACAATCAGGCAAATGAGTCAGAACCCTCAGTAACTTAACATCAGGGTGTTCTGATATTGCTCACATAAGCATACATCACAAATGAGGTCAAAGTTTTATTTGATGTTTTCCACACCAAATAATTTTCCTCAGAAATTCCCAACAACCACACAATCCCCCAACAGTTCACAGTTCAGTCCAGGAACAAGCCCAACATAAATTTGCAAGGCAGGACATGTCCACAAGGTTAAGGCAGGTCTGTGAGGCAAAAACTAGTCCATGAGACAGGCAAAATCTGTGAAGCAAGTCCAGAGGTCAAGGCATGATCCAGGGTCCAAGGTACACAGTCGAGTCAGGAAACAAGGTTCAAGGCAAGAGGCATGGAAGTTGATAAATACAAGCCAAGGAAATGGACACATTCCCAGCGTTGTTTCATTCCACTTCCTGAGCTAAATAGCCACTTCTCAGCACATCCATCAAAAGGGGCAAAGCTCCTGCCTCGCAAGTAGCCTGGCTGACCTTTGTTGTACTTGCTTTCTCTCAACCCTACTCACTCTTGGATCAGAAGGAAGAGGCTATTCTTCCACATCTCTGCTGATCAGCTGTAGTTGCATGCCTTCTATCTGTACTTCTGAAACCTCTGGGTTTCCCAGCTGTAGCTGTGTCTTTCATGTCCATAGCTCAGAAAGCCATTCATCCAGTCACTACTTTTGAGATGACTCTGTGGTGCTTGACCTCATCACTTCAGACTCAGAGCATCTGGCAATCTCTAGATGTTCTTCTACATCTCGCTTCGAGAGTCCTGGAACTGGCTATTCCGCATCTGGAAAGGCATCTGGGCACTTTTCCAGGGAAGCCATCACATGGTACCATCACACAGAGAAAGAAACTCAGAAAGGACTGCCTTAATGGATTAGGCAATTAAAAATGGTGGCTGGAAGTTTTGTGCTTTCAGATTTGCAGGATCCTATAAATATATTGTTGCAATAAAGTAGATATATTCCATCTACTCACATTTCCAATCTGGTTTACCTACGAAGGCTGACAGATACTTTCTCAAAGTCATTTTATTAATAATTTTTCACTAGTACATTTTTAAACCAGAGATTAAAATGAGATTATTCTTTATTTATAAAGAACAAATTTTCCCTGCCCCTTGTTGTTTCTTTTAAACTGATATAATCAGCATTCTTGAGGGCTTGCTTCTCGTATGTGTGAAATATAGAACTCTGTGCAGTAGACACATTTTTAAATGAATACTTTGGGATAGGATTAAAAATAGTGCAGAAATACTTGCTATGACATCATGTGCTTGTCCCAGATGATTAGAGCTCTGATTTATGCTGAGCACCACATACTACATTAGGTTTCACCTAAGAACAGCTAGTAGGTAATCTGGACAACATAAATGTCAATTGTTTGTCATGATCAGATCTCTATGGAGTTTTCAGCAACTACTGACTTCTATTGCATTATCCATTACTGCCACAAGCTCCTTATATATTATTGGGACATTCCCCATGGAATTCCAGAAACACAAAGTGGATACCTTGTGTTTTTGGAATTCCATGAGAAATGTTCCAATAATCTGGCAGGCAGCTTAATAGTAGAGTCCCTAAATTTAGCAAGGTTTGAGGAGAGTCACCTGGGACAATGTTAGCAGAAGGCAAATGAAATTGCATTCATTGCAAGTTTGCTCACTCAGTATTTGTTTTGTGGAACCTACAGACAACAGATTGCCTACACTCTTTACGTTTATTATTTCTAGTTATTCATTGAAATTGGGAGTTTTGTAACTTGGGATTTTTTTTAGGGAATATTGCTGCAACAAGGTAGTTGTGAAATATACTCTCCAGTGTTAGTTGACTGGCTTGCTGTATTCCTGATCCAATTGATTAGGCCCAGATAAACTAATCTCATAGTTCTTTTTCAGCCCTGAAACTCTATGAGAATCTGGTGTTTTTTTTTTCATAATTATTTCCTCTGATTTAATTGGTAAATCTGAAAACATCACCCTATGGATTAAGTGCTCTCATATAGAGAAAATGCAAATTGTGACCTGATAATACTTCTGCCTGAATATAACTTCTCAGCTTGACTATTATGCAAAATCTGATTAGTATTATTGTGAATACTTCATATTTGTAATATTAGTTTCTGTTTCCTTCTAGATTAATATTCTACATAATTCCAACTCTAATTCCATGGAATATACAAATCTTATGATAAAAGAGCCACAATTTCTCCAATCAATCCATCACCCAGAAGAAAGCACAAACAATATTCAAAGCTCAGGTATTACATTGGAATCTGAATTCCTATAACTTATTATGGCAGGATAATTGAATTTGCAAGACTCTGTTTATATAGCTTTACAATAAAGTAGATTTAGCTCATCTGGTTGTGTTTCCTGTCTGGTCTATGTGGTAAAACTGACAGTAATCATGCAAGTCTGAAAGTACAATTCTTCTGTCCTCTGCTTTACAATCTGATAAATTGAGGGACTCTTCTGCAGTTTTTGCCCTGCCCATTATCTAGGCTATACTGCCTCTTTTGTTATCATTCCATAGGCAGCATTTCTTTCTCCCAAGATCTTTCCCACATACCGTTGAACATCCCCAAAAGGAAAGGAAACAAATCTTCTTCCTCCTTCCTGATCCTTTTAAATGAATATTAATATCATATCTTTTCTTAAGGCTATTCAAGATAAGCATGTAGCACCTGTTTCCTTAACAATTTCTCATGATTAAAGTTTTCAACCCCCTCCCCTGCCCTTCTCAACACAATGGTGTGTATTTCCTTGTTGTTGATGGTGTGGTGTTCTTTTCTCCTTGCAGCTTACTGGCTGCTCATCTCCAGCAAAATTAGAAAAAAACATAAAAACAACCAAAATCTTAAATCAGACAGCCATACTAAAATAAATATCCTTTTTTTATCTTTTTTGGACTGCAATAGCCAGAACTAGATATATTTTCCCAGTAGGCCTTAACAAGGGAGAATATAGTAGAATAGTTGGCCAATTTCCCCTCCCTTGGACTTATGGCTAGTTTTAATACATCCCAAAATAGTATTTGATTTTTGTCAGCTGCATCACATTGCTTGCACATGTGCAGCCTCTGATCCACTAGCACAGGGGTCCTCAACCACCGGGCCGTGGACTGGTCCCGGTCTGTGGAGCACTCTGTACCGGGCCGCAAAGAAAAAAAAATTTAAAAAAATGGCAGCTTTCTTCGCCTTCGGTGAATGCTGCTGGGATCGGGGATCAAGGACACAAATGAAAGAAGGGGAGGGAGGAAGCAACCGAAGCCTGTCCTGCTCTCTGGCTCAGCAGCTTCGGTTTCCTCCTGCCTCGTTCCTCTCTCAGTCGCTCTCTCGCTCCTCCACCAGCCCAGGAAGAAACTGCTTCAAAGAAGCCGGGGGTGGCTTTTCCTGTCGCTGCAGCTCCTCCGAGCGCCTGTTTACCCCCACCCGCCCGCCTGCGTGCGCTTCAATTCAGTGCTCCGTTCTGCCTGCCTGCCTGTCTGGTTGTTTGGGAGCAGCTTCGGCTGAGAATAATAACTATTCGCCTCTTTTTATCAGCCGAAGCTGCTCCGAAATGAAGGCAGGCAGGCAGGCAGGCAGAACGGAGCACTGGGTTGAACCGCGGGCGGGCGGGCAGGGTGGGGGTAAACGGGCGCTTCAGAGGAGCTGCGGCGACAGGAAAAGCCACCCCCTGGCTTCTTGGAAGCAGTTTCTTCCTGGGCTGGTGGAGCAGCGAGAGAGCGACTGAGAGAGGAACGAGGCAGACACCTGAGGGAGGGAGGGAGACACCTGAGGGATGGGGCTGAGGGAGGCAGGGCTGAGGCGCTCCCTGAACTTGGTGGTTTGCTTGCAGACGTTTCATTACCTGACTAGGTAACAACATCAGATGTTACCTAGTCAGGTAATGAAACGTCTGCAAGCAAACCACCAAGTTCAGGGAGCGCCTCGGCCCTGCCCCCGGTTCTTGAAAAAGTGTTTGTCCTTGAAACTGGTCCCTGGTACAAAAAAGGTTGGGGACCACTGCACTAGCACATCCAGATTCTTTTCATACATATTACTACCAAGCCAGGTCTCTTGCACCTGTTATTGTGCCTTTCATTTTTTTTCACTTCAGATGCAGGAGTTTTTATTTCACTGTATTAAACAGTATAATTCATTTTGACCCAGTGTTCAACCTGCCTAAATCTTTTCAATCATCTCTTTCTGATTGTTTGCTTTAGTTTTGTGTGATCTGTAAACTTGATAATTGTCTCCTCAAACCTTTCATTCATGTTATTAATAACATTTTGAATAGCACAAAGGTGGTATTCCATTTAATACTTTTCTCCAAGTTAATTTAAAACCATTTGTAAGTCCTTTCTATTTGCTGGCATTCAGCTGATTGCAAATCAATATATAACATAGCTCTTGTTTTACCATTTTATTGATAAAGATATCATTAGAAATTTGTTGAATATGTGGCTGAGATCAAGTTACCCATGGCCTTCACCTCACCCATTAACTCTGGTTAAATTTGATTTAATTATTTTCAGCCTATTTTCTTTCTCCTAGCAAGATAATTTTGAAGTTAAGTCAAACATCCAAACTTGTTTTGCTGGTAAATTTAATATGTGCTTCTTTCACCTCCTCAACTAAATCATTGATAAAAATATAAAAAACGGAGGAATAGCATCTTAGCAGGCAGCTGGGATAGGGATCAAGCCCAAGAATCCTGTTCCTTCATCAAGATCTACAGGCTCAAAAACCTCCCAGATAACATTTCCAGATGTCACCTCTATCAGCTTTGTATAAATAATTTTATGCATTAAGACCCCCTCCAATGATGAGATTGTGTATGTGATTCTGTTGAAAGACATATTCTCCATTTACATATTCACTGATTGTGAATAGTTTCTGGAACTCAAGAGCTGGAATTATAAAATAATAGTAAGGGATTCTATACAAAAGACAGTTTAAATGTGATAATCACCTATAGATGAAATTGCAATTTTTTTTTTAAAACTGTGTATGGGAGAATTGTATTGTTATCTTTTTTTGTAATGGTTTCTTTTAAGTTCAACAACAAAACAAATGTAACTGCAGTTACATTTAGGTATTGTTATGAATACAGAAAATTGCTATAATTATAACAAACATAACAGCTTTATTAATTAAGAAAACACTAAAAACACTAAATATACCCAAGTGGCACTGGAAGAATATGTTAAATTGACCCATTTTATTTCATTTCAGTACTTCCAAGTATGGCTACCATCACCATCATAATCTCTGTCAGTGTCTTAGTCTTCATCATAGCTATGGGGGTGTATAGAATTCATTCAGCTTGCCACCATACTTCAAAGGAACATGAAACTAATAAAGAAAATGAAATGGACTGGGATGACTCAGCTCTGACTATCACAATCAATCCCATGGAAGTAAGTAGAAAAGCCATGTTGTCCTATATTCCTGCTATCAGTCCTATTTTTTTTTCCATTTATGTGCAACCATCTTATTCAAAATCCCCTGATATTTACTAAATGTAGTGGGTGAAAAGAAAAACATCATTCCTACTTTTAGATTGGCCTTATTTCTGATTTTGGCATGTGTAGTAGATCTGAAAAAAGTATCTAGTACATCTAAAGATACTCCCAGATACACATAGATAGGATGTGCAGGATTCTATATTTCATGGCATTACTATATCAGATTTCATTGAAGTATATTTGGTTTAATCTTAACCTAGAAAGATGTAAATACTATTAGTACCAATAATATATTGGTGTTATGAAAATTACTTTGCATACATTTTAATGACAGTGCCCTTGTTTAGTCATTCAGAAAGGTCATGTTACATTTTTTTTACTTGTAGCTTGGCCTTTTTTCACATGCTGAATCTAATAATGTATTATTGATGAATATCTCTGTATCAAAGCTACAATGAAAAAAATTAGTAGAGGTGCTTGCTTAATCAAGAATAGATGGATGACATTCAAGTTGGATTGTTTTACCTGATTAATTATTTAATATGATCTTATAGAAAAGATGTCAGGTCATATATAATTGAATGATATAACTGCTTTTGTTGCTACATTTCATCCTTTAGTTTTTGTGAATTTTAGTAAGGGAGGTCACTTTCATTTATCTCTTGGTAAATCTTAATTTTAGTAAGGGAGGTCACTTTCATTTATCTCTTGGTAAATCTGTTAGTCTATAATTTTCTCAGCTGATAGTTAGCTCTATCAAATATGACTATATATATGAAGGGTGATTTCCTTTTCTTTTAGGTACATATAAACATGTACCAACCACACACTCTCATTTAGAGATTTACAAATAAACCTTGGGTTCTTTTTTTCTTATCAGCAGCTCTATTTTATGCTTCTTTATAATACATAGAAATATGAACAACCTTGTGGAGAAGAAGAAAGTGATGAGGAAGAAATTGAAGATGAAGATGATACAACCAGTGCAGAGTCAGATGAGACTGAAGAAGAAGAAGAAGAAGAGGAGGAAGCCACTGGGAATAAAGGAGACAAACAAAATACAACCAGGCAAGATCAGTTGGAGTGGGATGATTCAACATTACCCTACTAGAGTCTTTAGTTTTCTTTCTCTTTTTGTATAAACCAATACTGTGTATTTTGAGTCAATCCTACTGATTCAACCATATCTTGGATCTATGAATTAATTGACAGTTTAACTTCCTATTGACTACAGATGATAAAACTGCATTGTCTGAATTTGATATAGTTGTATCACAACTGCTCCCCATAATTGTTCCTTTCTTGATATGTCAGTAATAGCACCTGGTAAAGCACAGTATACAACTATTAAAGAGTCATTTGTAAAAAGGACACCAACCTGACATTATACATTTGTTATTGCTTCTCTAGTTCCCTGTTCCTTTTAAATGTATATAAGCAAACCCAACTCATCAGACTATAAAGTCCAGGTTACTTTTAAATTTTTCCAAGGTTCACACACATATATAAAATCTTTTTGGGATTCCTTTTAATTCTGCCTTGTTAAAGATCCTACTGTCAAAGATTTAAAAATATACATGCCACGCAATGCACAGGACAAAATTCATTTGCGCATATCTTTATTTTCACTTTTTTGTTGTGGATATTTGATCTTTGCAGAGAGTTTCAAAACACACTAAACTGTATTTGTCTGTGCATGTATAAGAATGCACTGCTAATGTCCAAAGTTTGCTAAAAAGAATTCTTGTCTAGTCCCTCAATTAAAACTTAGTTAAAAGGCATGTAAACCCTATAAATGGAAACCTTTGTCTGTGATGGTTTTTCAGTGCCACACAGATTAAGAAATGTTTTCCTTTGTGTGAAGGATAAAACTAGAGTGTTACTGTGGCTAAGACTTTTTATCTTTAGAGAAAGTATCTTCTGAGAAAATGTAATTATAAATAATCATTCAGTTGCAGAATTTTATGGCAGCTCTGTACCATCACAGAGATTGCTTGGAATTCAGACATGTGCTACTGTATATGTAGGAATTTAAATATTATTTATAATCTCAGGAAAAAAAAACCACTCTTTTGCATGTTAAAACACTCAAAGCTCTGAATGCATTGTTACAGGTGGAATAGATGTTTGATATAGTCTGTTTATCATTAAAATAAATTCTAGGAGCAAAACAAATAATGTCATAATAAAACAAATCATAGAAATTTTAAATTCCTCCACACGCTCCTTTTCATAGATCCTTCTCTTCACCAAAGATGTTTTGTTTGAAAAATTACAAAGAATTAAACACAGAACTTAATTTTTTTTTAAAAAAAAAAAACCTGATAGCATTTGAAAACATTTGGTAAAGAATAATATTGGGTAGTTTGCATTTTTCCAGCTAACCATTATATTTTGAATATTTATAAGTTTGTGTGCTTTCTTATATATATTTTTTCAGTATTTGTAGCTCTACATTTGAATGCCAAATAGTGCAGTATTTGATGCTGTGCATGTTTTAAATCTATATAAATATAGGCATTTGATGGAGCAAAATGTTTTGTATTCATATTTTCTTAAAGATTTTGGGGCTCTTGTTCCTTTTTAGCCCACCCATTGTTGATAAAATCTCCTGGTTTTAGCTCAACAGCAAATTTGCATATAGAATGCATGTGAAGATGCACTCTTGTGAATACATAACTCACTGTCAAGCAAAAAAGTAACAAGAGCTTATTTTTATGTTTGTTTTTATTTTTATCATTGGTTTGAATGAGTGTCATTTCATCCTTTCATGTCAAGAATTACTCTATATATGACAACTTCCAAAACAGATCAGTGCTATCTGTGACTTTGAAAGAACTTTATTACTTTTTTTCTATGAATACATTTTAGTAAAGGATATATAGGAAATTGTCTGTCATTATAGCCTACTAACTAACAGCAACTGCTTACATTCTCCTATTGGAGAATTTTAATTAGAAATGACAAAGACTCTGTGTGCAAGATAGCTGCTTTACCACTAGACCATTACATGTCCTGCTATTGTGTAAAGTTTTGCATCATTTTAAATCTTGAAGGGCTAAAGTAAATCTCTTTGAGCAATTGCCTATATCTAATGAAAGTAGTTCTCATGCTTTGAATATGATGAAATTAGATTCTTTTTTCTCTAAATGCACATGGATCTTTCATAACTGTGTAAGAGATCAGAAATACATTAAATCAGACAGATGATGATGATGATGATGATGATGATGATGACTCATATATATATATACATATACATACACACACATATCCATGACCATATCCTAAAGTAAAAATTAATTTTTAGAATGCAATAATATTTTCTCTTCAAAGTAAAATGCATGGTAAAGCTATTGCTTTATTTATTTTAACGACCTACAGAACCAGATATTACCTGAGATTAACTGAATTAAACTTTTCTACAATGTTTTTGTTTTACTTGAAAAATACAGCTGTTCTACAACTACCAAATTAGCTTTTATCTGATGACTTCTGAGGCAAATATTCACACTGACTCTTAATTTTATACCGTCACAGTGATCTATTAAACTATGTGGTATTGCATCTGAGTGCAGTTTTACTCTGCAAAATAATATAACAAGTGAATCAAAACCCAAATATTAGGGGCTTTAGGCCTAAAATAACCTAAGATTGTGACTCACTATAGATATGAAAATTGCTGACTGGGTAACTTTAGGCCAGTCACACTTTCTCAGCCCTGTCCACCTCACAGGATAGGGGCGCTATCATCTTAAGTAAAGGAATTTTCCTTATCTTTCATGGCCATACTCCTAACATACAAGAAACTATTTCTACTTTTTTATTTGTTTTGTATGAGTTAGGAAAACACATTTCTATCTCAGTCTGTTTAATTGTATGGGATAAAGTGTTTCTTTTAATTTTAGTAGATGTAATACTGAATTATCAACTTTAAATTTCTTTAAAACTGCTAACATTTTTTACTGTGTTGACCACTACCCAATAAAACAGCTTGAGTGAAATAAAGTAAGACAAATGTTACATCTTGAAGGAATCAAGGTGCCCTGTGGAAATACCAAAAATCCTTATAAGGACAATTACTACAAATACCTGGCCATCCTTCAAGCTTACAATATCAAGCAAATGAAGTCAAAAAAATTGGTTAGAATCAAATACATCAAGAGAGTAAAGAAGATCTTAAAGTCCAAAGTCAGTGGAGGAAATACTATCAAGGCAATTCTTATCAAGAAGAGTTGGAGATTGCATGGCATGTTGCAAGCATATCAAGTGGTTAAAGAAGAAAAAGGAGCATTGGAAGGCTATCTGAAGGACAGTGAAGATGTTGCACTGACACTTCTATACCAGAAAAGCTTACTGAGTATTGGAAAGACCAAACTACAAGAAAAACCAAATGAAAAATAAAAAAGAGACATGGGAAGACAAAGTATTAAATGATCAATACATTAAAAATAGCAGGCAAGGTAGATAATACCAAGACCTGGCAGTGGCTAAGAGTTGAAGAGGGGCTAATTTTGGCTGCAAAAGACCAAGCCTTAAGAATAAATGCATACAAAGTCAGAATAAAGAAGAAAGCAACAGACAAGTAAGTGCCGCTTTTGACAAAAATTGAAGAAACAATAGACTACTTGGCTACCTGCTCTAAGAAGATTGAACAGACTAACTACAAACAAGCATGACAAACAATGATGCATTGGAAGATCTTCAAGACATACCAATTACCTGCAAGCAAGAACTGGTGGGATCATAAAATAGGGAGAGTCGTAGAAAATGAAGAAGCTAAAGTGCTCTTGGACTTTCAGGTATAAATGGATAGGCATATGTCACATGACACCCCAGACATAACAATTGTCTGTAGGAAAGAAAAAAAAAGTCTGCTTAGTGGATCTGATAATACTTGGAGACAGTAGAAGAGAAGAGAAAGAGCTGGAGGCGATAACAAAATACAAAGACCTCCAAATAGAAATAGAATGTCTATGGCAAAAGAAAGGAAAAGTAATACCGATAGTAATAGGCACATTAGGTGCAATTCCAAAACAACTGTAGCACCATAGAACACTATCAGCACTGACAAATTAACTATCATCAATTGCAAAGGCAGTTTTACTTGGAACAGATTACATTCTAGGATGATATCTTTAACAACATGAAACATCAACATCTGCCTATCTTCGGTCCTTAGGAAGAATGTAATAGGTTGGTAAAAATTAGAAATCCAATCTAAATATCTGGCTGACTGTATCACCAATCATCATCATAATAACAAAATTGAAATTGAAAGATTATAACATGAAGTGGCTATAGTACTACCATTGGTTATCAGCACACTGGATGTTATTGGACAGAAGAAATGTTAGACAAAATTTCCATCTATCAATTGCAAAAGGCCACACTACCTGGCCATATGTATATATGCTATCTCAAGAAGAGATAGGTCTACCATTTGTCAGAAATGATGTAGGGCCTCCCACTTTGGGGGGGGGGTGACTAGATGACCTATAAGTTCCCTTCCTACTCTGATTATCTTTTATCTGTTATCTAATGCATTACAACATCCTAGATTCTTGTTAAGAACTTGATGCATATAAAAACTTATACCAGCTAAAGAATTTGCAGCTGTGACTTTAAACTGTTGTGAACAGATAATGAGAATAATGAGATTACAGGTTGATAAAAATAACAAATCCAGTCTAAACATCTGGATGACTGAGCAAATGATCATAATATGTCAACTATTATTATGACTGTCAGGAAGACCTGAAAGAGAAGGTTAGAAGTAAGTTATCATGGAGAAAAACTATCTATGGGGCTGCTGTCAAAAATGCTTTGATGAAATGTAATCAATAAATCAATCACAGCCAGCTATATAGATTATCTTTTAAATGCATTTATTATATTTATATTCAGCTCAATTTTCCAGGAGCAAACAGGGCATATATGGCACTATTTCCTCCAGTTTCTTCCTACAATGATCTTATGTGATGTGTTGTTTCTTTACCAAGTATTTCCATTGAAATTCTATGACTAAGGATAGATGTAGACCTAGTTCACTAACCTTTGTCCAATACCTTAAATCTGTACAAACACTAAAGCAATAATATTTTCTGCTCCTAAAATGCTGTTTTATGCTAACTTATTTTACTAGGCAAATAGCCAGATGCAATTGTGCTATCCTATCAGCTAATAATTTAATGTTGATTTGAGTTATTTAAACTCTCTGAACATATTTAGCAATAAAACCATAAGGCATGCTATTGAAGACATATCTCAATTAGTATAACAGTATATTTATGGCTACATTTCTAAGATTGTTAGAATTTGGCTGACAAATACAAGCAATTAAGTCATTAAGTCATCAATATGAGACAGGAAAACAATCCAGACTTTGACAAATCAAGTACAAATACTAGAAAAATCTGAGAATAACAACACCACCAGCAAAAAAAATAAAAAAAATAAATCAAGACTTTACAAATGAAAGAAACAGGATTTTTGTATGAAGAAATCTTGGCAACTGCAACACATTTATTCATTGGATCGAAATAGAAAGTCTGTATAGATCAGGTTTTTTTCAACTTTGGATTAGTCCAACCGTGTTAGGACTGCAACTCCCAGAATATTGGGCTGGCATGAGACCATGAACTGTGTCAGATTTCAGAAGGATATTTCTGACAACAGCTAAGATTTGAGCACTGTGGGACTCTGTTTAAAAAGGTTGTGTATGTAATGGTAGATGGGAAAGTGGGAGATTGAGCAAAAAGATGCTGCCAAGGGAAAGGTCAGATATGAGACAGCTTAGTCCATAGCTAGAAAGTGGGCAGGGCTATAGGCTCAGAAAAGAGTCTGAGTCCAAGTAACTAGGCAGTAACCTTCCCTACTTACTTGGACTGCATAAGAGATGGCCAGGGACGGAAGAATTGTTCTTTTGAACTTGAAGATTCCATCAATGTAGGTTTACAATTAAATAGAATTAGTGCATATTACTATCTGGTTCATTCCACAAAACCTACAGGCTGCTTTAACTCCAGAATTCATGGTATTCATAAATATAGTCTGCCACTATATTAATTAATGAAGCTGATAGTGTCGTCCTGTTAATTTCAGCTAAGTGTGAAGAGATTATGGTTCAAGGTCTTAATATGCATTCTCTAAAGAGAATTGGAATTTTGTGATATATGTAGGTTTGAAATTGTGATTACTAATGTAATTAAAAATAACTATCATCTTTCTCTACGTGGATGATAGGTCCTATATTGTAAGATGTTTATTTGTTAAATTCCTGGAGAGTAATATCAAGAAAGGAAGTCAAAATTATAATCCTATTATCAGATGCAGATGTATGAATCAGATAACAGATAATCAGAGTTGGAAGGGACCTTGTAGATCATCTAGTCCAACCCCCCGCGCAAATGGCAAATGGCAGTCCAATCTCTTCTTGAAAGTCTCAAGTGATGGCACTCCCACAACTTCCGAGGGCAAGCTGTTCCGTTGGTTGATTGTTCTCACTGTCAGAAAGTTTCTCCTTATTTCCAGGTTAAATCTCTCCTTGTTCAGTTTCTATCCATTATTCCTTGTCTGGCCTACAGGCGCTTTAGAAAATAGCTTGACCCCTTCCTCCCTGTGGCTGCCCCTCAAATATTGGAAGACCTCTATCATGTCTCCCCTGGTCCTTTTTTTTTTATTAGACTAGCCAAGCCCAGTTCCTGCAACCATTTATTGTATGTTTTAGCCTCCAGTCCCCTAATCATCCTGATTGCTCTTCTCTGTACTTTTTCTAGAGTCTCAACATCTTTTTTTATAATATGGTGAACAAAACTGGATGCAGTACTCTAGGTGTGGTCTTACTAAGACTTTATAGAGTGGTATTAGTACTTCCCTTGATCTTGATTGTATCCCTCTGTTAATACAATTTAAGATTGCATTAGCTTTTTTGGCTGCTGCTGCTGCACACTGCTGGCTCATATTTAACTGGTTGTCCACTAGGACTCCAAGATCCCTCTCACAGTTACTGCTATTGAGCCTGGTTTCACACAGTCTATATGTGTACTTTTGGTTTTTCTTGCCTAAGTGTAGGACTTTACTTTTCTCTACATTGAATTTCATTTTGTTAGATATGGCCCAGTGTTCTAGTCTGTCAAGATCCATATGGATCTTGAGCCTATCTTCTTGGGTGTTAGCTATTCTTGCCAGCTTAGTATCATCTGCAAATTTGGTAAGTTCCCCTTCTATTCCCTCATCTAAGTCATTAATGAAGATATTGAAGAGTACTGGGCCTAAGACGGAACCTTGTGGCACCCCACTGCTTACTTCCCTCCATGTAGACTTAGACAGATTAAGGACTACTCGTTGAGTATGGTTTGCCAGCCAGTTGCGAGTCCATCTAGTGGTGCTGCTATCTACTCCATTTTTTTCTAGCTTACTAAGAAGTAGGTTGTGGTCTACTTTGTCGAATGCTTTGTTGAAATCTAAATATATTATGTCCACAGTATTTTGCTGGTCTACTAATTTAGTCACTGTGTTGAAGAATGAAATAAGATTGGTTTGGCATGATCTGTTCTTAACAAACTCGTGCTGACTGCTAGTTATTATTACTTGTTTCTAGATGTTGGCAGATCTGTTTTTTTAATTATCTTTTCCAGTATCTTCCGGGTATTGATGTTAGGCTGATTGGTCTATAGTTTCCTGGGTCTGTTTTTTTTTTCCTTTTTTGAAGATGGGAACCACATCAGCTCTTTTCCAGTCCTCTGGTAGTTCGCCGGTGCTCCAGGATTTTTGAAAGATATGGTGCAGTGGTTCTGAGATGACCTCTGCCAGGTCCTTTAAAACTCTGGGATGTAATCCATCAGGCCCCGATGATTTGTTTTCATCAAGATCAGACAGGTGTTCTCTTACTAATTTTTTGCTTATTTTAACTTTTATTTCTGGTCTGTCTTTTACAGTTATGTTTTTGTGGGTTGAGCTATAGTTTCTTTTTGTGTAAAGATGGATGCAAAGAATGAGTTAAGCAGTTCTGCTTTCTCTCTGTTGCCTGTTACTTCCTTGCCGTCTTCTCTTTTTAGTGGACCGACTGTTTCCTTGATTTTTTTTTCTCATTATTTATATGTTGGAAGAAACTTTTTTTATTATCTTTGACTTTTGTTGCAAGTCTTTGTTCGTTCTGAGCCTTTGCTATCCTCACTTCATCTTTGTAGATTCTGGCTATCTGCTGATATTCTGCCTTAGTTGTATGTCCTTCTTTCCATTTTTTGTACTTGTCCTTTTTTTCTTTCAATTTGCCAGAGAGATCTTTGTGCAGCCATGCTGGTTTCTTCTTGGATTTCTTGTTTTTCTTTCTCAGTGGTGTTGTGCTGGTCTGGGCTTCTATGATCATACTTTTTAGAGTTTCCCAAGATTCTTGAGTTGTTTTCCCCTTTAGGATTTTCATCCATGGAATCTTTCCCAAGTTCTCTCTGAGTTTATTGAAATCAGCTCTTTTAAAATCCAAGACTTATGTTCTGTTGCTTGTGTTTGTGTTATGTTGAATTCTAGTATGACATGGTCATTCTCACCCAAGGTTCCTGCAGTTTCAACTCCCTCTATCACTTCTTCTCTGTTTGTAAGAATTAAGTCCAGTATGGCTGTCCCTCTAGTTTCACCCTCTACCTTTTGGACAACAAAGTTGTCAGCTAGGTTGGTAGGAACTTATTTGATTTCTCACTTGGTGCAGAATTAGTTTTCCAGTTGATATCAGGATAATTGAAGTCTCTCATTACTATTGTTGTGTGTTTCCTGCATATGTGTGTTAGTTGGCTGGCAAAAAGGACATCTATTTATTTATTTATTTTTTTGCTTGATTGGGTGGCCTATAATATACACCTATGGCCATGTCATTCTTTTTTTCTTTTATATACCCATATGCATTCTAGGAGGTTTTCATCTTTGGTTTCATGCATTTCTGTAGCAACTCCATATATGCAACTTCTGTATATGCAACTCCATCCCCTCTTTTATGGGGTCTGTTTATTTTTGAATAGATTGTATCCTTCTACCAGTATGTTCCAGTCATGGGTTTCATCCCACCAAGTTTCTGTTTTTCCAACTATATCATATTTACCTTCATGTATTCATAGTTCGAGTTCACCCTGTTTGTTTCCCAGACTTTATGCATTTGTATATAGGCACTTGAGATTTTTATGTCTGACACTGTGTTTACTTCCTCCATAACCTGTGTTGTGCCTGCCTGCCCCTACTTTCTTGCCACCTGTTTGATTAATGCACTTGGTATGGAACTCACTATTAAATGCTTGGTTTTGGTTGGCATCAAGTTTGATAATCTTACCTGCACAAACATCTATTTTGCATGCACTGGTATCTTATTAGTTTTAGGTTGCTGGGGACAGAAATGTTCTGAATCCATTAATTCTCTGTCCCCGCTGTTCAGTTTAAATGTTTATCCAGGAAATCTGTGAATTTAATGCCAAGTAATTCAGTCCCTTTCTTTGATGGATGCAAACCATCTCTTTTGTACAGTTTTTCATTGGACCAACTGCAGACATCATGACTAATAAAACCAAAGCCTTCCCTTTTACACCACTCCTTTAGACACACATTAAACTCTGCTACACGCTGCCCTTTCCCTTTTTGTTCCTTGTATACTGGTAGAACCTCTGAAAAGATAAGCCTACAGCCCATATTGCTAAGTTCATACCCCAAGCTCTGGAAGTCTTTCTGAACAGCAAGTACATCCTTATGGGACAGATCATTTGTACCAAGATGTATAATAGCATCAACATCACAGTCCTTGCTGGCATTCTTGACTATCTTAAGAATATGCTTCTTGTCTCTGCTGGCAGTAGCACCTGGTAGACACTTGACCTCTTTCAAAACCTCAGTATCCTTTCCTAAATTTACATCCCTTACAATTGAGTCCCCAACCAGAAGGTGGCTTCTCTTTTTGGGTGCCTTGCTCTTCTTGTGTGACTGGTACGTAATACCTGATTCACACTTTCTCCTTTCCAAAGTAAGTTCTTCTTCTAGGACAATGATGCCCAGCTTACTTGAGTTATCATTATCACAACTGCCTTTACCTGTCACTTTAGTGTCCCTATTAAGGTCAGCAAGGGCACTGTATCTGTTATGCTGGGAAACACCAAAAACTTTGCATTTATGGTCCACAGCTCTCACCCTGCCAGATCCCATGGTTGTCCATACTGCCCTTTTCCTGTAGGATCTTTGTGGTAGTGGGGGCTGGTAGCACGGCAGCTCAGTAGATGGCTGGATTGGGCACCTAATTTCTGCTTGGAGAGCACAGATTAGAGATTGTAGATAGGTAATCTGTCCATGTAGACTGGTAATTTTTTTACAAAGAGGACAGTATCCAAGTTTAAAAGAGTACTGCGAAAGACAACTGTAAAACAAGTATTACACTGAACTAAGCCGGTCATTTTGAAATAAAATAAAATCACAATCTCAAGCGCACTTACCCTAAATATATTATAGGTATTCTTGGTTTATAGTTATATGATTTGTGCGCCTAACGGGCCGCTATCTGTTTCCTTTTTACTCACCCTCTGCTTCCTTCACAAGCAGCCAGCAGCTCCTCCCACAATCAGTTGTTTCATGAACAGGTATCATTTATTTCAGTTTATAAGTACTTAAATACCAAATTAATGAGAAATGTGATAAGTGATTGTAACAATTAAGTCTATGTTTTTACCTTCAGGAAGGAAAATATTACGTGATTACAAGAATTATTCTGATAAATGCACAAAAAATTACTATCATTCACTGCAATTATATGCTTTTATTTCGTATGATTACAGTTTGTGAGAACAGTGAGATCTTTTTGAAAAATATGTTTATTTTTTTATCCAACAAAAGACTAAAGCTTTGAAAATCAATAATCAACTACAAAATGACCACAATTGCATGATCATATATTTGATTTATAAGCTGAGTTCTAAACAAGATTTTGTTATTATTTTTTAAATTCATTTTTTTTCACTACAAGCAATCACGTCAAGAAGTTGCTACTTATCCATACATTCACATTCTATAAAAATCACAAAGTGGTAAAACTGGTAGCCTTCAAATAAACCATCTTAAAATATTATTTGGCATCCAAGGTGCGTTTTGTTTTTTTCTTAAACTTGTTTTCTGGTTTAGGTAAACTGCTTAAATTGAGGTGTTTTGGTTTCATCATTTCAGAAAAGCAATGCAGCTGCAAATATTGGAATATGCAATACATATACACACACATAAAAGACACTTGTTTCTTCATTAAAAATAATATATAATGCTCATGGGTCAATTCTCTTGTTAGTAATCTTGCCTGAGGCAAAGGAACCAAGTGCAGTAAATGTTTAAGTTTGGCATGTGATTAATAGCCCAAATTTTGTGATTAATGTTTTATCTGCCTTTGTGTTTTGCTTTTTCTTCCTTCTAGTATTATATGTAATGTTTTTCTGTTTCCTTGCTCAAAGTATTCTTATACACAACAGATGTTATGGACAGGAAAAATGGTGTCACAGCCATTTGAAAAATATTATATGAAATCTAATTAGATTTTTTTCCTCTCTCAATAACTTGATAGAAAACAGCCTGAATGTTTTATGAATTTCAGACATCTAGCAGTCAAGACTTTGCAGTATGATAGAATTAAACGGTAGTAGTACTTTAAATTTTATAAAGAAATATGTGATCTCAAAATTAGATCATCCTTCTTTTCAAGTACATGATACAACAAATATGTTTCTTAACTTAATAGTCTTTCATTACATTGTGCTTGCTTTGCTTATTGCAAATTTGTTTAGGATATCTTTATGAATGGAAAATAATATCAGTAGCATAATCCTATGCATGCACTTGCATGTAAGTCCTATTTAGTTAAATGGCTATTAATTTCTGTTGTATGTTTGTAGCTGAGCTTACAATGGAAGTATTAAAGACAGCAATTTAGAAGTCAGCTTTTTTTAGTTTCATACAGAATTGGGTGAGATAAGCTTAAATCTGCTGACTTTGGATGCACAACTTGATTTGTATGTACAGATGAGTTAAAATAGTGTGGTGACACCCTGCTATGAACAGTAAAAATATTTCTCTTTCAAAGGATTTTTCCTTTAAAAAAATATTCAGAATATAAAAACCAGTCACACTGTGTTACAGCAGATATTGTGTCTACTAGTGAAGGCATCCTGAATAGAGATTTTCCTCCCAGTCATTCCTATTTTCACAAACACAAGTGACATATTCCACAATGTCTGTAAGAGTTTTTGGGAGGGATATCACAGGAATTCCTGTGCTGAATTAAATGCTTTTTGCAGATGAAACCAGTGGTCACATTGGTGAGAAACAAAGCTTGAATCTGTATAGGTAAGTATATATTATTTATACACATAAAGAATTTACAAAAGTAATAACACAATAGTGATCTAGACCAGTGGTCCGCAAGAAAAATTTGGTGGTCCGCAGAGAAATGTCACCTCCAAAGCACCACCCCCCCGGGCAATTAATTCAGGCTACGTGGGAACACAAGGCTTTCATCACTTGCATTACAAACAACACAAGGTAGTGAGAGGAGGGGGGAAGGGCAGAGTGGGGAACTCACCCAATTCACCCCATGCGCCTTGCCTGGCCACCGGCCTGCTTCTTTCCACTTCTTTCTTCTTCTTCTTTTGGCTACACTCAAGGAAAGCAGCAAAAGTCTTTCTTTCTCTCCTCCAAATTCTGCCAGAAATGAGTCTTTGGGACCCTGCAAAGCATCCTGCTCCAAGAGGCTGTGCAGGCACGACAGGTCTTACAAAGACTCATTTCTGGCGGAGTTTGGGGGAGAGAAAGAAAGGCTTCTGCTGCTTTCCTTGAATGAAGCCAAAAGTCTCTCTCTGCCCCTGAGAACCTGGAAACAGTATCCTGTGATCTCAAATAACGAATGATCGATCGGTAGGAAAACAGGGTGGGGAATTTTCCTGCAGACTTTTTTGGGGGATTTTCCCAAGGTCTCTGGTCTGCAGGATTTAAAATTATGAGTTTGGTGGTCCCTGAGGTCCAAAAAGTTGGTGAACTCTGACCTAGACTGTTGTAAAATAATAATGTGTGACTATTGAGTAATTTTTCACAAGTCACTTCATATGCTATTTATATGCTTTTAGTAGTATTTTTCATAGTATACTAAATTTAGTTCACATCCTATGTGATATATATGGTGGCCTGTAATAATCAAATGGAAAACACTAACATGAATTTAAATTGTAATGTTAGATACAACCGTTATAGCAATGTAAACATAAACTAAAACAGCAACACTCTACACCTCAAATATTAAGTGCATAGACAAATTGCAGTTTTAACATTATTTAATATACAGCAATTATAGTAACTTATAAATACATGTTCCAAAAATAGACTGGCACTAATGATACATACTTTATAATCAAGAGCATTTAAATCATGGAGGCATATAAGAAAGAAAGTATATCTTTATAACAGCACAGTAGTATTTTGGATTGTTCCCAGAAACAGACTAATAATTAGACCTTATTGGAAAAACAGAAAACAACAAACCAAAAATTTATTTTCCTGTCATATTCCTAATTTCTCTAAATGTTCAGAGGCAGTTCTGCACATATATAATGCGTTACACTCATCTACCATATAAGAAACATTGGTAATTTGGCAGAAATTTTGATATGTTTTGTAGAATGAAACAAGTCTGAAGATTAATTAGTACTGAAGAGATAAAATGTGTGTGTTGAAAATTTAGTGTGTGACACAGGAAGTAGAAAATTAGAAAGACTAAATCTAATCAGAAACAGCAGGTTAACTGATAAAACACATGGTACACAAATCATACATATCACTGTATTCCATTTCTAATACTGTATAAAGCTTTTTCCACTGTATAAATAGTGCATATTTCCTAGCATATGAATATTTCATGGAAAAATGGTCATTGTACTATTGGTAAGCACTATCACTTTAATTTCCAAAGGGTGCATTAGAGTGCATGAATTTAAGACCTCTTTGTAATGCCTTAAAGATGCATATTTTCCTATCATGAAGATTAGCCAAAATATAACAACTTTAAAATATTGCAGATATTTACATTTGGAGATCAAAACAACTTCCATGACATATACAAGTACTTTTGAATATTTGCTTAAGTTTCATCTACTGATGGGATGAACTGATCACAGCTATAAAAATTGGTGTGAATTAAGGATGACCCATAGCATCAAAACTAAGGAATAGTTCAAAAAAAGTAAATTGAAAGATTACAGGAAAAGAAATGTTTTATCTCTAAAACATATTAGTTCTCAATATTCTTGTCTCAATGAATGAGTACTGTTTTTATGTACTTATACTTGTAAGTGAAAAGTATTATGTAAGTTGTATAATGTCCTAACTTACATCTAGAATATGACCCAATGTGGGTTGTGAGAAACTAATCTTTTCCTTTGTGGATAGACACAGATGTGCATTTCTTCATGGTATTAAACCAGATACCATTTTACATAGGTAAAAGTATATATCACAACTATTCTGAAATGTAAAGACCCTATAATTTCTGTTTTGCAGTTAATTTCAATACTAAATTGAAATTTGGATTTGACACTGGCAGTGAATATTCTGATAATATTCAGAAAAATAAAAGATATTTCATGTCGATATTCACCTGCTCTGCAGAAAAGTATGCTGTACATATCCCAGTTAAAGATGTTGTAAATGTACAGTGGACTAATGTTTAATAAATATTAAGAATAATTATTTTTATTAATAATATTTTATTATTTTAATGTTTTATTACAGGAGCAAAAAGAAAGATATATTACTGTCAAGCTTGTCATACATTTTAAAAGGCAGCTTGATAGCTGTATAGATGTATAGCATCTGGATATCTGGTATCAGGTCCTTAACTCGAACTTGAATGATTAATTATTAAGTTTTCACCAATCTTAATAGGTATTTAACTGTAGATTACCCACACATAATAATATATTAAATTTATATGCCCCCAGCTTCCAGTGACTCCTGGCAGTTAATACACTTTCTACCGCATTTCTATTGAAATTTAGGTTTATCCCACAAATAATGATATATAAATGCTGATAAATATCCTATACAATGCTGCCAAAGTTGTCAATATTTCAGCATTGAACATAGGAATACAATTGTAGGACATATTTCTGTCTATCTCAGGATTAAAGAATGTCTCACTAATGCAGGTGTGGTATGTGGTATGTTATATAGCAACAATTTATTATTCTATTTGAAATATTTCTTTTTAATTATGAATCTGTATCTTTATTAACATTTATTAAACATACAAAAAGCAGTTTTCTAACAAGTTTTTTAAAAAAAGAAGGAATCAGGTGGGAGGGAGGCCCTTCACTTTGGGTGCCGCCAGAGAAGAAACTTCGCTTCTGACGTATCTTCAGGGTGGGCTGGATGCTCGAGCTCCCCCTGAGGGTCCTAGGGATGAGGCCAGGATGCTGCCTGAAGGGCTGCCAAGGCTTTGGGATCCATTGTCTCTTCCAGGACCTGCTTGAGGGCTTCCAGCTCTTAACAGAGTTCATTATTCTTCTCCAGCGCCTCTTTCACCTTTCCATCCTGCTTGAGGGTTTCCAGCTCTTCACAGAGTTCATTATTCTTCTCCAGCGCCTCTTTCAGCTTTCCATCCTGCTTGAGGGCTTTCAGCTCTTTGCAGAGTTCCTGATTCTTCTCTTTCAGTTTTCTGTCCTGCTTGAATGCTTCCACCTCTTTGCAGAGTTCCTGATTCTTCTCTTTCAGCTTTCTGTCCTGCTTGAGGGCTTCCAGCTCTTCGCAGAGTTGCTGATTCTACTCCAGTGCCTCTTTCAGCTTTCCGTCCTGCTTGAGGGCTTCCAGCTCTTCACAGAGTTCCTGATTCTTCTCTTTTCAGCTTTCCATCCTGCTTGAGGGCTTCCAGATCTTCACAGAGTTCCTTGTTAGATTGTGGGCGAGATACGCGGGAGGCTCTGACTGTTTAGCTTCTTTATTGCATGGTTCAGAACAAAGAACGGCAGCCGTGGCAGCTCCTTTTACAGTGGAGCTGCTCCCGGCTACAACCAGTGACGGCTCTTTAAATTACCGCCACCGCGGACCAACTAATCAGAGGTGTCTATGTAAATATCTAATACCCCTCCTCACTTGATCCGGTTCACCCAATCCTGTCCCACCTAATGCACGTAATCACGTAACTAGGCGGGACTCTTATGGGTGTGACCGGACCTGCACAGCTCAGTCATGGGCTGGTCTCTGAGCTGTTTGGATAGACTTATCGCTTCTCCTGCTCCCTCCATTGGAACCTCCTGGAACCTTCTCATTCTGGTGGCCATCTTTCCTCCACTAGATGCCACTCTTTTGATTTCTCTGCTGGCTTGTCTCTGGCTGTGTGTGTCTGCTAAGTGTCTGCTATTTTCATTCGGTGTTCTTGGTGCTATTCTTAGTTGTTGAGGTTGTGTTTCGTTAGTTGTTAGGGTCTGTTCTGTGTTATTTCTTATTTGGTTGGGTCTCTCCCTTTCTCCCTGCTTGTGTGTAGGGTCTCCCCCTTCCTCTCTGTTTATGTCTGTGTGTCCCCTTGCCCCATGGGTTCTTGGTTAATCAATATGTCTTCCCCAGCTTCTGCCATCAGTTGTGTCAACCCTGTAAGAACAGGGTCCCGTTACCTGGGCCACCATCGCCGGTACCCATAGTAGTTCCCCTGTTAGGTTTTTAGCATAAACTGGGTCAGCCTTTTGGAATGTCCGGCATTTGCTGGACAAATCTAGTGGTTTGTCTGGATTGTAATTGGGGTGTAATCTGTCTAGGGGTGATCTCAGTTTTCTCCCCATGAGTAATTTAGCAGGGCTTTTATTTGTTGTTGCTCTGGGTGTTATGTGCTATATACTTAATAACTTATCTATTTTCGCTTGCATATTCCCTGGCCCTAGTTTATGGAGGGTTTCTTTCGTGTACCGGACCATTTGTTCCACTTGTCCATTCGTCGATGCATGTCCCAATGCCGATAGGGCATGCCTTATCACGTTCTGTGCTAGAAACCCCTCAAACTGCGTGGCAGTGAACTGAGGCCCATTGTCGGATACTTTTATGTCTGGAAGCCCGTGTGTGGCAAATAGTTTCCTTAGATTCCTTATGAGTGCTTCTGTTTTGGACTGCATGATGCTGACTTCCAGCCATTTAGAATATGCATCCACTATATAAAAAATGTGTGTCCTTTTACTGTCCCCACGAAATCGATATGTATCTTTGACCACGGTCCCCTTGGTGTTTCCCACTCATGGATAGGTGCCGTGGGGGGGTGCTGGCCACTTTTCCTGGCAAACCCTGCAGGCGGATACCCATGCCTCTATTTCTTTATCCATCCCTGGCCACCACACATAGCTCCTTGCCAGGTATTTCATTTTAACTATCCCCGGATGCCCTGCATGCAACATTTTCATTGTATCGTCCCTTAAAGTTTCAGGAATTATTACCTGATTCCCCCACAGTATGCACCCTTTCAGTATTGATAGTTCTGTTTGTCTGTTCCTGAATGGTTCAGTTTCGTCAGCTGTTTCCTTCTTGGGCCACCCTCTCTCTATCCAGATCAAAATGCGCACCAGAATTCTGCCTTTAGATATTGCTCTCACGATATCGGTTGCTGTTACCAGTGTTCGTTGAAATATCTCTATCAGGAGTGTGGTTGTTGCTGCTGCATCGGCATAGTCAATGTCTCTTCCTGGCCTGTAAATTAATTTGTAGTCATAGGTAGCCAGGAATTCTATCCAACGTGTCATTCTGAGGGACAAGATGTTCAGTGTGGCTCTGTCCCCCGTGATGATGCCCAAAAGTGTTTTGTGGTCTGTGACTAGTGTAAACTTTCTTCCGTATATGTATTTGTGGAATCGCTTGATTCCAATGACTGCAGCTAACGCTTCTTTGTCTACTTGGCTATAATTCCATTCCGCTTTGGATAATATCTTTGAGTAGAATGTTATTGGGGCTTCTTTTCCGTTCAGTAAGATGTGGCTGATGATCACGCCTACCCCGAAGGGAGATGCGTTGCAAGTTAATATTAATGGTAAAGTCTCATTGTACTGGATTAGTACGCGATCTGATGTAATTATGCTCTTTATCTCTTGGAACGCTGCTTCTTCTTTTTGCCCCCCAAAACCAGGCTGCTTTCTTGTCAAGCAGTCTATGAAGTGGCTCTGCCACTGTTACCTTCTGTGGTAAGAATATATGGTAAAAATTAATGAGACCCAGGAAAGCTTACAAGTCTGTTTTACTTGTTGGTCTGGGGGCTTCTTTGATTGCTTTAATTTTACTGTCTGTGGGGTGGACCCCTTCACTGTCTATTAGAGAGCCCAGGAATTCTACCTTGTCAGCTTCTAGCTGGCATTTTTCCTTTTTTACTTTTAGACCCACCTCTTTGGACCTGCTTAGGACTTCCCTTAAACATTCTTGTAATTGTTCTTTGTCCTTGGCTGATATTAGGACATCGTTGAAGTAAGGTACCACCCCCTTTATTTCATGCAATAATTGTTCCATGAGGCTCTGGAATAGCCCCAGGACAACGCTAACCCCAAATTGTAGGTGATTACATTTGAAAGCTCCTTTGTGTTACGATTGTCTGTGCTTCCACTGTCTCAAAGTCTACCGGCAATTGTTGGTAGGCCTGTGTGAGATCAAGCTTTGCAAAAATCTTTGCCCAGCCCAGGGAGTGTAAAAGGTGTTGCACCACTGGGATGGGGTACGCACTCTGTGGTAGGGCTCGGTTAAGGGTGGCCCAATAGTCAGCACAGATACACAGAGACCCATCTGGCTTTATAGGTGTGACGATGGGACCATTTTGCATGGTCTATGGATTCTAGGATTCCTTGGGAAATGAGCTTGTCTAATTGGTCGTCTATTCTGTCTTTCTCAGGATTAAGGAATGTCTCAGTAATGCAGGTGTGGTATGTAATATGTTATATAATAACAATTTATTATTCTATTTGAAATATTTCTTTTTTTAATTATGAATCTGTATCTTTATTAACATTTATTAAACATACAAAAAGCAGTTTTCTAACAAGTTTTTTTTTAAAAAAAGAAGGAAACAGGTGGGGGGAGGCCCTTGACTTCGGGTGCAGCCGGAGAAGAACCTTCACTTCTGACGTTTCTTCAGGGTGGGCTGGATGTTCGGGCTCCCACTGAGGGTCCTAGGGACGAGACTGGGATGGTGCCCTGGCTTCGGGCTCCATTGTCTCTTCCAGGACCTGCTTGAGGGCTTCCAGCTCTTCATAGAGTTCCTTATTCTTCTCCAGCGCCTCTTTCAGCTTTCCGTCCTGCTTGAGGGCTTCCAGCTCTTCGCAGAGTTCCTGATTATTCTCTTTCAGCTTTCCATCCTGCTTGAGGCTTTCAGCTCTTCACAGAGTTCCTTATTCTTCTCTTTCAGCTTTCCATCCTGCTTGAGGGCTTCCAGCTCTTCGCAGAGTTCCTTATTCTCCTCCAGCGCCTCTTTCAGCTTTCCATCCTTGGGAAGGTTGAATTCAAAAGGATATTCAGAAACATCTCCAAGGCTGGAATCTCCTTTGTAGGTCTCCAGTCCATAAGCAGCCTGGAGAATCTTAACTTCTTCTTGAGAGCTTCCAGCTCTTCGCGGAGATATTTGAAATATTTATAATCCATGCTTTTTCTTATTTTGATCATTCCATATGTACTTATTACATCTTCTAGACTTAAAATATGGAGTTACTACTCCAGTGATGGGATTCAAATTTTTTTACTACTGGTTCTGTGGGTTTGGCTTGGTGGGCGTAATAGTGAAAGATACTGTAAAATCTCCAGTCATAGGTGGTATTTGCTGATTTTTCGAAGTATTCAAAATTTCCACTACCGGTTCTCCAGAACTGGTCAGAACCTGCTAAATACCACCTCTGTACTACTCCAAACTCAGCATTGTATATTCTTAACAACATGGTATCCTAATTAATTTATCAAAGTATTAGGAATGTATGTTTTCAATATAATCATTTGGTATCATACGTGGGTATATTTCTGGGATTTATGGTTGTCCTAGTTATTTATAATTATCTTTGTGAGGCTTGTTTTGAGAAACATCAGAAATGAAAGTAGTGAAAGCAGCTTTCAAGGGAGGCAAATCTCTAATGTGTGTTAAGCAAGAAAACAAGCTGGTATAAGAATTCCTGCAACTGTGATATATCAGTGCAAGCCCCAGTTATAGGATTTAACTGGTTACACCTTTGTACTTTTCACCCTACAAATATAGAGAATGCTTTCTTTTTATGCCTAGTTATGGTTATGGACTAGATTGGTTTCAGTCTGCTTGCTTCTTTCCTTTTCAAAACTAACCTTCATATTGCCCTCTTACAAAAGAAATACATTAGAATCTACAAAAGAAAAGATCTTATTAAGTAGATGCAATTTTTACTGCCACGACTTACTGAAATCTATTTTCTCCAAGCATGGTTTTCCCTTACACACGTGATCAGTGCTGTTGGTTAATAGTCATATAATAGAATGTTTAAAAAGCACTTGCAGATAAATTTTACTGATATCTTCCTTTTTTATCATCATCACCATCATCACAACTGCCATGTTGTTGTTGTTGTGTTGTTTAAAAATACAAGGTTGCTGGAAAATAAAAAGGAAATGAGAAATTGTGAGGGGAAAAAAGAGGCAGAAAGGCAAATACTTCAAGTTAATACTGCACAACTCCTGTATTTGTAACTCATGAACTTCATCCAAAAGTTTAGATAGATAGTAGAATGTATGATCTGAATAATGGGATGACTTGGTTTTAAGGAAGTATTATCTTAACGGCTTTGTTTCATAGAAAAGGTTATAAGTAATATGACTTGAGCTAAAAGAGGCAGCAAGAGACAGAAATTGAAAAATACTGTCATTTATGTGAATGCTCTTAAAAAAGAGTTTCTGGTCAGGTAAGAGGAGATGATCTTAGAGCTCAATCTGGAAGGCTTTTAATGCAAGTAAAGTTAAGGACATGGATTTAGTCAAGATATGGAGATATGAATGGAAGATTGCCTAAAAACAGGTTTCCTATGCAGAAACGCATACATGATTTTTTGAAATACTGCAGACTAGTGAATTGTTTTATAAGAGCCATCAGAAGTTACTGTGCCACCCTTTAATTATACGGAAGCATATCTGCATTACTGAACCATTCAAAGATAGTCTTTCTTTGTATGAAAGTCTCTTTCTCCTTTCAGAAAAGAACTCTGAATTCAACTCTGAATTCAGCATGAAAAGTTATCATGACCCTGCGCTTTTTAAATAGACCATTTTCTTCGGTAGTGACTGTTTGGAACAGTTATTCTTCACAGTATTTTATATTAACCAGATAGTAAAAATGCTATATTCCTACACTGGAAAATGCGTATAGTTATTTTTTCCTTTCAATATTTGATAGATTTGCTTCCTCAGAGGCTTATTGCTTTATTCTGCTTAGCAATAATTATACCATTGGCATTTTTTAAATCCAAAATTTGCAATGTCACTTGCAGTTTTAGCACTGAATAATCTGACCACTGTTAGAGAGAAAACAAAATAAAAATGGGATACCAAGATATCTTCTCATTTGCTTCTATATTTGACCATAATATTTTAATACATTATTGTAAATGAGAGATAATAAAACAATATTTGGAAACCTTGTTGCTAAGTTAAATTATGTAAGAGTGGATAATATATGCAGGATAAGGAATTCAATGAGTATATGCAATTCAGAAGGAATATGAATTCTTTTTAAAATATGACTGTCTTACTACTTATTGTTATTTTTTAAGAAGAACTTTAAGAAAACATATGGTTAAAATAATCACATAAATAACTAAATTGTTATATAGAGACAGAAAGTTGGTTTATTTTCTTCTCCTTTTCTTCTTCATATCCTCAACTATGTGATGTAAACCTTGTCATTTTGAATGATAACTTCTGAATTTCAGATTGTTAAAGGTTCTAAGTTTTACACTGTTATTTGCAAAATTTATTTTTTAAATCCTTGGCCTGCACATGTACTAAAAATATTCCCTTTTTTGTGATCACTCTGGCACTTTCTGTGAATTGGCCAATAAATATGGTTTTAGAATTTCACATAAAAATTACGTTCAATTATCTTTATTTTTTCAAATGTGTATGAGTCTTGCACTATGAAGAAAAATAACAGTTTCTTTCATTAATATTTTCATTTCAAACAAAAATAAGGGCCTCATAGTAATCTTGTGAATATAAATATATTCTGTCCGTGTGTCTGTACATGAAAATATGAATTAGTATGGGAGGCAAGAGAAGATAGAGAATAAATACATGACAGTGGTAATGGGCTAACATGAGAAAATAACATGAACATACACAAAATGGGATGGAGGACAAAATTTAATCTCCCTCTTGTTCATGCTTTTTTTTTCACATCCCCAAAGCTAAATTGCCTGTATTAATTGAATGAATAATATTGTTATAATAAAAGTGGGACATACAGAAAGGCAATCTGAAGGGAACCTAATGTTCACTCAAATAACCAAATGTATTTAAAGTCATATTTATTTCAACAAGTTTTCTTGACCAGACTAATGTACTTGTCAGTTGAACAATTCCAAGTAGGATTTTGTGGAAGCATGACGAAGTATGTAGCAATAGGGAAATAAAATGAAACTATGGGCTCTCTTTCACATATACTGAATCTCAATTTACACTAAATACACTGGAACACAGTTTTGCTTCCTGAAGAAAAAAAATGGTTATTATGATACACCCCTCCAAACTAAACACAAATATAGTTTCAGAATTACTAAATCATGCAGGAATCTTGAGAAATATGAAACTTTTTATGACAATAATGTATTTAATTTACTAATTTAAATTAGTAAAATTAGATTTCATATACACACATTAAGTTTACTAATTATAAAATTATATTAGTAATATAATTTTATATAAATTACATTTTGTGTGTGTATAAAACAGAATATTTCTTTAAATAATATATAATAGGTTAAATTACAAGTTATTTTCCTGATTAGCACCCCAAAATATATAAGACGTTCCCAAAGAGAAAGAAAATTCTGTATTGTCCAGTGATACATATACGATAGCTTAGGCAGCATATGGTTGGCCTTGTCTGGAAGTGAAGCAGAATCATCCATAGTTAATATTGGAATGGGAGACTGCTACAGAATATGAAGGCTGTCAGAATTTCTGGATGAATGGCAAGCTTCAACACCTTCAAATGAACAGAGACAGCAACCACAGGTAAGACTAAAGGGCCAGTAAGTAGACCAATCCCATAGAACCTCTCCAGTTAAAGAGAAGATGGGAGATCATCCATGTTAGCAAAAAGGTAAATAAATAAAAGCTCAATTTAAGAAAGTTATAAGTGAGCTAAGGAACCTGACAAATGTAATATAATGTAATGAGTATGCGGACTGTGGACTAAACTTCAAAACTGAAAAAATATGAGGGGAAAAAACCTTCTCTAAAAATGAGAAGGCTATGTGGATATGTCTGTGAAATCACCAGGAATCAGATTCAACAAGAAACTTTAAGTTTTTTTACAAGTAAAATTCAAGGACTAGTCATAAATACTACTCATTCAGCACCATCGCATCTTTGTAGAGTTTCCGAAAAAGTAGTCAATAACTGAAAATGACTTGTAGTCAGCATTGCAGCCATCATGCCTTCTTTCAAAATTGCACAATTGTATTCCTTCTTCCCCCACAGATTTCCACCTTGTTATCCTAGCCATCTGTCTTATTTGGAAGTCTATATTTTGACCCTTAATATTTTTATTTTTGTTAAAACTTTTCCCACCATGCTTCTTGATCTTGATGTCCCCTCCCAAACATAAAATTGTCTCCCACTTTGGCTATATGACTTTGATAATTCATCCCTTCTGCTGATATTGCAGATAATTCTGATTTTACATTTACATTTTTAATTATGGGTTTCACGTGCTGATGAACAAAGAATAAAATCAGCTATTATCTACCACACCAATTATCAGAAAGTTTACAGTGGGATGATTCAGATTTACATAGATAAATCTTTCTATTTTAAATAGTAAGAATTAAAATATGACTAACTTTATCTATTAAACTGAATTCTAATATCTGATCCTTTAAACTGGACTACTAAAACTGGACTTGCTTCTAAATTTTAATTAATTAAAATATCACATCTGAATTTGTAACGGTACTTGTGTGGTTTTTCAGTAGAAGGACTGAAATGTATTCAGCATATTATCCATATATTTCAAATATTACCATGAGATAATTTGATAAAGAACTTATATTTAGAGTATTTAAATAAAATCTACTAGCTGAGTTTTCCTATTTACATTTTCTTGCATTAAAGCCAATCTATAAAACAAACTTCCTAAAAGATTTATCTGAAACCTTCTGGGTTTGAAAAGGATTAGAGAATTCATTCTCTAATCCTCACATTCATTGCATTGATGGATTGGAAGCAGAATGATTTATTGTGGTTTTTAAAAACAAATCTTGAGGAATAGGTTAGAGCAGACAAATTCTGAAATCAAATCAAAAGAGGATGGTAAGATGAAAAACTTTACCTTAAGCTCAAATGGTATACTTGTAAGAGGCATGTTAATCAATTGTGTCAGGAAATGGCCCATATATCAATGTGGTAAATTGCTTTGGGGGCTCATAGGGTTGTATAAGCAATGTACCCTGAAATGAACAGGCTTTCTGGAAGGCATATTTGGTTAAATGTGAAGACTTTATGCCTCAGATTAACTTGAAACAAATATACTTTGATTAATCACTTCGAGAGTAACACTTTGGACATCACTCCCAATGCATTCATTTAGTACATACACAATGTTTGACATGAATATACTTCTCTGAATTTACTTTGGAAATCAACTTATGTATTTCCATCAATTCTCTTGCTCTGTGGATTTCATTCTAGTTAAAGTAATCAATCAATTAAAAGCCTGCTTTGCAATTTTAGGGAAATAAGAAATAACACTTAACATAAGCAGAATAGCAAATAAGTTTAATGATAATCTGAACATATCAATTAAACAACATCTAACCAACCCCCACACACACATTATTACACCACATATATTAAATGTATTTATTTTAATTATATATATTGCTTTTTAAAATGGAAATTTCCCAGTTCAACTTTCTTTTGTTGACCTGGGAAAAGGGTATATTAGGCCAAAATAACTTGAAAAAATATGGGAAGTTTATACTGTTTTTTTTCATTAAAACAAGTTTCATAATTTTTTTCTTTCGATAGTTTTTAAAAACTGCATTTTCTTTTTTCCCCCTTTGATATTGTGCTAGTTACATTCTAACTGTGTGTTATACCATACACAACCTACTTATGTGGGGAGCATGTGACATTTTTTATCCATATTCAATATGTCGTACATTGCAGACTTATGACCTGTTTTAATGTAAACCTCAGCAAAGATTATTCATATTTTATAGTTCCTGCTTAAAAAACTGTTGATTCTTAATGGCTAAAACGCCATGTATATTACTTGAGATGCCATAGTTTTCCATCTCATTGCATTAATACCTTCGCTACCATTCATTAAAGGTTGTTTCTCATTTCCTGGAGCTTAAGACTTAAGGCTGCTATTATTCTTGCACAATAAATTCTTGTTCTTCAGACAAATTTAGTGTAATATTTTCATAATAATGCTTGTTCTTTTAATCCTATGACTTATCCATAATATTATATAAATGTATTATTTCTCCACTGCTACAGAAGTGCAAGATTTCTTATTCTATATATCAGTGGTCCCCAACCTTTTTTGTACCAGGGACCAGTTTCAAGCACAAACACTTTTTCAAGGACCGGGGGGGGGAGGGAAAGAATCCGAGTTTGGTGGTTTGCTTGCACACGTTTCATTACCTGACTAGGTAACATCTGATGTTGTTACCTAGTCGGGTAATAAAACGTCTGCCAGCAAACCACCAAGTTCAGGGAGCGCCTCGGCCCTGCCTCCCTCAGCCCCATCCCTCAGGTGTCTCCTCCCTCCCTCAGGTGTCTGCCTCGTTCCTCTCTCAGTCGCTCTCTCGCTGCTCCATCAGCCCAGGAAGAAACTGCTTCAAAGAAGCCGGGGTGGTGGCTTTTCCTGTCGCCACAGCTCCTAGCGCCCGTTTACCCCCCCCCGCCCGCCGCGCGCGGTTCAACCCAGTGCTCCGTTCTGCCTGCCTGCCTGCCTGCCTGCCTTCGTTTCGGAGCAGCTTCGCTGATAAAAAGAGGCGAATAGTTATTATTCTCAGCCGAAGCTGCTCCCAAACAACCAGGCAGGCAGGCAGGCAGAATGGAGCACTGAATTGGAGCGCGCGCGGCGGGGTGGGGTAAACGGGCGCTTCGGAGGAGCTGCGCGACAGGAAAAGCCACCACCCCGGCTTCTTTGAAGCAGTTTCTTCCTGGGCTGGTGGAGGAGCGAGAGAGCGACTGAGAGAGGAACGAGGCGGAAGAAACCGAAGCTGCTGAACCAGAGAGCAGGACAGGCTTCGGTTGCTTCCTCCCTCCCCTTCTTTCATTTGTGTCCTTGATCCCCGATCCCAGCAGCATTCACCGAAGGCGAAGAAAGCCGCCATTTTTTTTTTTTTTATTTGCGGCCCGGTACAGAGTGCTCCACGGACCGGTACCGGTCCGCGGCCCGGTGGTTGAGGACCCCTGCTATATATCATATATCATATATATATTGATTCATTTACTACTTAAATGAGTCTTCTGCTTCATGAATATTCATTTTACTTTAATCAGAAACAGTACTGAAATGGTGTCAAGTGCATGTTATGTTGTAAGAAAAGAAAAATAATTATCTGTTTTTAGTCTTGAAAAACTTTTAAAAACCCTCTAAACACATTTTATAAAGGAACCTGTGTCCATTCATCAAATAAGATTTTTAAGAAGGCTTTTGAAATTTTGGGAAAGATTGGAAGGATCCTGAGACAGTTTTCCAAACATCTTGTGGAATCTGCAATGTCCTTTGTACCTACAGCCACAATACAGTAAGCTATGCTTTAACAAATTGCCTCTGATTCAGTGGTGGGATTCAAATTTGTTTACTATCAGTTCTATGGGTGTGGCTTGGTGGGCGTGGTAGGAGATGGATACTGTAAAATCTCTAGTCAGAGGTGGTATTTGCCGGTTCTCTGAACTACTCAAAATTTCTGCTACTGATTCTGCAGAACTGGTCAGAACCTGCTGAATACCACCTCTGCTCTGATTGATTTTGCCCCCCCTCCATTCTCATGTTACTTCCATTCTTAATTTCTGTTGCCCTCATTGCAAGATATTGTGACTTACAAATATAAGGAATGAAAGTGGAGAGGTAGGAATCATCAATTATCTAACTAGAAATGTCATATAAAGATGCAACCATTTATTGTCTCCAAGGCCACCATATACTAAACCAAGTCTTTGATAATTCAAAAAGTCAGGGAGAGGAAGTCTTAATCCCATAAAATACAGATCATGCAAAAGCTTCAACTATAACAGAAAGAAGCAGCCGATATATTGTCTGGCACACACTTAGCATCAACACAAAAATACCTGTGCTGGGATTAAAGTAAAGTTTTGTCAGAGCGAGAGAGAAAAGAGAAAAAGAAAATATCCAAGATAAAATCAAGCTTGGTTTGGAAAGCAGTTCAGCCCAGCTCTCTACACAACTATCACACTTTCATCTTGAATTTTGAAGGAGTAGTGTGCTCACATTATTTAAAAATCTTCTTTGGGTCATGCTCCTGAGGATCTGCTGAAGGAATCCATGTAGTTTGCATGTTAACACTGAATACTTGCTATTTCTTCTTAAATTTTCTTTCTTCCCAAACTTATCCATAGTACTTCATCTCTCAACCAAGTTAAGTAAAATGTTTACATAATTTATTTATTTATTTATTTTTATTTATTTGATTTGCCAATTGTTTACAAGATAATAAGTATAAATGTATACATAGTTGTGAATACATGAAATGGTTACATATAAGAAAAATAAAAGAATAAGAGAAACAATAGGACAGGGGACGGTAGGCACGTTGGTGCGCTTATGCACGCCCCCTACAGACCTCTTAGGAAGGGGTGAGGTCAATAGTAGACAGTCTAAGGTTAAAGTTTTTGGGGTTTGGGGAAGAAACTACAGAGTCGGGTAGAGTTACATGGTTTTTTTTTTAAACTCAAACTTTACCCTTGAATTCAATAAAAGGTTAGGATATTTGCTTTCAGACCTCCCATAAAGCAAAGGTTGACTCAGCCTTCCATCCTTCCGAGGTCAGTAAAATGAGGATCCAGATTGTTGGGGGCAATATGCTGAGTCTGTAAATCACTTAGAGAAGGATGTAAAACATTGAAAAATGGTATATAAGTCTAAATGTTATTGCTAGTGCTGTTGCTATGTGCAAGTCAGACAAAAAAGGGTGTTAAAATATGTACTCGATTCTTTATTCAGTTTGACACCTCAACTTATTCAGCCGAATGCCTAAAAAAATGAACAAATATGTAAATATGGGGTTTTCATTATTTTCAGTATGCAATCTGAATTCATATGTAGTTTGGTACAGATTTTCTCTAATGCATATAAATATCTGCCTGGTTTAAAATTATGCAAATTAATATATGCAATTGTGTCTTCATTTTCCCTAAAAATACTCATTCTTGTTCACATATTTAAACTGAAAAACTGCCTTGCAAAATAGTGTGAATTTTGACGCCTAAGTGCAAAATTAGGTGATTCTGATGAAATATGTATTTAGTTGCTAGCACCTCAGCAGCTTTTTGAGCAGGGGGCAAATTGACTAAAGCACTCAGACATAATTCTTTTAAGTGATGCATTTTTTCTTCTTTTGAAAAATTGCTGAAATGAAGGCAATTCTGGAATCTAATTTTATATATTTATTATAACACTTCTGGTCTGCTTTTGAACATAGCACAAAAAGACTTCACTTTCTTTTATTCCTTCACAGGAAGGAATTCCTTTACAAAATAAGTTATGGCTAAATAAAAATTACTCAAAAGCTAAATGTGGATGATTGTCCCCAATATGAGTGAAACCTCTTAAACACAATAGCATATTACATTCATGTTTACCTCAGCAGCATATGGATGAAAAGGCTACCAGGAGACCAAATGTTTGAAAATAAAAGGACCCAAACTTGAACATAATATATTTAGTACTATAGCAGCCATGGGAAAATAGTAAATCTTCATGACATTTATATAAATGTTGATAGCAAAGAAATTATCTAATCTATTTATTTACTTGATTTATACCCAGTATGTCAGGGTTCCAGAAAAACCCAACTCCAATTAAAAACTCCAAGATAGGCATTTTCTCAAAGTTTCCTTATATTAGAGTAGTTATACTGGCACATTTGGGAAAACCCAAATCTGAGAATTCTGGGTTTTCCCTTAGTAATTTAAAACTCAAAACCCAATCCCTGCACCCATTAGTCCATCACATCCCTCCCAACTTGAGACATACCTTCAACCACTCCTCCTCCAGGTGCAGGAATAACATGACCTTGACCGAAAAGAAAAATGCTATTATGTCTAACTACCAACACTCTAAAAAATCCCCTCCTCCTATTTTCCCAGGCACAGGAATGTGGCAGTGTGGAAGCTTGTGGTACTTATATGGCTTCCAAAGCTGACACAGTCTTTCTGCTCAGGTAAGCATTAATTTCAAAGCAAAAACAAAACATAAAATGTTTAAAAAGATTATGAAAGATGGTAAAGGAGATGCGGCATTTTTACAAATGTTTTAAATGTTGAGAAGCAGAGACCAAATGCAACTTTTTTTAAAAAAAAACCTTCCTTCTTTCTTGGTCGAGTTCTGAAATTTATTAAAAATGGCTTCCTCTCCTTCTTCTTCTTCTGCTGTTTTCATCTGTTGTAATGTTTGTTGATAGTTAATAAGCGCCATTTCTAAAAAGGAAGGCTTCTTCCACACCATCTTTACCATTTTTTTTTTGCTTGTTCATAATCTTTTCTCAGTTCCTCAATAGAAAGAGCCATTATAAATCTTTTCTTTTCTTTTCCCCTTCTTTCTTCTTACAACAACCAGAATATTCCAAAGAAAAATGAAACAGTCCCAAAGTTATCAATCAGTCCAAACCAAGGCAGAGTTCTCACTTTCTCCTCCTGGGGTAGTATCAATCAGAGAAAAAGAAAGTCCAAATCTGTTTCTTAAAATCTTATTGCAATATATTTTAGTCTTCAAATCCTTAAGGCATCTCCTCCAACAAAGTCTTAGCATACAAATATTTTTTTTTTTTAGTCCTCTCTTCCCACTCATCGCTTAAAGCCAGTTTTCACCTAAAAAAATAGGTTTCTTAATATTCACTTATTTATTCTGTAGGAAAAGAGGGTAAGCTTTCCTTTCAGCACCATCAAACTGCCGCTTTTTTCCTAACTTTTAATGGAACATGTACTCTTGCATGGAAGCTATGCAGGAAAAAAAACTTTTATCACCTGCCCTCCCCCTCAAAAAAAAAAAAACCAACCAACCAACCAATATGTCTGTAATACCTGTTAGATAGAATAAACAATATTTGTTTACTGGTTCACTTGTTTATTTAAACAATTTGCATACTCTCCTCCCACAACAGTGGGACTCCAGGCATCAAACAGTGTGTTAAAATCAGAACAGAATAAAATAATAAAAGATTGACAATATAAAGTGTCAAACTCAAGGCCTGTGGGCCAGATCCTGACCACAAGATACTTAAATCTGGCCTGCGGGGCCGGCCTGGAAATAGCAAAATGGCCTTCCTGCACCCCATTTTGGCTGGCAGGGTACTGCAGAAGGCATCTATCACGTCTCCCTGCCACAGCTGGCCTGTGAAGGAGAACTAGAATGCTGATCCATCCCTCAAAGAAATCCTGATATAAAATGTGTGCAACTCTAAAATCACTCATTATAGAAAAAAATGAAAGAAAAAACAAAATATTCTGTCCAGAGATGAGCGACAATAAAAAGAAAATCCGCTTGGAAGAATCGTAACATGTCTTTCTTGGATTTTGGAGCCTGACACACTGACACAGCTCCATATAAAATAATCCAATCAGAAGGTGATTGAAACATAAATGATCATAAACGGGACTGCACAATCCAGAAACAGGCATGACATCGCCTCCAGAAACTCTGTTGCAAAGCCTCAGAACATCGGGTTATGTTAGGCAATGTCTTGTTGAACCAGATTTGCTTAACTGCTCAATCACCCAGACAGGCTCCCCTTTTTCATAATATATATATAGAGAGATGTGACTAAAACAGTAGCCCCAGTCTAAGCATGCCTCTCCCGAAAAGCTCAGATGGCACCCAGGTTCCTGATGCTTTATTCAAATACACCAAACCAGTAACTGGCTGTGGATGTCTATCACCAGTAGTTCTACTTTTAATGTTTTATTATATGGATTTCCTTTCTACTTTTCTCTGAATTTATTACAGCATACCACTCACAGCCTCTGAGATTTGAGCAGGTTATACATACTGTTAAACAAATAAAATAAATACAAACTCAGGAAAAATTACTTCAATCTTTTTCCATAATAAAAAGCATAAGTGTTTGTGCATTTATGACAGAACACTAATACTTAGCCTTAAACTTCACTCTTCCCTGCAGTTTCAGGACGATTAGTCACTACCTTCTGCTAGCCGCATAACAGGCTAAAACCATCTGAGTTAAATGCTGTCACTTTCCTCCCTATTTAGCTGAACTCAGATGCTACTCCCCCCCCCCCACACACACACACTAACTGCCCCTTTTCAGGATAATGTCATTTGGTGAGATGGACAACATACAAGTTTAAATCAGAAAGTAAGGAAAGGAAAGGGGAAAGGAAAGGAAGGAAGGAAGGAAAAGAAAGAAAAGAGAAAAAGAGAAAGAAAGACAAAAGCAAAGGAAAGAAAGAAAGAAGAAAGAAAAGGAAAGAAAGAAGGAAAGAAAAAGAAAGAAAAAAAGAAAAAAAAAGCAAAAAAGAAAGTCATTTGGTGAGATGGACAGCATACAAGTTAAAATAGGTAGATAGATGATAGGGAGAGGGAGCGAGAGAATGATATACAATGTCAGGAAAATCTATAAATGCTAGACACAATGCAGTCCTGACAGCCAAAATTGCTAGTTTGTCCTGTTTAGCACTTAAATGCCTATCTTTGCTGTACTGCAGGGAGCGAACTAGCTTTCACCCACTGACACGTGGCGCCTGGGTTGCTGGCTCTTCTGAGTTCCTTTGCTGGTCTTGCCTTGCCTCATGTTGTGTTGCCGCCTGTATAGCCAGGTCTAGCACCAATTTTCACTCTCCACACACATGAATGCAGCAAGATTTTTCCCACTGATGTGCCCATTTATCTATTTGCAATATTGCAGGCTTTTGAACTATTGGGTAGACAGGAGCTGGGAGTGAATAGTGGGAACTCACTCCATCTTCCAGAGCCAGAATCAAACTGCTGAAGTGACTATTTCTGGAAAGCAGTTCCAGCATCATTAAACCATTGCACCACTGTGCCTCAATAAATAAATAAATAAAATAAATATAAATAAATGGGTTTTTTTTTTTGTTCTTATATCTTCCATCTGGCAGGCATAGGTTTGTCCAGTTTTTTGAGTCCTTAAAAGAGGCAGAGAAATTCTTTTCACCATAGCAAGGATTCAAACTTTTGTGTATTTTGATCTTCATAAATTGTCTGCTTCCTTCTTTCCTTCATCCACTGACACAATCAAGAGCCTAATTTACAGTTTTAAATTTTATTTCCTGATTTCAGCAACCAGCTTCAATCCAGCCACTTCAAATCTAGGATCACTGTAGTCAGTAGATTATATAACTCATCATATATCCCCACTGTAAAATTTAAAAAGCTGTTATCAATTTTATGTTATTGCTAGTATATGTTCTTACAAATTAAGATTTGTTGGGAAAATATTGTGGTTGAAAAACCATTCTTTCTAATGCTGGAAAAACTAATTTCATATACATGTAAATCTAAGTACAAGTAGACTTCAATTTACAACAGTTTAATGACCATTCAAAGTTACAATGACACTGAAAACCTTGACCTATGGCAGTTTTTCACAGATATGACCTTTATAACATCTCCATGATCATGTGATCAGCATTCGCATACTTGACAACTGGATTATATTTATGATGGATGCAGTGTCCCAAGGTCATGTGGTCACCTTTGGTGACCTACTCTTAAGCAAAGTCACTGGGGAAGCCAGTAACAACAGGTTTACTAATTTATCAATTGCAGTGATTCACTTAACAACTGTGACAAGAAAAGTCATAAAATGGGGCAACTCAATGTTTCACTTAACATAAATTTTGAGCTCAATTTTGGTCATAAATTGAGGACTACCTTACATTTTTTCAGGCTCTTGGTTTTTTTTTGGAGGGGGGGGCTTGTTTTTGTTTTAATATCTGTTGTAGATGCCAAAAAGTTAACAGTTAGTGCATCTTCCTTTTGTCCTCATTTTCAGTTGTCTATGTCCATCTTTAGATCAGATATGTATCTGGTAACCTTAAACTTGATTCTTCTATTCCTCTTACATATTAGTGATTTCTTCTCTACCTCTCCATGCCCCTAAAATTATCTCCATCTGCCTGATCTCACTAGGACTGCCTAGCTTCTGATACTTCCCAGCTAGCAACATTTGTGACTGCCAACTTCATTCACTGGCTAAACTTTTACCTTCCCCTTTCCCAGCCCCTCCCTTGAATCCTATTTATTTGAAGGTAAAAGTAATTAGGAATGCATGAGAGAATCAGCTGTAAGTATGTTATGTCCAAAGCATCTGCAGAAGACAAAAACTTCTGATTACCACAAAACAAGCCATGTTATCAAGGTCAATATTGTATGAGATTCTCCATAATAAGCTATTTTCATTGTGAAAAATTACCTGAAATAATCATACCACTATGAAAGTGGGACATCTGTCCATCCTGTTCATAAAAATAGGTGAAATTTTATCCTGGATTTTTAAATTAAAATTCCAGTCATAAAACTGCTGGAATGGAAGCAGACATTAATATAAATCAAATGTAACATCAATCAATCTAGTCTAAGTTTAAATCTAAACAAGCCTCATTCAGAGCTTTGGAGAAATTTATGAATCTCTTAACTGTTTTTGCCTGAATTCATAAAGCTTCATTAAACTTACACAGTTTTGTTTATTATTATTTGCCTATTTATTTGATTAAATTTGTTGCACCATCAGCCATCAAAAGTTGAGGAAGGGAGTACTTCTGTCCATAATCCTTTTTCATCAACTTACTGAAGCATCAAAGATAAGTCATTTCTATGGCTCATCTACATTTCAGTTAATATTTTCTGTTCCATTCTCTAGTTACTTCTGCTTTCCAGGCAAGTTTCCATTAACATACAAAAGACTTAAGTAGTATTTGGGGAGCAATTCAGATGCTCCATCTGTTGTCATGCCATCATTCAATTTTGAATCTATTTCTACAGAATATAAGTATATTTCAGCTTTTCTTTCAAGGCCTTTTTACAACTTGATTGACACAATAATCCAATAGCAGGGGGGTTCAAAATTGACATGTATATGGAATGGCATCAAGTAATTGGCTAATTCAAATGGCTCAGCTTTCAGGGAATTTTTTTAAAACCAAGATTGCCTTTAGGGGATGCTTTAATATTTAAAAGCAAATAGGGCAGGAATTCATGAACATCTCAAATAAGCAGCTGAATCATACTACTGTGACTGTATGTCTATATTTAAATAATATATTTCTGTATGTTTCTAAGAAAAACTTTCTGATTTATCATTGCATTTGATATTATCAAATATGCCTCACCCTGAAAAATTCTGGGATGGCTTATTTGCTTGAGATATTTAGGATTTTATATTCTATAAACTCCCTGAGGAGTGTTCCTGGAGGTATTTGAAACACCCTTCTAGAGGATTAATTCAAAATTTAATTGGTATAAACTACTTCTCCAACATTTACTTCTGTTGCAGTTATGTAAGATGTTACCTAGCCTGATAACAAAATGTTTGGAAAACAACCCACAAGCTCGGAGAATGAACCTTCACCCAAGCTACAGATATTCACCACTATTGCAAAGTTAATATACTTTTTGGTATGTCAGATCATTTTTAAATGGGACTGGCACTATACAGAAAGAAGTAGATGAGGAAAAGAGCAGATGTGGGCCAATATTTTGTTTCTAGCATGCATTTTAGTAGTTTATATTGGAATATGTATATTTATATTGGAATTTTTCACAGGCTTGTCAGAAGAATGTTGGTCTTCCTGATGCATATTAATGTTCCTAGAAATTAAATGTTACATAATCAAACAAGCAAACACATTTCTTCCTACATTTATTAGATGTGATTGGAAAATATTTCTGAACTCAGATCAAGAGAAAGAGGGGAAAAAACACCTCTATATAGTAGGAATTTGTATTATTTTTCTCCTTAAATCTAAATGTTTTTTCCCCACTATAATTATATGTTCAGGCTCATTTTTTTCTAGTAAGGAATTTTCAATTAAAGTTTCCCTTAAATCTTATCAGAAATTGTTGACAGAATAATCATGTTAGAATAGTTACAGAATAGTCCTCTGGGTTATCAGATTCCTGAGTCTGAAGGACTTGTGGGATGTTTTAGCAATGTGGCACATTTTTGGAATAGCACCTATTTTGTCATTGTTACACAACTCAGTATACATTCAGAAGTATCATTTCCAATGCCTTTCTACCCCATTACTTACAAAATTACTATTTTTCTACCAATCTCTCTGATTCTGCATTGACTAAAAAAAAAAAGATTGGGTTAATGATGATGATGATAATAATGATAATGATAGCCATTCTTTTTCTTTTTTCTTTACTTTTCCTTATTACATCTGTATCTTGCTTTCTGTTTGATTTTTCTTTCTTTTCAACTCACTTTCTTGTTACTTGTTCACTTTTTATTCATGCTTTTGAAATTTAATAACATTATATTTCAAAAAGAGTTATTATATTAGCTTGTACTCAGTGTAGTCATATTGTCTCTTTTTATCCTTTTTCTATTATTATCTCGCAATTCTTCTTTTCTTTTGCTTGAACTTTTAAAACTTTTTTCTTCCTTACCTTAATCTTTTAGTTTTCTTTGCATTTCTTTTTGTTTCAAGGTTGTCTGTCTGTTTTGTGATAGCCCACCCTGTGAGGAAGGAAGAGAAAAAAAAGTCACAAAAAGAAGAAAGGCTAGATCTTATCTTGGAAGTCAGCCTCCTCCACTGCTTGCTCTAGTTTTATCCACCTATAAGATGAGTCACAGTTCTCAATAGTTTACTTCTAAAGGAATGTAACTTTCAACAAAATAAAGATTATCTAATTAAAGTTACAAAAAAACAACACTAAGGCTGACTAAACTCTGATCTCCAAAAGATCTATATTACATATAAAACAAGCAATTGTTTGAAGAACAATTAATAATTTAAATGACACTTGGCCAGCTTATTGACAATCCATTTGAAAGTATGTGACACCCAAGGCTCTAGACCAATTTCCAAATTAACAGTAAGATCTCTGTATCAAAGACTACAATTATAATACAATATGGATGCTTTTGATGTAACAGAATAATGTTTTAAAAAAGATGCCAACATAGATAATTGACAAGCTCATCAACCACTTTGAAATTCATTTGTGAATGAATATGAGCAGCATCAAGCTGTTAGGCAGCAATTCTCTGCAGACTTCAAAACAGACATTCACTGGATTGTACTGAAAATGCCTGTATGCTTTTTTTTTAACATTTCTGAGCAGGAAAGAAACAAAAAGGAAATGAGCACTATAAATATGGACAAATGATGAAAGAGCCTCTACCACAGTCCTGATTATTATTTCATTACGAAACCCAGCTTCGTTTGAATTAGCCTCTCGTGATTCTGCTGTCATTTGCCATCTTTTCAAGCAAATGGCATCTAAATTGACTTTGAATAGCAAACAATTTGAGAAGCTAACAATTCTACTGCAGACCTGTTTGTTTTTGCAAGCCATTTGCAAAAAATAACCTGGTGCTGCACTTTGTGAGCTACATCGTTCGAAAGACTGTCTATTGTCATTTGCCATAATCAAATAAACTGTTTTAAAAACAGTTCCAAAAGCTGATTTTTTTTCTGAAGCAAATTGTGTTTACATGTCACACATATAGAATTTGCTTTTTCTTCCAAGGCAAAGCACCATTAATGAAAATAAGTAAAACAATATGTTTATACAGAATAGTAGTATGATTATTATTCTATTGGACGTATGATAAGGATTTTATGCAAATATTCTACCTACTTATACTTTGTGCTACACTTTGCTAATAGTCAGCTGAGAAGCGAGGATAGTTTAGTTTCTCATAAAATAGGGCTCATAGAAGAAGAAGGCAAATATAAAGTTGGCAAAAAGGGAAGAAGTCATAAGTCACCCAGAATGTTAGAGAAGATTTTGAGGAAAAGGAAGCTTAGTAATGAAAATAAGCATGTTTTAATGGTTAATATAGATTTGACAGTTTCAATGGCTGTAGAAGATGGACCTTGCATCTCGAGGGATTTTGGCTGGTAAACTGGTTTGAGCACTTTATACTGGTAATCATTAATGAATACTGAATGAGACTGAAAGAAGACTCACCAAAACATTTAAAGAAAGATATGAGGAAAGATCTGCTGAAGAGAAAATCACCACATAACACAACAGGCCATGGATCAGAAGAACAAAGAACAGGAGGGCAAAATCTATCAGTTCTCTGAGGGATTGTAAATTGTTTATTTGTTTTCTAACATCTTTCTTCAAACCTAGATGAGTAAATAAAAGCAGTCCTAGTAATTAGTGATATGAACCACATATAATAGGCTTATATTAGGATGGTAAATGAAAGTGATATTTCATGCTATGCTTGGTTAGAGAAGAAAGAAAGCACCCACACAAAAGAATGCAAATTCATTAGCAGTATTGGAGACGGGAAGATGAAACAGCTTGATTGCTCAGATAAGCCCTGGCTGATATACAGATTATTTATTTCTGTCTCCATAAAATAGAATAATGGGGTAAAGAAAACATTAAAAGCTGTATGATCTCCCCTACCTGTTTCAATCAGATCCTGGAAAGAGTGTGTGCGTGTATCCTGTAATAAATATAAAAAAGGAGGATAGATTTTTATTTCTTTGTTTATTTATTAAATAAATTTATTTATTTATTACATTTATGTATTGCCCATCTCACCAATAAGGCAATATTGGAGGGTGTATAAATGATAGATAGATAGATAGATAGATAGATAGATAGATAGATAGATAGATAGATAGATAGATAGATAGATAGATAGATATAGATATAGATATAGATATAGATATAGATATAGATATAGATATAGTATTCAGCTTTGTTCGGGTATTTTCCCACGTTATTATAGTTGTGCTTTTAAAGTTGTAGGAACGTTTCGGCAGAATCTCATCTGCCATCATCAGGCTTCTGTATTGTGTTCGTTGATTAAAGATACCAGGGATAAAGATACCAGGGATACCAGACGAACACAATACAGAAGCCTGATGATGGCAGATGAGATTCTGCTGAAACGTTGCTACAACTTTAAAAGCACAGCTATAATGATGTGGGAAAATACCCGAGCAAAGCTGAATACCATACATGCATACATATGTATGTATGTATGTATGTATGTATATGAAACAACATTAATAATATTTACTATGTGTAATACTCAGGGTGGAGTTTTCATTTAAGAAGTAGTAAATGCTATTCCTGTTCACTTGTGCCTTTAGTTGCACGCCTTTCCTTGTCGCAGTCTCTGCTACTCTTATCCCAGAGAAGCAAGTACAACCAACTCCCACAAAAGCATCTGTACTTGAAGCAATTGTCAACAGTATGGCTTTTCCACAGAGTTCCCTGTTCCTTAACAATCTCTCCCACTCCAAGAGTGAAGGTTAGGAAAAGTAGTGAGGTATATAAAGTATAAAATAAGGTATTAGATTATTGAATTGCAAATGCATGGACAAAATCTTCCATGCTGCTAAAGACTTCTGAAGATAAAGAAGTGCAGTTAAAGTATTGCATAATTTTATTTATCAAAGGGCACAGACCAAGCCCCCTGTTTATAACAGACAGTAAGCATAACTAGATGTTATTCAAATTCAGTGACTTCTAACCATCACAACAGAGAAATTAACCACTTAAAAAAAAAACATGATTCTTATCATTTCATAAGAAATGCACCATAGCTTGTTTAGGACATCCTGATTGGTTTATGATCAGAAGGAAGATTACCTCTAACACTTCCAAACTACATGGGCAGCATTTATTAATTAATAAGTGGTCATAGTAGGGAATACCACTGAGAGGGAATAATATTGAATATTACTGAATCTCTCAGTCAACCCCATCAAGGACAGAACATTTCAGTGTGTAAATACCTATTTCCAGTGTGTTGGGAGAAGTAAGAGGAGGGTAAATAATCTCATTTACCAAGAGTGGTACGGGTATCAGCAATATCCCTGGTATCTTTAATCAAATCCTCATCAATCAAATTCCCTTCCTCCTAACTCTACTTATGGTGCTGTATCTTCTTCATGGCATTGATTTGTATGCATAAGAAAGTTCAGTGAGGCAACTTTATTTTTCTTTTGTTAATAAATCTAAATAACTAGATTTTTGGGAGACTATTTATTGAATATAGTACCAAAGTCATATTTATCCAAACTCTATTGCAGAAATCCCACTGGTGATTTATAGTATTTTCTAGGATCACACAGTCACTACTGATTCCATAGAAAGCCTGTCCTCAAAACTATTACATCAACATAGTAATGGTTGAGTAACTATACAGAATGCTATAACTCACCATTGATACGCTTGTCTAAATGTTCAATGGAGGAGCATAACAAATGTTGATATAAAATCTATTAAAGCATTCTGTTAACATAAAGCAAGTATTTGGTCTGTAAGATTCTTGTTTATTTGGTCCTGCCTGATTATTTCCAAAAATTCCACAGAAAGAGTAGAAATGATGAACTTATGGAAAAAACAACATAATTAATGGACTCATACATTCCAGAATGCTCAAGAACTTATATCTGTATAGGAGTCAGCTCAAGTTCTTGCTTTAAGACATGTTTTTAGAAATAGCCTCACTTGAACTCAATTGTTAATTTCCAAGTTAATATGCTGAGGAACTGAAGTGTCATGATTACTGAAGTCTCTAGCAAGACTTTAACTGAACATGGATAGTCTATTTATGTAAACTTGACAAAGTATTTATAAAGTATTTATAAATAACTAGTGATAATTTCCCCTACATTAAATATTTAAATTTAAAATGCCCTGATTTAAAATTAAAAATTAAATTGCTATGATTTTGAAACAGAAAAAGATTCAAAACATATATAATCTTCTGAAGTGGTGATTGAGCATTCATTATGGAATCTATACCTATGAACATCTGTCCTACATATTGGCAAAAGAAAATCAGAAAATAAAATACAAGCTGAATAGTCAAGACCTTGTTGATGTTCCAAACTCTGTAAAGGACCTTGGAATACTCATCTCTAATTATCTAAGTGCTAGAGCCCACTGAAACTACATAGCCAAAAAGGCATTGTTGTTAACCTACATAGCTTTTTCTTTGGTAATATCACACTACTAACTAGAGCATATAAAATATTTGCTAGACCAATACTTAAATACAGCTCATCAGTCTGGAACCCACATTATGTATCTGATATTAACACAGTTGAGAAAGTCCAGAAATATTTCACAAGAAGAGTTCTCCACTCTACTCATTGCAGAATACCTTATTCCACCAGACTTGAAATTCTACACCTAGAAAACCTAGAACTACGCCACCTTCAGTCCGATCTAAGTATAGTATATAAAATCATACATTGCGATGTCCTACCTGTCAATGAATACTTTCAGCTTCAACCATCTATTGTGTGCTCTCAATAGATACAAACTCATGGTTAACTGCACCAAACTTGATTGCAGGAAATATGACTTCAGCAACAGATTGGTCAATGTCTGGAATACTCTACCTGACTCTGTGGTTTCTTCCCCAAACCCCAAAAACTTTAACCTTAGACTGTCTACTATTGACCTCACCCCTTTCCTAAGAGGTCTGTAGGAGGCGTGCATAAGCACACCAATGTCCCTGTCCTATTGTTTCTTTTATGTACCCATTTCATGTATTCATAACTATGTATATACTTATACCTATTATCTTGTAAGCGATTGACAAATCAAAATAAATAAATAAATAAAAATAAATGAAGAGAGATTAAAATAGTATGTAAAATGTCCTATTGTTTCTTTTTATTTTTCTTATATGTATCCATTTCATGTATTCATAACTATGTTTATACTTATACCTGTTATCTTATAATTGCTTGACAAATAAATAAATAAATAAATGGCCTAGTAATCCACAAAAAAACCCATATAAAATTGCAATGGATTCATCTATCTAATTTCAAATGTTATCCATTGGTGACAGATTTCCAAAGTTTCTGCAGGATAAAAGTAAACTATGTCTTTTACCACTGAATTTCAGTCATGTGGAATTAGATGCATAACCTCTGGGCTGAAGTCTACACTTGGTTTTAAGTGGTATGCTGAAGGTCATAATCCAGAAATAGTGTGGAGCCTACTACAAAAATGACATTGTGTCTTTTATTCCTTTTATTTCTATTTAATAAAGATTTCATATAATTACTATAATTGATGTATTTTTATCATGTAATTTGCTATTTTCCGTTGTTGCGGTCTTTGAACTTTAAAATTTAGTGACAACTCTTAAGAGGTCCCTGGAACAAAGACTATTTGGGGTCACATACAGCCTTGATGACTTAAGATTGTGTACCATGGTTTTCAATATGTTATCTTTTTAAAATATTCACATACTTAAGGAATTCGTTGCTACCTATATTTCTCTAGAAGAAAAAGATAATAGAAAGAGCTATGGTCAGCATTAAATGGTTAACTTTTCAGGAATCACCCATTCATTGCTTACAAAATGTTCCTGCTTTTTTTCTGACACCAAAATATTCAGAGGAAGAAGCTAGAGTTCTTTCTACCTAACCACTTATGTATAAGCAGCTATAGAGGAAGAGAGGAGAGATAGAGAGAAAGAGGAGACATCACACTCCTAGAACAAATAGGTAAAGTTTGCATTGTGATGTCATAATATACATTTTGTCATTCTGATTTCATTATAGTTCATTTGAAGATAAGGTACAAGGTAATTATTTCCATCTTAAGAAGAGCTAAAGACATTTATTGGTGAAGATTTCATCTATTTAATTATTTTAAGAATATATCAATTTGCAATTTTTTTTCATATACAGAAAGGATTCTTTTTTTAAAAAAAAAGTCAAAAGTGAAAGGTTTTTTTCTTTTATAATCTTGATTTCTTTCATGGCCAAAATCAGTAGAAAAGGAACTATGAGGCATGGAATCGTATTTAGTTTTAACCTATGCAGTTCAAACAGATTAAAAAGTGATATTGTCTTCTACTGCTGATGACATCATAATTCTGGCTTCAGATGGAAAAGAATTATTGGGTTGCATAATTATGTAATAAATGATTAAAATATCTATAAATCTTCCAGATAAAAACATGGAAATTTCAGGATTACACACATATGCCAATCCTTCATTGAAAGCAAATGCGCCTTTGATTTTGATACTATTGTATTAAATAAGAAACAGGAAACTGGTTAAAAAGTGTTAGTTAACGTTATTTGTATAAATACGCAAAGATCTTCATTAGCTATCGCAAATAATATTTCAGTCCCTTATTAACATTTGACTCTAGTAATATAGGACTAGCAAAAAAATATCTAAAAATATATTTTCCTCAAGAAACTTCATATCACATTTGTTGTCCTTTCATGGTCTACAATATTATTTTAGATTTATTTTAAAGAGTATTTTGACAGTCTTCTGATATAATTGATTTCTATAATTATAGTATCAGCAGTTTTATTTTGTTAATTATATTTCCACTTATTCCCAAAACTGATTTTACCTTTTCTAAATGCAGCAGTCCACCGGTACTGCTATGTTATTGACTATCATACCACTTTGACATTTATCACTAAATCAAGCTCTATTTGCAAATATTGGGAAATTCAGTAGGAACTGAACCAGTCTGTATGGTATTTACTTTGCTTACATTACATTTTGTTTACATTAAACTCCTTTTGCTACATTAGTGGCATTCTTCCATTCTGATCTCATGCAGCTGGAAAACTAACTTTGTGAATATATTAGAAATGCTGTTATCAATGCACTACTAATTTCCCTTCATGACAAGGCCTGAATTTGTATTTCTAATCTGCTTCCTGTTCTTTAAATAACTACAGATCCTTAACCAGATGTGCTGTTGAATTTGACTATTCTTGTTTCCAAACAACAATCACTGGTATTTTTCAAAGAATAGGAAAAAAGAATGAATAGACAAAAAAGAGGCACAAAAATTCAGAATAAAGACAACAGTTCTTTTTTACTTTGTGTCACCTTACTAATTGCAATTCAAATAGTGGCATACTATCATGTCACTAGGGCTGACATGATAGCGGTGTTCCAATATTTGAGGGGCTGTCACAAAGAAGAGGCAGTCAACCTATTTTCCAAAGAACCAGAAAGCAGGAAAAGAAACAATGGATGGAAACTAATCAATGAGAGAAGTAATCTAGAACTAAGGAGAAATGAAGCAGTGGAATGGCTTGCCTACAGAACTTGTACTTGCTCTACCACTGGAGGCTTTTAAGAAGGTTCTGGGCAGACATTTGCCTGGAATGTTACAGGGCCTCTTGCTTGACCAGGGGTTGAACTAGAACACCTCCAAGGTCCCTTCCAACTCTGTTATTCTTTTATAGAATATTTTGCATAATGAGAGTCCAATTTTGCTATACTTTCCCACCAACATTGTACACTGAAGCTTGGATATGGTATAGCAATAATGGACTATTCACCTTCTTTGTTTCAGCCCATGGTGTCTTTTTAATCCCCATGATTGTTTGGTTATTTGTCTACTTTATGGATTGTCATATTTTATAAAGACTTCCAATGTTTTATAACATACAGAGTACAATAAATGGTAATCAAATTCCATGGTAATCAAATTAAGGATTAATTAGGAAAATCAAATTAGAGTATATTAAAATGTTCACAGTAGTATTACATAATAAATAATTAAACCATTCATAAAATAAAATGAGCATTTAACACAATCAAAATAAAACATCATCTAATTAACCAACAATTCCCTCCAGAAGTTAGTTCAGGGTCTGAAAGACAATATGTTCCTGGTAGTGAGCATATACTAATAAGCAAGCCACCAAATTTCACAACAGTTCTTCTTTGAGTGGTTTTGAGAAACAGCCACATTGGGTAAAATAGTGTCTATACAAAAATTGGTTAGAAGTCACATTAACTTTTTTAAAAATTATTCTGAGATTGACTGCTGTCAAATTCATTTTATGGTTCAACAACAACCTCTCAACCATTTATATTTCATCATAAACGTATAAACATTAACACGCGGACTTTCTGTGTTGTCTTGTCTTAAATTCTTTTCCAGTTGTTTGATGAACAATTTTTTTTTAATACATCAGTAAAAATATTAGATATTCCTTGGGCAAGGTATTTTACACACACACACAAACACACACACACACATACACACACACACACGGAGGGAGGGGAGGCATAGTCTTCAGTTTCACCTGCTTTCCTCAATATTTCAAGAAAATATTTAATATCCATGATTTTAGCAGGTATATTTTAAAAAATGAAAATAAAATGTTTTATTATTAAAAATTATTTATGTTGGCCTTTTAAAATTATCGTTGCTCATTCCCTTTTGATTTCTCTATTTTTATAGTTTTGCTGTATTCCTTTTTAAGATCTTGTAAGTTACCTTTTAATAGTAACATTACATTTAATCTTACCTACATTTTCACATTAAAATATATATTAGACATATTTTCTTTAGCCTATTACAAATATTCAATTACTGAAAAATCTTACTATATTTTTCATAGAGTAAATAATAGATCTGTGTACATATTGAAAGAGGTCCTGTTCGGAATAACAAGGTTACCTAACATAGTTTGGGTAAAATAATATATATAAACTATGATAGTAAGTTTAAGTGTGTGTCACTTTAAACTGCAAAGCATGTAATTTTGGGTGCGGTTGCAAAACCGCCATAAGAGGGAGCAAGAGAACCTGCTGGATTGCTGACTATACTGGATTGATGGTTTGCTAACTGTGTGTTCCCTGCTGCTGAGTTTTTGAACGTCGAAGGAAGAAAGGAGGTTTGACTTCTTTATATCTCTACTGCGAGGAGATATATTACTGGACTGATATTTGTAAGTTTACTAACCTCTTTTTCGACACTGGACTTTGCAACTGAATAATCCCCGAATGGACCGAACTAGTGAATGATATATGGACTGTTTGACTATGCTAAAACTCTTACTGGGATAAACTATTTAACTAGCACAGTGTATCTGTTTTACTGAGTGTAAGCTACAAAAACGTTTATCTCACATATTTGCCTGCCTGTCTGACTGCCGTGCACATTCTGCTAGGGTGTATCCCTAACAGGTCCTTTGCAATAAAAAACCATCAAAGTTATTCACTATTTATAAAATTGTAGAAAAATCTCATAGCAGTTTCAGGAAGAGTTGTGTAAAAATGTGGTAGCTTTTTTGATGTGAAGACAGGTGGTTTATATCCACTGACATGTTCTCCAAAACATTTTATGCTTTACATAGTTCGGGTAAATAATTAGCATTGTCACAGAATTTGCAATCTATGTTTCCACAAGATGGCAGTTTGTTCTGTGATGTTACTCCTTATTAAATTATAAACTATACTCCTACCTGAATATATATAGATAATAAACATAATATTCTAGAACCCCAAAATGCTCTGATTCTCCATTTGTTAGCTTAGATACTATTGGACTTTAATGTCTAGATCACACTTTATGATGATGAAATTCATTTCATAGTTTTTATAACGTGCCCCAATCTGCAGTCTCTGGAAATGTATAATGGAAAAAAACCCACACACAAAGTAAAGACAACATTAAAGGCATAAATGTAAAAGACAAATTCTCCTCCAGATGATCACTAGAAATGATGCAGTTAAAAACACAATGGAATAATGTTGCTTTAACAGCTTTGGTAATGATATGAAGGAAACAGATGCTTGAACCTCCAGTGGCAAGAAGTTCGACTATAGGGGCTGTGGCAATTGAAGTACTGCCATCTGATCACTTTCTCCTCATCTCTGACGAAGTTAGGATGCTATCAGGATTTCTTGTGATGGATACAGTGGATGGTCAGATTCAATCTTTAACACAGCACTGCCTGGTGAAATCTGGTGCTATTATCCCTTCAATAGATTGTCACCAGGACTTTGAATGGGATCCAGACACCTATTGTTAATTAGTACTGTGGCTTTAGTAGTGGTGCTCCTGAGGGTTACAATCCTGAGATCTCAATACAGGAATCTTGCAGTTTGAGTTAAATTAAAGGGCATTTTACCTGTCAGATATAGATTTAGAAAACAGTTTCACAGAATCTACTAATATTATTTAATTTAAAAAAAAAACACAGAACATACATCAGCAATTCACAATATAGTGCAACAAAATATAGATTTTTTTTCTGCAACTGACTTAAGTTCCATAATAAATAACTTATTTAGGGCGACACTAGTATATTTGTCATAAAATATATTTCAAACATCAATTTGGACATTCTCTTTTTATTTTATTTAAATCAGATATTGGCTTTATTTTGTTATCCAGGGTATCTATAAAAGAATTGAAGAATAAAAAATGCTATATAGTGACAAATACTACTATTGGAAATATTTTCTATTTCCTCTGCAAATCAGATCAGCATCATAGCAGAAAGAATAGTTTTTGAATATTAGATATAGTAATTTTCCTATTTTAAACAAAAATTAATGAAGGAATAAAAAAAGGCTTCTTCAATGTAATAACAAATAGCTATTTCTACAGATGACAGAATTCTAAATACAGGAAAAAGTATTCCTTCTGGCAAAGGAGTATCATTTGTCCCCCTGGAATCCACTGAGAATAATTTCTGCCCACAATTATTTCGCACTATATTGGAATGGTGTTCCTGTGTAGATACTAAATTGCATCATTTATCTATATGGCACAATCATATTCTATATGCGGAGTGCAGAAAAGAGGTAAGACATGGTAAGCCGGATATATAAGATAAGAAAAAGAAAACAGAGATAAAACTATTTCACACCAACATTGTTCACTATACCTCTCCATACAGAGAAGTTCTTGCACAATTCTTTTGTAGTTCTTGCACAATTCTTATATTTACCATATCTGGAATCTTCTTCATATATTTTATTCAGAGTACATGTTTGAAACTACACATATATAGTATCTGCATTGGTGGAGTCACATAAAATATACAGTAAGGTGGCTTCAAAAGGGATCTTTACAACAGGGTTCTCCAAATTGATCAACATTGACCCCTAAGGATTGATGGATTGATCCATTATTGTTCTTATTATTATGTTTGGTTGCATAGTTAGCCAGATGTTTAGACTGAATTTGGCATTTTAATCCACCTAGGGCCTGGGACAGATAGAAGTTGTTGTTTGATGGCAATAAAGGTATTGTCACAGGATGTAAACTGTTGTTAGTAAAGCTGCCTTTTGTAATTGACTGATGATGATTTTGTCAATGCTTATGATACCGAAGGATGCTCCAGTTATTTGGGAATTACAGTCAAGGTGCCTAATACTATTGGTGCTATATTTCCTTTCTTTTGCAACATTGTTCTAGTTGTATTTGCAGATCTTTGTTATGCTCTGTTACACAGTCAGATGTTCACAGTGGATTTGACATTTTTGTCCACCTATTTAATCCTTCTCAAGGACTTGAGATAGGCAGATGTGGATGTGTGATTATCTTATAGATGCTGTTACTTAAAGTAGTATTTATTAAATTCTTTTCATATAATAAACCCCAGTTATTAACTTCTACATGTAGTTGAGATAATGCTATGAGATAACGTTAGGATTTGGTGTCCTCATGGCATATTGGCCACCCTAATTACTGTTATTTGGGAATGCTGCTTGTTAGCCATCTGAGTCTGGTAATCAAGTTTACATCTTGATTTCTTAATAAAAACATAATATGAAAACATATTCCCATTATATGATAATCATATACAGCCAAAGTGCCCAACTTGAGAGCTCTCTCTCTCTCTCTCTCTCCCTCCCTCCCTCCCTCCCTCCATCCATCCATCCATCCATCCATCTATCTATCTATCTATCTATCTATCTATCTATCTATCTATCTATCTATCTATCTATCTATCAAGAGAGAGAGAGAGGGAGAGGGAGGGAGGGAGGGAGGGAGAGAGAGAGAGAGAGAGAGAGAGAGAGAGAGAGAGAGATGGCTTAATTATTTAAGGGATAGAATAATTCCTTTAGAGGCATTCAAAAAAGGTAAGTTTCAAAGTTTTAATATGCACTGCTCAAAAAAAATAAGACACAAGACACAAAAATAAGACATCCTAGATCTGAATGAATGAAATATTCTTATTAAATACTTTGTTCATTACATAGTTGAACGTGCTGAGAACAAAATCACACAAAAATTCTCAATGGAAATCAAATTTAGGAACCCATGGAGGTCTGAATTTGGAGTTACACTCAAAATTAAAGTGGAAAAAAACACTACAGGGTGATCCAACTTTGATGTAATGTCCTTAAAACAAGTCAAAATGAGGCTCAGTAGTGTGTGTGGCTTCCACATTCCTGTATGACCTCCCTACAATGCCTGGGCATGCTCCTGATGAGGTGGCGGATGGTCTCCTAAGGGATCTCCTCCCACACCTAGAATAAAGCATCCCCCAACTCCTGGACAGTCTGTGGTGCAACGTGGCATTGGTGGATGGAGCAAGACATGATGTCCCAGATGTGCTCAATTGGATTCAGGTCTGGGGAACAGGCAGGCCAGTCCATAGCATCAATGCCTTCATCTTGCAGGAACTGCTGACACACTCCAGCCACATGAGGTCTAGCATTGTTGTGCATTAGGAGGAACCCAGGGCCAACCACACTAGCATATGGTCTCACAAGGGGTCTGAGGATCTCATCTCGGTACCTAATGACAGTCAGGCTACCTCTGGTGAGCACATGGAGGGCTGTGCGGCCCCCTAAAGAAATGCCACCCCACACCATTACTGACCCACTGCCAAACCAGTCATGCTGGAGGACGTTGCAAGCAGCAGAATGTTCTTCACGGCATCTCCAGACCCTGTCACGTCTGTCACATGTGCTCAGTGTGAACCTGCTTTCATCTGTGAAGAGCACAGGGCGCCAGTGGTGAATTTGCCAATCTTGGTGTTCTCTGACAAATGCCAAACGTCCTGCATGGTGTTGGGCTGTAAGCAGGACCCCCACCTGTGGATGTCAGGCCCTCATACCATCCTCATGGAGTCTGTTTCTGACTGTTTGAGCAGCCACATGCACATTTGTGGCCCACTGGAGGTCATTTTGCAGGGCTCTGGCAGTGCTTCTCCTGTCCCTCCTGGCACAAAAGCGGAGGTAGCGGTCCTGATGCTGGGTTGTTGCCCTCCTATGGCCTCCTCCATGTCTCCTGATGCACTGGCCTGTCTCCTGGTAGCACCTCCATGCTCTGGACACTACTCTGACAGACACAGCAAACCTTCTTGCCACAGCTCGCATTGATGTGCCATCCTGGATGAGCTGCACTACCTGAGCCACTTGTGTGTGTTGTAGACTCCGTCTCATGCTACCACTAGAGTGAAAGCACTGCCAGCATTCAAAAGTGACCAAACCATCAGCCAGAAAGCATAGGAACTGAGAAGTGGTCTGTGGTCACCACCTGCAGAACCACTCCTTTATTGGGGATGTCTTGCTAACTGCCTATGCTTTCCACCTGTTGTCTATTCCATTTGCACAATAGCATGTGAAATTGATTGTCAATCAATGTTGCTACCTAAGTGGACAGTTTGATTTCACAGAAGTGTGATTGACTTGGAGTTACATTGTGTTGTTTAAGTGTTCCCTTTATTTTTTTTGAGCAGTGTATTTACAGATACTGTACTGTGATTTTTTTTAAAGAAATAGGTATATTTTTTGAGAAAAGGAAAAATGATTTATTACTTCTACCTCTTTCCCCCAATTGTTATTTATAAATATGTCACTTTTGGTAGTTGGGGTTTGTTTTGGGTAAATTCTATCCCTTCCAGTTATTGGATGGGGATTAATAGTTATGACATGTTCTTAGAAATATAAACACCACAAAGGAATGGATAATGAAACAAGTTGGATAATGAAAGGAATATTGACATAACTAAATTTATAATATTATTTTAAGGATTGTTTTTGCTTGATTGATTCCTAATGCACTGAGACTTGAGCTAAGATTTCATTTTTATAATACTTCACATTTCAATTTGCCAACCAAAATACTGGTTGAAATGGGAACATTATCTAGTTGATGTTTTTGTTGTAGACAACTTTAATCCTGATCTTTCACAAAAGTTATAGAAGGCAAAATGAATTCACCTCTCCTTGATACTCTTTCTCCCTTTTTTAAGCATTGAGTTTTCTGGAATGAATGTAGAAGGCAAAAACAGAGAACACTGAGCTTACGGTTTCTTTTTCCTGCTGGAAATTGAAATTGGAATACCAAACCTATTATTTTCAGTACGAAATGCTACTTCTCTCATTTCAACATTTTATAAATGCCTTGAAAGAAACTTCTATCAGCAACATAGAGTTCCTTCTCAGCCATCCTCATTCTTTCTCTGATGGGGAAAACAAGCTTTTCAAAGCCCCGTATTACCATTACTTCTTGTTTCTTTCCTGTGTCTCAACATAAATAGGAGAAAGAAGAGGAGGAAATGTCTACAAGTTTGAGGTGAGTATGGCTCACCCAATTTGCTTTTTTTCCTCTCAGGCTGAAGGCAAGACTTTGTTCCCCACTTTAATTTACATTGCTACCTAATAAGTATTCCATTCCTATGTTTCCACTGCAGTAGTTTCAGAGGAAGAAGATAGCAGCATATCATGCAATACACAGATTGTAGGTATAAATCTAAAATTGTACCATATTCTCTCCTTCTATTATTTGTCTAGAGGGACTATAAATAAAATTAATGAGGAAAAAAGGCACACGTGCATGAAAAATGTTTTTTGACTGCAGAGTTTAATTTAAAAAGGTAGAATATCCTTCTCAGAATCATGATCTTTTCTTCCATATAGCAGAGCTTGACATGTTGCTGTTTTATCCCACTGATAATTAAATTATGCTATAAGACTGGAGAGTCTGGTCTTTCCTTCAGAACACTAGTTCAGTATCATGTGTTTGCTTTTGTTTTCTTGGTATATTGCAACCTTTTCTTAATCTTCCATTAGAATCCATAACACTTTCCATTAGTCATTGCTGGATATGAGTGAATTCCAGCAGTGAGTGATAGGCTTCTTATGAGTTGTTTGCATAGAAATAATTTTTAACATTTTTCTTAAGATAGTTTCATTCTAAATTATGTTGTGCCTAACTATAATTTATTCTCTCCCTCTCTCCCTCCTTCCCTCTCTCTTTTGTAACTCCTCAGAATGTTATATTTTTCTGCCTTTATAATTTTTTCCCATGGAATCAATCATTTTTTCCCAGAATTCTCATATCTTATTTTCCCATGTCAAGAGCATTCTACGAAACTTTCACATAAAGATTCACACATCTTCAAAATGCTAAGGCATTTTGGAATTCAGTGAAATGTCACTAGAAAATATTTAGTATTTATTTGATTTGTCAATCGCTTACAAGATACAGGTATAGTTTATTCTTATACCTGTATCTTTATGCAAGGTATCTGTACCAGTTTTAAGGGAAGCTGAATATTTTCATTAAAATTAGTGCATTTTTCAGGGGACAAAGAAATTTCTGCAAAAGAGATGACAAAATACAATTTTAAAAGATCTATGTGTAATTAATGGATTTTCTCAGCTTCAAGGGGTAGACCAGAGAAAGAGAGCTGAATGGACCAAAGTGTTCAACTAAACATTTGGGGGGGGGGGACACATACACATATATAGCCCTCAGGCTTTTTCTAATTTTGATTCAGAATTTCCTGCCAACTTTTCTCATCCCTTTCCAAATATATCTTGTGGAACAGAAGGCAGCAGGACTCAGTAGATAAAGCATACTCTCATAGCACATGAGATCCATTTTTTTCTCACTAGGCACCCATATATGAGTTACAGTCCAATAACTCCTGCAGAAAATTGACACTTGGTAACTTTCTTGCTGGAAATGACTCATCACAAAAAACCAAGATTAGACAACCTTTGAATAGCCAGAAAATGTATTCAGTAATTCTTGAAAACCGAATAGCCACAGTGGATAAGGCAAGGATGTATAGTAAGTGGAGCTAATTTTATTATTTTTTTATTTTTAAACTGATTGTAGGATTGGACTCACAATTTTAATGGGCCTCGTTTTCAGCCACGACAGTCTCCTGCAGACCTCTGCAGACCTCCAAGCTCCATTTTTACTGGCAGAGGGCTGCAGGAGGCTGTTGCGGCCAAAAACAGAACCTTGGTGAGTGACATTGAGCTGGCCATACCCACCTTAACCATGCCCCCCCAGGCCCCCAAGGTCAAACAGAACCCTGATGCAGCCCTCAATGGAATCAAGTTTGACATCTTGATAGAGATAGATAGATAAAGAAGAGATAGAAAAACAGATAGATAGATAGATAGAAATACCAGATCAAGCAGAACACAGAAACTCATAGATACCAATAAACACAGACCAAGACTCTCAACCAATCAGGATGAAGAAAAAACATGAGTTTGCATTCTGGCACAGCAATCAGGCTTAGGCTGCCCCAAATTCAAATCTGAAACCACTGTGTTTCAATATCTTCTCTGTTTTTGCTCTTTTGTATCTTGAAAAGCCTGACCTCAGACAGATGAACACTATAGCAGAAGCCTGATGATGGCAGATGAGATTCAACCAATCAGGATGAAGAAAAACCATTCTGCACAGCAAAGGCTGCCCCAATTCAAATCTGAAACCACTGTAACCTGAACTTTGGCAGATGAAAGTCTACACAACACAACTACTATGACGTGGGAAAATACCCGAACAAAGCTGAATGCGATAGATAGATGATAGATAGATAGATAGATAGATAGATAGATAGACAGACAGACAAACAGACATACATAGATGATATAAGGGAGAGGGAGAGGGAGCGAGAGAATGAGAATATATGGGTGGATACCATTTCTTAAATGTTTTCATTTGGAAATGGAAGGCTTTATATTGTCTATTACTTTTCAAAAGGTTTTTAGCATCTGTCATTCCCAAATTCTGTCTCTGTGATCCTGTGATAGCCAGCACTGGGAATGAGAAGTGCCTATCATCTCCCACACTATCCCAGAATAATATATTTAGTACCCTGGGGTGTAGTGGGAAATTTTGAATAATTGTTGGAGCTCATCTTTCTGGGATTCTTTGAAACAGAGCATTTATTTTTAAATTAGGGCTGTGGGGTATATCTTTGCCAGATATTTCCTTTTTTAGTTGCTTTGTAGTTAAAGGTAAGTCCAATTCAGACTCTTGTTTGAGAGCCATGGGATATGGATAGGTTCATGAATGCTAATTCTACTCACTCTGCTAGTTTATGACTGACTTTCTTGACTGGATTGATTCTATAATTTCAGGCAAGAGAATTTCCTACCACATTAAGTTTCTAGAGAGCATGAAATGGGACATTTCTGAATGCAAAGCAGATGTTCTATCTTATCCTGTACACATTCTTTTTTTAGAGGAAAGAAGCAATATACTTAAATAAATTCCACCAAATGCTATAGCCTCAGCCATTATTTGTAGATATGCTATTTGCTAGACAAACTGGCTGTCATTCCTCTATTTTTGTAAAAGAAAACTAGAGATCTTGATTTCCAATAATAGCCCCAATATTGTGGAACAACCACTTCTTAGAACTTATTTTGGCCTTCCAGAAATGTTTAACAACTGACTGTATATATTCTGGCAGACATGGGTTGAGCAAACAAATGCCTAGTTTGTTTCATGTCCTGATATTTTGTTTTAATTGTTATTTCTTCCAAATGCTATTTTTTTCCTGAATTAATATAATCCACCAAAGCTGTGGAAGAAATATCTAAGAGAATAAATGAATAAAACCAATGGAGCCAAGAGTAAAAGGGTAAAAAATATTGGGGGAGCAATAAAATAGTTTTTAGTTTTATCTGTACCTAATACTTTCAAGGTATTAGTATTTTACCAAACACTTTTAAAAATTGGTACTTTTTGGTTGAATTTTGATATAAAATCACATAATTGAATCTGAGGCTCTGGGGAATCACACAAAAGCTGTCCATCCATGATCTTATTTAACCAGTTCAACTTGACATGATCTGCAACTTTTTTGTATAATATTTGTCAAACATGCTGCTGTTATTATAAACCAAGTCACATTTAATTCTTTTAAATAAGTGTGAGCAATCCCTTCTCTGCTCAATTTAATGAATGCCAAGCAAATAATGAAGAACATTGTTTATTTTACTGTCCTGGGAGGAAAAATCATTTGAATTTGCAAATTGTAATTTTCTTAGTAGGGGACTTAGTAGGGACTTAATAAGGGACTTAGTAGGGGACTAAAAGAATGGTTACAGGAACTTGACATGGCTAGTCTAATGAAGAGAAGGACCAGGGGAAACATGATAGCAGTGTCCAAAATTTGAGGGGCTGCCACAGAGAGGAAGGGATCAAGCTATTTTCTAAAGCAGTGGTCGCCAACTGGTGGGCTGGGGAACTGGTGGTCTGCAAGAAAATTTTGATGGTCTGCAGAGAAATGTCAACCCAAAGCACCTCCCAAAGCAATTAATCCAGGCTGCGTGGAAACACAAAGCTGTTCCACCCACATGGCCTGGACACATAGGAGACTGGACCCACATGGCCTGGACACATAGAGGACTGGAGCTAAAACATACAATGAATGGTTGCAGGAACTGGGCTTGGCTAGTCTAGTAAAGAGAAAGACCAGGGGAGACATGATAGCAGCCTTCCAATATTTGAGGGGCTGCCACAGGGAGGGAGGAGTCAAGCTATTTTCTAAAGTGCCTATAGGCCAGACAAGGAATAATGGATGGAAATTGAACAAGGAGAAATTTAACCTGGAAATAAGGAGAAACTTTCTGACAGTGAGAACAATCAACCAATGGAACAGCTTGCTCTCGGGAGTTGTGGGAGAACCATCACTTGAGACTTTCAAGAAGAGATTGGACTGCCATTTGTCAGAAATGGTGTAGGGTCTCCTGCTTGGGTTGCGGGTTGGACTAGATGACCTACAAAGTCCCTTCCAACTCTGATTATCTGTTATCTGCTTGCGTCTCTTGCATTGTGAGGTAGTGAGGGGAACGGGGAAAGGGCAGAGGGCAGAAAACTTGTCCCACTTGCTCCATGCGCCTTGCCTGGCCACTGGGTTGCTTCTTTCCACTTCTTTCTTCTTTTGCTTTTGGCTGCATGCAAGAAAAGCAGCAAAAGTCTTTCTTTTTCTCCCCCAAACTCCACCAGAAATGAGTCTTTGGGATCCTGAAAGGCATCCTGCTCCAAGAGGCTGCACTGGCAAAGACTCATTTCTGGTGAAATTTGGGAGAGAGAAAGAAAGACTTCTGCTGTTTCTGCTGCTTTCCTTTCATGAAGCCAAAAGTCTCTTTCTCTCCCCCTGAGAATGGAGCTGGAGACAGTATCCTGCGATCCCAAATAAAGAATGACCGATCGGTATGAATATGGGGTGGGGAATTTTCCCGCATACTTTTTGGGGGATTTTCCCAGGGTCTCTAGTCCACGGGATTTAAAATTATGAATTTGGTGGTCCCTGAGGTCCAAAAGGTTGGCGACCTCTGTTCTAAAGCACCTGTAGGCCGGACAAGGAATAATGGATGGAAACTGAACAAGGAGAGATTTAACCTGGAAATAAGAAGAAACTTTCTGACAGTGAGAATAATCAACCAATGGAACAGCTTGCCCTTAAAGCATCATCACTTAAGGTTTTTTTTTACACATAAAATTCATAAAATGTAGTCACCGAACTGGTAGTAACACCAGTTGAATCCCACCTCTGCACAAAAGGTTCATGGTTCATATGGATTTGTTTATTTGTTTGGTTTTACAGCTAGACAGAATGACACACAATTGAGATTTAGGAAGGAATGTTTATACCCCCCCCCCTCCCCAAAAAATTACTGTGCAACAATTCTCTTTTAAAACACAAAATGAAAATTGGAAGAATGATGTTCAAAAGATTATACCAAAGCTTTAAAAAAAGGCAGCATGAAAAGTGAATTAAATAAGATCATAGTTTTTCAAAAAATATCAGAATATAAATAATGAAGGACATTTTTTAATTTTATAATTATAGATTACAGCAAAATTATATTTTAATGTAGCTGTTAGCATTGATATGATCCTACATAAGCTTCCTTTTTAAAAGTAGATTTCATTTCAAATGATTAGGTAGGTATACAATGAAGAGTGTGAATACAATGAAAACATGCTGTGCAATCAAGTTAGATTATATAGAAGAGGTCTATTTCTACCTAGAACTAAAATATATTTATATTTGTTTTCAGAATGACATTTTGTAACTCTGTGGTATTATTTGCCATAATGTTCTTCATTCCACAGTCTAGGTAGAATATCAAGGAGAATTTTGGAAACATGAGATGGGTAGGCCCAGTTATGAAGATGTGATCTTGGAAATAAAATAAATCTCTATCCTGGATGAAGTAACAGCTGCTCAAGCCTTCAAGGTAAAACTAAATATTTTACAAGATGTAAACCTTGCATATAATTAATGGTGACTGGAAAAATAAAGTACATTAATGTATGGTGGGAAAAAAAGAAATATTAAGAGAAAGGTAAGTGCATATCTATATTTACTGGATATTAAAACAAGTTTTTAAGCTATTTGTGGTTCCCAAAGTGGGCAGTACTGCCCCTGGGGGGGATGCCTTGGGGGGGGAACTAAGAGGCAAGGGGGACGGCAGGGAGGCACTAAGAGGCAGCAGGGGGGTGCCGGCCCCGTAGGCTCACCCAATTGACTGTGGCTTTGCTCTACTTTCCCAATGTGCCACCACCACTGCGTTCAAGGCGCCGGCTCCCCAGGCTCACTCCATTGAGCCCCTTGCACCACTCCAGTGCAACAGTCAACTGGGTGAGCTTGCGGTGCTGGTGCCTTGAATGCGGCAGTGGCGTCGCATTTGAAAAGTAGAGCAAAGTCCAAGTGGCTTTGCTCTGCTTTCCCAACATGCCTGCAGGGCCAGCATGTCGAACATGGTGGCGGCAGCTCTGGCTTTGCTCTATTTTCCCAATGTGCTGCCACTGCCGCATTTGAGGTGGCAGCCCCGCAGGCTCACCCCATTGACTGTTGCACTGGAGTTGTGCAAGGGGCTCAATGGGTGAGCCTGAAGAGCTGGCACCTCGGACAGAGTGGCGGTGGCATGTTGGGAAAGTCTACCGCTGTCGCATTCTGTCTTTCTGTCTGTCTGTCTATCAATCTATTCATTCATACATCCATCCAAAATGTCTGCCTGCCTGCCTGCCTACCTACCTACCTGCATGCCTGCCTGTCTTTCTGTCTACCTACCTACCTACCTACCTACCTACCTACCAATTTATCTATCTATCCACCCACCCACCCACCCACCCATCCATCCATGCATCTACCTACCTACTTACCTACTTATCTATCTATCTATCTATCTATCTATCTATCTATCTATCTATCTATCTATCTATCTATCTATCTATCTATCTATCTATCTATCTATCTATCTATCTATCTATCTATCTATCTATCTATCTATCTATCTATCTATTGTCAGACTGTGCTCCCTCTAAATCCCAAGAAAGAAATACTCAGACTCCATGGTGTAGAGCAGGATTATTCTTTTACTGGAAAATAAAGTGGAAACGACAGAGCCAATTCCGAAACTAAGAAATTGGCGGGTAGAACACATATACAAAGGAATAGAATTGCTCCCACCCCTCAAAGTTCAGATGATTCTTCCAATTAAAACTTCTGAATATGATCAGGTGGTCATCTCCAGGTGGTTATGAGGCTATTGTCGGTTGACCTTGGCATATTTTGATAAAAGTTCGCAGTTGCGCAAAAAAGGACAGAGGCTAGCGAAGAAATGGAAAGTTAAAGAAAAGAATCCCCCCTCCCCTTGCTAACCCAGCAAAGGAATGCAAAACACCTCCTGCCTTCTTCCCCTCCAAGATTCCCCCCTCCCACCATTTCATGACAGCCGAAAGAATAAAGATGGCATAGCAATAGAGGAGCAATAGTTAGAGGATAGAATATAATCAGTATGAAGATATCTTGAGGCTGACATTCAGACCCCCTAGAAGAAGGACATTAGTCCCTGTAAGAAAAACAATTATAAAATTAACATTTGCATACATTTCTATGGTTTATCAGGATATTTGGCATAAAAATTCTTAAGCAGTTCAGGAGCCCTAATGTCTTTCTCATTAACCCACTCCGCATAGGACGGAGGAAAATGTTTCCAAGCTACAAGATATTGTATACGACCCCTCCATTTCCTAGAGTCTAAAATTTCTCTAATCTCGAAATGTTGTTCCCCTTCAATCAACAGTGGTACGGGGGGATCAGACTGGGTCGGTCTCAAGGTACAGGTATGTTCGGGTTTCAACAAACTGACGTGGAAAACCGGATGAATACGACGAAGAGTTTTAGGTAAAGTTAGTTGAACAGTCACCGGATTTACAATTCTCTCAATGGGAAAAGGCCCCACATACTTAGGGCCCAACTTCTTCGATTTCTGGGTAGTCTGCAAATATTTGGTCGAGAGGAATACTTTATCGCCCCACCTTATACAACATCTGTGGGGCTCGTTTTCTGTCAGCAAATTTTTTATGAGACTGATGCGCTTCGTCTAAAGCTTTACGTGCAACCGGCCAATTAAGTTGAAGTTGAGATATCCAGTTGCTCAACGATTGAACACTGGGATTTTCGCCAGGCAGTTCAGGTATGGGCACAAAGTCTTGCCCGGTTGCTATTTTGAAAGGGGTAAACCCCGTACTACTGTGAACAGAGTTATTGTATGCCACCTCCGCAAAAGGCAGTAACTCCACCCAGTTGTCCTGCTGATAATTTATGTAACATCTGAGGTATTGCTCTAGCACCCCGTTAGTTCTCTCGCAAGCCCCATTAGTTTGAGAATGGTGGGCGGAGCTTAAGCTCTAGGTGGAGCCTATTAATCTATCTATCTATCATCTACCCACCCACCCACCTACCTACCTATCCATACATCCATCCAAAAGGTCTGTCTGTCTGTCTTCCTGCCTGCTTGCTTGCCTGCTTACCTACCTACCTATCCATACAAAAGTTCTGCCTGACTGCCTGCCTGTCTGCCTGCCTACCTGTCTACCTGTCTGCCTATCTATCTATCTATCTATCTATCTATCTATCTATCTATCTATCTATCTATCTATCTATCATCTATCTATCTATCCTCCTACCTACCTATTTATCTATCTATCTACCTACTTATCTACTAATCTATCTATCTACCCTCCTACCTACTTATCTACTAATCTATCTACCTACCTACCTACTTACCTATCTAACTATCTGCCTGCCTGCCTGCCTGCCTGCCCATCCATCCATCCATCCATGTTTGAGGCGCCAGCCCTGCAGGCACATCGGGAAAGTAGAGCAAAGCCAGTCTGGGAGGGAGGGAGAGAGGGAGGGAGGAAAAGAGAGAGAGAGAGAGAGAAACAGAGACAGAGACAGAGACAGAGAGACAGAGAGACCTGATGCATCAGATTGAAATGAGGTTTAGTTTAGACTGAGGCCCTTTTCCACATTGAAACATCTTTCCCAGCACATTGAAACATCTTTGGCTTCTATTAAAGGTTTTGTGGAAGAAACATGGTAAAGATTATCAGGAAGCTCTCACATTTTGTTGAGGCTTTAAACAGGATTCATTGGACCAGACCTCCACCCTAAAAAAAATTACTTTTCCCCAATGAATTACAGTGCCAATTCCTAAAATTAAATTACAAGGAGAACACACACACTCCTTTCTAACCCTGCTGGACCAGGTGATTGGACTAGAATAGATATCTCATTATCTTTCTCCTCCCTCCCTCCCTTCTTCTTTATTTCTTTTTCTTTCTGTCCCTTCCTTCCATCCCGCTCTCTTTATCTGTCCCTTTTTCTTTCTTTCCCTTTTTTCTTTCTTTTCTTCCTTCTCTCTTTCTCTCTCTCTTTTTTTCTCTCTCTCTCTTTCCCTCTCTCAGGCTCACCCCATTGACTTGGTGCACCGCTCCGCTCAGACTTGCTGGGGCAGGTCCCTCCAGTGCAGCGGGCTCAATGGGGTGGACCTGCGGGGCCGGCACCTAGAACGCGGCAGTGGTGGCATGTTTGAAAAGAAGAGCAAAGCCAAAGGTCAGTAATTTTTGCTGCAAAGGATCACAAAAGCTTCTGGGCTGTGCACAAGAAGGGACACACATGTCAATGCAATTCAGCAACATAAAATAAAGAAATACAAATAAAACAAATCAGCAAGAATCGGCAAAGCATCTCTGATTAGATTCTATTCACTACTAGAATCTAATCAGAGATGCTTTGCCGATTCTAGTCCAATGACCTGCTCCAGCAGGGTTAGAAGGAAATGTGTGTGTACGTGTGTACATGGCTGTCAAAACTCCAAAAACAGGTCAAGTAGCTCTGGGGAGGCCAGTCATAAATTAGAACATTTGCTAAACAACCAGCCATTAAGTAAAGACCACTTGTATTTGGTTTGCCAGTCATCTGACCATGCCCAGCCAGTCACATGACCACCAAACCACACCTACCCGGTCATGTGACCAGCAAGCCATGCCCATCCAGTCACATGCCCAGCAAGCCATGCCCACCCAGTCACATGACCAGCAAGCCACACCCTCAAATTAGGCCATGCCCACAGAAATTTGAATCCCACCCCTGGGTGTGCGGCACCGAGGATGAGTTTGTAGCACCAAGGGGATGGTGGACAGAAAAAGTTTGGGAACCACTAGATAATGCTGCTTTATATATAATATAATGGAAATAAATTGCAAAAATTGGCACAAGTATACTGGGTATAGTATTCAATATTTTACAGATCAAGACAATATTTGCTCAAAATTGCTGCTGATTCTCTATGTACTGCTGTGGAAAACTGAGATGCTGAAGTCATAATAATGCTCTATTACATAGCTGCTGTGACTGTACAGAATTTACAGCTGAGATACAACTTTTTATAAGCAGTTTTTGAGAAAATGTGTGATACACTTTCTTAGGGAACAAGTCCACTCTGCAGAATTTAGTCTGCACTCTACCACTGATTGATCAATTAACGATCCATAAATTTTACACTGTATCCCAGATTAATACTATGCTTAGAACTTTTCATGTTGTGTAGCATACAAAATGGTGTTGAGAAAGGATGAAAGGAAAAACAGAAGACAGCTTTGTTGCTGACCATAGTGTTAGACAATTTTCACAAACATTTTATAAAGTATTTTTCTAGTTGACCAGTTCTTGGTGTATGAATTCTCTTTCTCTGTGTTTTAGACATTTGTATCTCCAGGCTCCTTATGCTTTTGTCAAAATGACAAAAGCTGGGCCACTGAACTGCAAACTCTACCTGTTTTGGACATGCATGCAATATCATTCAATGCTGCTATTATCTGAATGACTCATTCAATAATCACAGGAGACAGTATCACTATTGGAGATTCCAATCACTTAGAAGAAAATGTCAGCTTCTCTTTCAGGCTGTAGATTGTTTCTCTTACATCTGATGATTTTTCTTACTAATGAAGAATTTCATCAAACATTTATATTATATAATAGGCAGTGATAAAGTCCTGGATCATTTGATTTCCAAACTTAATAGAGCTGAAGACACATTTACTTTTTAAGAATTAAATTATTTCCTCTTACTTTAATTAGTCCAGAGTGAGTGTGCTTCATGGATTCTTGGTCTGGATATTGCATTTTAGGTTGTGAATGGTAAAACTCTGCATCCCCTCCCAACCCAATTCAATTAACAAATCTCTTCACATACAAAATCTAAAAGAATAAAAATAAATAAACACACATTTGTTGGTATAGTATTTAAAGTACTGGTTTAGGAGCTGTGAGACTAGTTCTCCTGTAAACAGAGAAGCTAGGTTGGTGTCCTTTGGCGAATCACAGACAAGGATCATGAACATCTGTCTATCAATTCACAGTAGACTAATATGGTAGATTATCTATACCTTCAATGAAGAGGCTTTCCTTCTAATTTGGCTTGATAAAAATAGACACACACAAACACATAAAGACAACTTGTTTTTTCCCTTCCATTGCGAACTTATGCACTGAAAACTGGAGAAAGGTGAAGTTTTTTAAATATCAAGTGGAGGAGGAAGTTTAACAAGTCCCAATGCATGGGTAATGGTTCAAATTCAGAGTGGCTTTCAAACAATTATTCTAGTGTAAACAAACTGACAACATATTTAGCAGTATTCTGAAATTCATAAAAGATATAGTTTCATTTTATTTACAGAGGAGGTTGCTAAGAAACTCCTCAAAAAATGAATGCCTCACAATTCAGGATGCAAAAAAGCACCCCAATTATAGGTGTGGTAGTGTGATGATATAAGCAGCCATATTGTTTATAATTACTATTATTATTTGAATGTCTAAATTTTTATCAATTGTATGTGCAGTTTCATCCAGTTGGCAGATACCAAAAACAAGTTGTTAATCTGCACCAGTTACAAACTGGGAAATTTAAAAATATTTAAATACAATCTGTCTTAAGCTGTGAAGACACAAGAAACATTTAGATTTATGAAAATATTTTATTACAATTTGTATTATTTTTATTACTAATTGCATAATGCATGAGAGTCTGGAAAAGCAGTAAAAGCAATTCTCAGATCATCTATACTTAATACTATACTTATGTGTAGATGATCTGAGAATTGCTTTGTCTGGCTTAATTACATTAAGGTCAAGTTTTTCTTTTGTGCTTCCACCTTCCTAGGCTGAGAGATTTATTTTGTAACTGTCCCATTTCCTGTTTTATGAATCTGTAACACATTCCATCAACATGTTCACATAATAAAAAAATTCACTCTAGGCTAAATCAAATTTTTAAAAAGACGCATGAACACAAACTAGATAATCAAAAATTCTTTTTATATAATCTACATTTTATTGAGCTATGATTAACAAACAATACCAAGTAATTGAATTACAAAGCCAACATATGTAGTTCAATTCAATAGAGAAAAATAAATATAGAAAAAAATTCTGTTATAAAATTTTAAAAACTACTTTAAAAAGTAAAGAGACAGGTATCATAAACATACAAATTCGCTAGATATACAAAATATTACCATATTATAACCTACTGTTATTGAGATAAACTATAAAATCCATTTTAAGTGTCTTTCTGGGATATTATATTTTCACTGCAAATTTTACAATTACTATTATTATTTATTACAGTTCAAGACTGTGAGTGATTCTGAGGATACTACCAATAAATAGCTTTCTTGTCATTTTGCAATTTTTCTCTCTTCTGCATGGTTTCTCTCTCTGCTATACCTTATCTCACTCATTCACCTTTTCTTTTAATAATATGTTGCTCTGTTCATTTAACATTTTAAGAGCCTTTTCCTGATTGCACAGCTGTTTCCCCAATGTAAATCAGTCAGTTATGTATCCTTATTTAGAACTGTAAGTATTACTGTGGTTTTAAAAAAGAGAGATATGAGAAGAAAGTGATAGCACATTGGAGTATAATTGAATATTTAATGTATGTGTGTATGTATGTATGTGTGGTATTCAAGTCTTTTCCAATTTCTCTTCTTGCATTTGAATTGAAATATACATTTTTATTTTCATGTATTCTTTAATTTAAACCATTTGTATAGTTTCCCATATTAAAACCAAATTGGACAGCTTACAGTCCAACCCCGAAACCAACATCTACAGCTAAAAACAAAAAGCAATAAGATCAAAAGCAGAAAACCTAGTACCACAGCCACACGTTCCAATATGTATTCATCCAGCTCTGAACTCAACCTGTCCCAGTGCCTGGGGGAAAAGCTAGGTCTTGAGATCTCTGCAGAAGGTTAAAAGGATGTGGGGGGCAGGGATGATGTTTCCCCAGGGGAATAGTATTTTATAGGGGAGATGACAGTGTTTAAAAGAAGGAACCTAAAGCATGCCTAACCTATTTGCTCCTACCCTCAGAGACAGATGGTCCTATTTAATGTTCACTATAAAAGTTATAACCAGCACCCTAAACTGAATCCAAAAGGAAACTGAGAACCAATGCAGCTTTATAATAGGGGAAAACCTAGAAGCCCCCAACAGTCCCATGTATTACTGCATTCTCGACCAGTTGTAACTCCTGAGTGGTCTTCAAGGGCAACCCCATGTAGAGCAGATTATGGTACTCCAAATGGGAAGTGAGCAACAGTGAGCCAAGCTTCCTGGTCCACAAAAGAGTACACAAAATGAATCTGTGCAAAGGCCCCTAGCCACAGCTTGACTATGATCATTGAGCAGTAGGTGTGAGTGTTGGAGGACTCCCAAACTGCACACCAGCTCTGCCTGGGGAAGTGCCACCCAGTCCAGAGTTAAAGATGGCATGGGGACTCTTATGAATGAAAATCCAAAGGTACTCCATCTTGCTAGTGTTGAGTCAAAGTTGGTTCCTCCTTCTCACAGCTTCCTGGTACTCTGTCAGCACTGTGGCAATATCATCTGCCCAGCCAGGTGTGGAGCTGATAGCAATCTAAAGAAATGCTTCTACAAATCCTTCAAAAACCCTTGGAAACCAAACAGAATTAAAAAGTTTTCAGAATTAAATGTTTCAAAAGCTTCTTTGGAAAACATTGAAGTTGACACTTCTTTGAGCCATACAATATACTATTACCTTTAAATATTAGATAACACATATACAGGTAATCCCTGGGTTATGAGTATTCCCTTAGCGAATGCCCCCTAGTGTTTATGAACAAGTCCCAAAACTACAAATCTTGTAGCACCTCAACAGAGGCTCTGCAACATTACTTCAGCTTGAACCACAACAATACAAGAGCACACAACAGATACAAACTCAATGTAAATCGCTCCAAACTCGATTGCAGAAAGTATGACTTCAGCAACAGAGTGGTCAATGCCTGGAATGCGCTACCTGACTCTGTTGTTACATCCTCTAACCCCACTCCTTTAACCTCAAACTATCCATTATTGACCTCACCACATTCCTAAGAGGTCTATAAGGGCCGTGCATAAGTGCACAATTGTGCCTACCATCCCTGTCCTTTTGTCCCCTTTTATTCGTACCTATTTCCTGTATTCTTACTCATGTTTATACTTATGCCTATTATCTGCAGTTGCTTATAAGGTGATCACAAAGATCATTTATATAGAGTATAAAGAGTATGGGTCCTAGAATGCTGCTTGGGGAACACAGCTGTTAACTGGAGCAGGGTTTGATATAGCACTCCCTATTTTTACTATTTGTTGCCTGTTTGACAGGAATGAAGTAATCCACTTATGAAGGGATCCAGAAATGCCGTAATAATTTAGTTTTAACAGTAGTTTGTCATGTAGCACTGAATCAAAGGCTTTGCAGAAGTCTATGTAAATGGCGTCTATTGCTTTACCCTGGTTGAGTAGAGTAAATCCATATGTTTTTGCAGTGTAGGAGTTGTAGATTGCAGGACAATTTTTTCCTGAAACCAAATCATTTTTGGGAGAGTAGGTTGTTTGGCTCTAAGTAGAGGGTGATGAATTGGTTAATAATTGATTCCATGACTTTGCACGTGACACAACAAAGTGAGATTGGACCCCAGGCTGGGGTCACCTTTTTTGAAGATAGGGATGACCATAGCTAACAAACCATAGGTTCAGTAAGGAGTTGGTTCTGAATGATATCTCATATATAATGCTTAGGGGTTCCGCTAAGCAGGGGCCAATAGATAGAGTGGTTTTAGGTTAAATAGTGCCTTTTCTATATTATCTTCTGTAAAGTCAATATGTAGTAAATCATTATAGTTAGTTGTGATACAACTAGGAAAAGTGGGGCATGAGCCATTGCTGTATACAAAGACTGAACTGAAGAATGTGTTGAAGAGGTTGGTAGCTTCCCAGCTCAAAATGAGTTGCATTCCATGTATCTCCCAAAAGACATGCAAAAGTTTAAAGCCTCTTATTCCCTTGCACTATGATGATTGATCTTCTCTTTTCTGCTACCTTTTCTAGCTTTGGAGCTTTTTTCAGAGAGCTGGGTCTTTCCATGATGTGTTAGATAACTTCAACCTGGTCATTTGTGTCTCATGTGAGAACTCTGAGTTTATTTAATGACCATTGGTTTATTTTCTTGACTGTCCATAGTGTTTTCAGGAGTCTTTCCCAACACCAAAGTTGAAAGGCATCAATATTCTACCTATACTGCTTCTTGTATAATACAACTTTCACTTCCATGGAGTTTTTTTTTTTTTAATTTGTCAATTGCTTACAAGATAATAGGTATAAGTAAAAACATAGTTGTGAATACATGGATACATATAAGAAAAATAAAATAAAATAAATAAACAATAGGACAGGGATGGTAGGCACTTTGGTGCTCTTATGCACGCCCCCTACAGATCTCTTAGGAAAGGGGTGAGGTCAATAGTAGACAGTCTAAGTTTAAAGGAATATATTCTAGGATACAAATGCTAGGATACCAGTCTGTAAAGTTGCCCTCAACAAATGAATAGGCAATTAATAGTAAAGGCTAGATTTCCTGTTCGGGAGAAAACCAAAGTCCTAGCAGTATTCTAAATGCAAAATTACATCTAGCATGCATGATATTACTTTTCCAGCAGTTAGCGCCATAGGCTTTAATGGTGTGGAAAACCTAATAACCTTTGATACAATGATCAGAGTTTCTCCAAACTAAATAATTAAATAAGACAAATAATTGTCTTTCTCAATAATCTGACATAAAATATATCAATAGTTTCCCCCTAATTTAACATATATTAACCGGCTTTATCTGTGACCATTTTTATTGCCTTGAGTTAAATTCTGTGAAAAATTTATAGCATTTAATAGGTAGAGACAAGATGGATATTAAGATTTAAATTGTTAATTAAACAGGTTAATTTTTAGAACTAATCAAATGTTGAAATTTTTAAAGGCTCCTTTTTTCTTTTGTATTATATTTGCAAAAGGACGCAACTCTATTTAGTCACAAGTATATGGTTTGCAGTATATGATTTTATGCTTGTGTTTCTAATTTCCTGATTTTGTGTGTACTTCATAAATTGCAACAGAATGGAACCCTGATATAGTGAAGAATTGTGGTGTTGCAGCAATACATGTAAGTTAAGCATCTGGTTATAGTTGAAATCCAAAACATTTTAGCGAAGCTTACCTTCTCCAATGTGTGAATTCTCCATAGTATTTTATTTTAAAAATCTGCAGGATACAATAGCATATGTTTTGATTTTGAGATAATCTCTATCAAGAACAATGAAATCCATAAAAACTCATTAAAGAACTGCCAGAACAATAATACAAAGTAGCAAGTGTATGCAAGAGCTTTCAGATGATGACTCAGTTGTGGAAAGGTGAGGCCATGGAAATAAGGCTGCCTTGATTCTGTTTGGTGTAAGGCGGTGCAGATGAAAGTTCTGTCATGCTTTCTCCAGCCGGCATCAGAACTGAAGTCCATACATCTTAAAGTCGTCAAGGTTGAAAAACCCTGCTCTATAAAGTACATATCTTACTTGGCCTACCTTGAACTGCTGACAGAGAGTAATGGTAAATACCCTTGATTTAATATTTCAGGAATAGTTAAAGAAAAACAAAAATGTTAAGAGACTGAAGTTCAGGTGACTCTTCATCTATACTTGTTATGGGAGGACATTGGAAAGAATGCAAGAGTGAATTGTGAAGATAGTATATGTCAGTGGTGGCTAACCTTTTTTGACTCCTGTGCCGATAATTGCACTCACGCTCGCTTGCGTGCACGCGCATGCCAGCATCCAGAAGGCAATGCTGGCCCCCTCATGCCCCCTGCACATGCATGCATGACCCTTCTCACGTGCCGTGCATCTCTGTGCATGCATGCATGATTCCCCCCTTGTGCACCATGCATATCTGCACATGCATGTGCGTCTCCCACACACACCTCCCTGCTCATGCATGTCAGATACCCAACAACCAGCTGTTGGACAGTGGTGCACACATGCGCAGTGGGGCTCTTCCGGGTGACTTCTCGCATGCCAGGGGAAATGGCTCTGCGTACCATTTCCGGCACGTGTACCATAGGTTCGCCAACTCAGGTATATGTGATATTGTACAGAATTATTTATCATGAGAGCACATGAAAAATTGAGAAGATTGACCTTTGAAGTCTTCTAGACCAACCCCTGCTCAAACAGGAAACCCTATACTATTTCAGACAAATTGTTGTCCAATCTCTTTAAAAACTTCCAGTGTTGAAGCATGCAATACTTCTGGAGACAAGTTGTTCCACTGATTAATTGTTCTAAGTGTCAGGAAATTTCTCTGTAGTCCTAGGTTGCTTCTTTCCTTCCATCCATTGCTTCTTTTCCTGCCTTCAGGTGCTCTTCTTTGTGGTAGCCCCTGAGATATTGAAATACTATATCATGGTTCCCCTAGTCCTTCTTTTTATTAAACTAGATATGCCCAATTCTAACAACTATTCTTTATATTTTTTAGCCTCCAATTCCCTAAGTATCCTTTCTTGCTTTCTCGAACATTTCTTGTTTAATTTGTCTATATTATCAGGCCAATAGAAAAATAAGTGTCATTGTGACATAGTTTGTGATGTAGCAAATATGCTATTTTCATCTACCAAAAAATCCCCACCCACTATCCTCATTGGTAAAACCCATTGTGATGTCATTATTCTTTCCTAAGTGATCAAAAGAAATTTTCACAACTCTGAGACAAAATAAGCCCTAAGGTAGCAAAGAAGAAACAAGAATAAGACAATAGGGGAGAAAATGGTGGGGGGGAGAAAGGATGATATTATTATTTTTTCAAGATTATGACAAGCAGACCCTGTGCCTGCTGCATGACTTGTCCTTGCTGCCCCGGGTGCAATTGCATCAAAAAATGTCTAAAAATATGTGGTCCAAAACAATCCAGCCTATGCTGGAAGTTTATGTTTACGGATGAACGGAACTGTGATTGTTGCTACTGCCCTCATGAAGATGACACCAGCTGCCAGTGCTTTCACTGTGCGTTCTCAGAAAGCCCCAATTGTCGCTGGTGCTGCTGCTCCTGTGCTAATAATAGAAATTGCAAGTGCTTGTGCTGTACCGAGGAAAATAATGAATGTCAGTGTTATGAAAGTAGGTGTTGCACTTTTCCGTATTTGCCATACAGACGTGGAGCTAAATTACGAAAAAGGTAAGAGCCAAATGTTGCTTCTTTGAGGAATCATGCTCAAAACACATTGATCCATCACCCTGAGTAATGGGTGTCTCTCTGTGTGTGTCTCTGTGTGTATAACTGGTGCTCTTAAAGATCAAATGTGGAATTATGATTAGGCTAATTCAGATCATAAAGCAGTTTCTTCAAAATAGTTTATCAAATTCTATAACACTATGAGAATTCTGCCATTTCTCTTAGAATATCCCCTTGTGGATTTTTAGCCAAACGTATCCTAAAGTGGTTTGTAAATATTAAAAAGTATGCCAATTGCTACCCTTAAGCATACCACTTAAAAGGTTGTAAATTGCAGGTGGAAGATGTAAAATGCTAATTTTTAAGGTGAAGGAGTAAACAAAAAGTTAAATCCTAACCAAATGGAAATACTAATTGTTCTTTTCTTCTGGAAAGGAATAACTATGGAACCTAAACCTATAACTCACAACATTTTAAATGCAATTGCAGTATGCTATATTTGGAACACAAATAAAAATAATTAACTATTAAAAAGAGATTCGCATCCATGTAACACACAATGTGAAGAAACGAGAAGCAGTTTAGTTTTCTGTTTGGAAATCTCTTTCCAATTGATATAATATTTTCATGATATGGTACTCTCATCATTTATCATTATCTACAATTTTTTGGCAACTGTTACAGTTAGAAAAACTCAAGAAAATCTAAAAAGGAGAGAGAGTCCGCAGAAATGTAACCAGCCATTAAAACGAAGGTGGGAGATTTGTGGTCCTTCAGATGTTGCTCAATTATTAATATTTTAGATAGCACAGCTAATGGGGAAGGATGCTGGGAATTGCAATTCTGAAATATCTACAGGTCTACATGTTCTCTGCTTTTGCATTCTAAACCTATTTCAATAGAAAGAGTTAACAGGGTAGGAAGGACTTCAATCTCATATCATCAATTTTGTAGCCTATTGATTTTTTTCCAAAGCTTCTAACTCTGTGGGCTTTGGGTGGATCAGATGCAAGAGGGGGAGAGTTGGTGTGGAGTTTTAAAAGGTGCCCTAACAGGTGCCAGGTTGATGTCAATAGCTATTGCTGGGATTTCTGCTGAGAGTATGCATCTTCCATAGACAGACATGTTCATTAATCCTTTTCTGAAAAATGTATGAGTAATCTTTGTCAAGGGGCACAAATACTCAACAGTTAAAGATTTGAGCTTATCAGCTGGAAAGCTGACCTCCCAGGTTTGATACCTGAGCACCATACAACAGGTTAAGATCCTGTTGCTGCCCAGCTCCTGCCCACCTAGTAGTTCAAAAATATGCAAATGTGAGTAGATTAATAGGTATCACTTTGATTAATAGGTACCATTCTGTGCATCTTTGGTGTGTAGCTATGCTGGCTACATAACTACAGAAAATGTCTTCTGGCAACACTGACTCCCTTGGCCAAAAACCAAAATGATCACTGTACTTTAAAATCAGTTACGACTTGACAGGGAAACCTTTACTTAATCTTTGCCAGGAATATGCAGTTCAGTTCATTAGAGTCAAACAACCTACTCTGCAAAAAATAATTTGGTTTCAGGAAAAAATTGTTCTGTAATATGCAACTCCTACACTGTAAAAACATATGGACTAATCTACTCAACCAGAGTAAAGCAATAGATGCAATTTACATAGACTTCTGCAAAGCCTTTGATTCAGTGGAATACAACAAACTACTGTTAAAACTAATTTCCTACGGCATTTCCAGATCCCTTCATCAGTGGATTACTGTGTTCCTGTTGAACAGGCAACAAATAGTAAAAATAGGGAGTGCCGTATCAAACCCTGCACCAGCAGTGTCCCCCAAGGTAGCATTCTAGGAACCATACTATTTACATTCTACATAAATGACCTTTGTGATCACCTTATAAGCAACTGCATCCTCTTCACTGATGACGTAAAACTATTCAATGCCACCGACAATGCTACTGTCCTTCAAAGTGACCTTGATTATGTGTCTGAATGGTCAAAAAATTGGCAACTCCAAATCTCAACTAAGAAATGCTCTGTCCTACTACACATTGGTAAAAAAAATCAGTACATCAAATACAGTGTAGGCGGATATGACCTTGTTGACAACCTTCACTCTGTCAAGGACCTTGGAGTACTCATATCAAATAACCTAAGCACCAGAGTTTACTGTAACAGCATTACCAAAAAGGTATTAGAGTTGTAAATCTAATCTTACGAAGCTTCTCCTCTGGAAATATTGTATTGCTAACTAGGATATACAAAACCTTTGCTCTACCAATACTCGAATCTGTCTGGAATCTGCACTGTATATTGGACATTAATACAATTTAGCAAGTCCAGAAGTATTTCACAAGAAGAGTAGTACACTCCTCTGCTTGCAACAGAATACCCCACACCACCAGGCTTGAAATTTTGGGCTTGGACAACCTAGAACTACGCCACTTACAGTTGGACTTAAGCATAGTACACAAAATTATCTGCTACAATGTTCTACCAGTCAATGACTACTTCATCTTCAACTGTAACAATACAAGAGCACACAACAGATACAAACTCAATGTAAACCATTCCAAACTCGATTGCAGAAAGTACGACTTCAGCAACAGAGTGGTCAATGCCTGGAATGCACTACCTGACTCTGTTGTTACATCCTCAAATCCCCCCTCCTTTAACCTTAAACTATCTACTATTGACCTCACTCCATTCATAAGAGACCTGTAAAGGGCGTGCATAAGTGCACAATCGTGCCTATTGTCCCTGTCCTATTGTCCCCATTTATTCATACCTATTTCCTGTATTCATACTCATGTTTATTCTTATACCTATTATCTTGTAAGCAATTGACAAATAAAATAAAATAAATGAATAAATAAATAAATTTCCTGGAACAGCATGGAATCCTTTTTGCTATATGTAACAAAAGCCATGGTTTTTTAAAAAAATACTTATATATCATAGAACACACGGACATACACACACAAACATGAATTTGCATGCAAATCTGTCATAGTGCTAATTACCAAAATGCCCTTTTGTTACATTGTAGCCTTTAGTATTTCAATGCCTGACAATACAGAAATTATAACCTAATATTTATTGCATTTGATGGCCCCAGTGCACTCATTAGTGGTCTGATAGTAACTAATTACAAATACTGAACATTTTTAGAGGCACAATAGAATTCTTTATTGGACAAGAATCAATAAAACATAAAATGTATACATTGTACGAATGCTGTATTTCCTTGTCTAATACTACTTGTATCAAAACATATAGACCTATATATACTTAGATATGTGTACATATATGCCTTATATATATTGATATATTGATATAAAGTCATTATATAGCTTTAACTAACTTTTATATAGAGGCAAAAAAAATTTAAAAATCCACCACTGTGTTAGCTGCATATATTCATCTCAGTCTGTTGATCCCATGATTTGGTCCCTTAGAGATAAAATGATATTATTTCACAGAAGTCTTCCATAAATCCCAAACTTAATGTAAAGAAACCTATATTTCCTGAGTTACTAAATACCCTCAGTAAGAAAAATGCAAAGAAGAGTCCCAGAAAACTGCCAGACCTTCCTTTGCTACTGTTATCATTACGAGTTAAGTAAACAGGGATGGTTAGGGGGATAGTTTACAGAGATAATAGATAGGGAAAGAAATGTGGACATTTGGTTTTTAATTAGGTGTAAACCAGTGGTGGGATTCAATTTTTTTTACTACTGGTTCTGTGGGCATGGCGTGGTGGGTGTGGCAGGGGAAGGATACTGTAAAATCTCCAATCAGAGGTGGTATTTGCCAGTTCTCTGAACTACTCAAAATTTCTGCTACTGGTTCTCCAGAACTGGTCAGAACCTGCTGAATACCACCTCTGGTGTAAACCAAAAAGCAAACATTGAAGCAGATGTCACTTGATTCATAGTATCATCCAAACTGTAGAATTATTATTTTAAGTTTGATCATTATATGCATTAGTGGTATCCTTGGGCATAACTCAGAGGTTTCTGTATTGGTTTTATTTTTAGACTCAGAAGCCGAGGGGCAAGTGATACATCTGTCATTACATTGGATAAAGAACCTTCTGGACATGCTTTTATTGACCAGCTTGTATGCCCATTGTGCCAGCGAATGTTTCTCCGCCCATTTATGTTGCCTTGTAATCACTGCATTTGTGATAGATGTATCATGCAGAGCAGACTGAATGCTGAAATTACAGAGAGTTTCTACATCATCACATGTCCAATCTGCAACAGAGCACATTGCCTACCATTTTCTAAGAAAATGTATCTGAGGATTAATTATTTAAGGGCAAGATTGGCCAGAAAGTATATGCGCCGATATGGTTTCCTAAGATGGAGATTTGACAAAAGCTATGTCCCAATCTATTGCCAGATTTGTGATGAGCAGAAGGCGGACAAGAGATGTTTGTCATGTCAGCTGAACTACTGTAATCTTTGCTTGAGAAATTATCACCAAGATATTTCTTCCTTAAATCATGTCTATGCTAAAATTAGCGATGACATCTGGGAAGATAAAACCTGCTTAATCCATGGTGAAACAATGCTTTCCAAATACTGCCTTGAAGATCACGAACTACTATGTGAATTTTGTGCTGAGGCTCAACATAGCGATCACAACAAGGTTTCTTTATCAGTAGCATGTACAAAAATGTCTGCTATGTTATTTACAACTATTGCAAAGTTTAAAAAAGGTTCCTATTTATTTTCTTTCTGCTTGATATTTTTTTTAGTTGCTATATTATATCTAATCAATGTAAATGCTAAACCCATCAGAGATTTCTCTAAGGTTAAAAGTTTCCTGAGTTCCTAAATAAGCGGATTTGGATCAATGGAGAATAAACTGTGTAGCTCGGTGGTTATCAACCTGTGATCTGCTGACCCTGGTGGGGGGGAGGACTGCAATGCCATTACAGTGGGTTTGCGAAGGCTTGAAAAAAGGTTATGATTTAAATCTTGAGTTGAGTCTTGGAGCTTTGTGGCCATGGTCCAGGGCCACAACAAGTATTTAAAGGAGTCCGTGGTGATAAAAAATCTGAGAACCACTGGTCTAGCTTATAACTATCTAGTGGCCCCTTGCAATATCTGGCTTCAGCAATGTAGATAATACATGAAGTTCATAGTCTGCTTTTAGGAAAGTTGTTATTTCTCAGTTTAATCTTAATTTAGATCAGGGGTGTCCAACCTTGGCAACTTTAAGACTTGTGGACTTGTGGAGCTTTGCTGGCTGAGGAATTCTGGGAGTTGAAGTCCACAAGTCTTAAAGTTGCCAAGGTTGAACACCCCTGATTTAGATTATTTTAGAGTTGGATGATTAGCACAACATGCAGTATGTCTGACCAATGAACATATAGACCTTGAAAGCACAGAAATATGATTTCTGAAAGGCCCTTTATAGTTCCCTTTGAATTTCTTATATTAACATGCTAAAAAAAAGTTTCAGATGTTCCAGGATAGTCATTGTTCTTCCATTATTTGCTGGAAAGCACATATAGGCATTTGTAATCAAACATAGTTATGAAAATAAAAGCAAAAATGTTCAAATGCATTGTCACAGTGCAAATTCTGCCTTTCTTAGTTGCACCTCAATGGCAGATAGAAAGAAGAAATGTGGAGATGGCAATGTGACTGCAGGGCTCATGTTTTGTTACACTTCCTCCTGCTGAACCACCTCTGGGGTGATGAAGTCATACACACACTCAGGCACATACATATACAGACCTACCACTGACATTGTTTTCTCCGCCTCCCGCATAACTTCTAGCTTTCTTCCCCTCTTTTCAAAATCAAAACATATTTTTCCATGCTGTCTTCCATCCACTCAAAGAGCTCCAGTTTTTTTAAAAAAAATCTCTTGATCTTTATCTTTCATTGTTCAAACCTTATAGAACAATATGAAGCAATCAAATCTATGCTTTGGGGAGGGGAAGTATTGCTTCTAGTGAAGCAGAACAGTTTTGCTGAGGGTACAAGCCATAACATGCTCTTGAGTCTGTTTTAATTTCTGAATGTTTTGGCATAAAGGAGTAAAGTCTCAAAACCTAGCCCATTCCCTATTGCCCTTCCCAGATTATTAGGCAAATGGTAGGTTCTGCAGTTCTGATGATCACAACCTAGGCACTAAGGCAGTCAGACATTACAGAGCCATTTAAATGTGTAAAATTTCATTTAATTACAGTTTAAGGTAAACCAAGTAGACATGTTTCTGTGTTCATTTGTGTTCAGCCACACATGAGCTGGACAAACTGTTTATATAATTAATTATTACTTTTTCAAAGTGTATAAATGTGCTGTAAATAACAGATTGATGCAATGTTGCTATATAGAATTAAATAATTAAAATTATTTAGGTAAGATGTTGTTTCTCTCCCACCCCCCACCCCCCGCCATCCCTATGAAGTGGAATTCAAAGATGACCTTTTTGATTTACTGGGCAGATGATGGTTTCAGGAACAAAAATGGCCTGTTGAATTTCTCCAAGCTTCTTGAAACTGAGGGAAAAAATATCCAACGTTTTCTGGGGAATTGGGCTCACTACTTAGTAATGACAGATACATAGTTCTTGCTTTTTCCAACAAATAGAAATGATCTCACAGGAAATAGAGGTTAGCAGCAAATTGCAAAGCAACTTGTTCTAGAATAAGGAAAAGAATTGTTAAAGAAACTTATTTTCAGAAAAATATGCATTCTTAAAAATTTCATAGCAGTTTACTTAATTACTGATCAATCCAAATCTTATTCTGAGGCTTGTTTTTTTCTCAACTTTCTGTAACTTGGAGTGGAAACTCTCTTGTCCAAAATTGGTTTGCCCGTGTTAAATGTAATATTAATCAATTTTCTATCTTGTGAACAAGAATGGTATACTTTAAAATAATATCAGTTGTGATCATTATCTTGATTCTTCTGTTGCAGTCCGTTATGTAATCGATAATGACCTAATGGAAGTCCTTGTATTAAAAAATAATTTTAAATCTTACAAAGAAACCAAAAGGAAAGAGATCAGGAATGGTTTTATGAGGTTACGGATGATAATTCAAGAGCGTGAAAAAGAACTGATGGAGGCAGTAGAAAACCTTGAACTTCAGAAACAAAAGGCACTTTTTGAATTCGCAAGCCATGCAACAAGGAAAATTGATCAAATGGACAGCCTCATGCAATATTCTAAGGAAGCTTTAAAAGAACAAAGCCCTATTGCATTCCTGCAATCTGCCTGGAGCTTAATAAAGGAAGTAGAAGATATAATTGCAAGTCTTTATCAGCCCAATCCATACCTTAAGGAAGATCCAATAAAGCATCTTAAAATCAACTTTGAGGAGCTTGCTGAAAACCTAGTAAGCATTTTTCCATCAATCCGCAATAAATTACGATATGAACAAATGAACAAAAGTCCTTATCCTTGTGGTTCTGATGTCATGATTCCAAGAACTGTTTCAAGTGCACACATTCCAAATCCACTAGGACTGAACAGAAGTTTGTCCTTATCATCACTTAATTCACTCCCTTATCAAGCCTTTATGAGTAATGAACTGCATATTAGACCAAAATCATCACCACCAACAGAGCTGAAAGGGAATCAATTGTATTCTGTTTGGAATGCCGCATCAGATACTTCAAAAGATATAAGAAATGATCCAAGCTACGGACCCAGTTACAATCCAGATATACAGGAGGAATCTTCTTCACCTCCTGGTCTTGTTGTTATTTATCAAACTCTTGTCTACCCAACTATTGCTAAGGTATGAATTCTTGTAAAATATTTCTATTTTCTGACCTTGCACTCATTATGAGCATTAACAGTTTTTGTAAATTAAAATAGTACTGGATAATAGAAATGTGCAGTTAATCGAATTATATCTTCATCAGTTCTGCGTGTAGTTGCATACTTTTTGTACCAAATAATTTCCAAGTAATTTCTTTAAAAGGTGTCTGGAAAATCTGCAGTTTCTTCTGTATGGATTTTTATGTACTTTCCTATGTCATTAAAGAATAATGTAAAATATCTTTCTTGTGGCTTAGTACCATTGATCAATGTAAGAATGAAATCATATTGTTGAGTTTTGGACCCAAACTTATTATTTCATCAATGAAAAGCTTCTTTCACAAATGGACATAGATTAGCATACTATACAATTCCTCCTTTTTGTTTATCAAGAACCATGGCTTTTGATCTGATAATACTGTTTTTAAATTTTAGATTCTTTCCAATGACTTCAGTCATCTACAATTTAAAATAAGAGTTCTGATCTGACCTGTATTAAAGAGACTGGATGGGTAAACTAGAGTAGACTTGATATGTCTGCCTGCATGGTTTTCCGTCCAGATTATCAGAGGGGTATATAATGCTGTAAAGTTGAAATTTTAGTCTTGTTTCTCTACCACCACCACCCTGATATTAAAAAAGATTTTGTCTGAGATTAATATTGGTGCTATTTGAAGTAATATTTGTTTTTTAAAAATCTTTGGTAGTATGTTTATTTTGATAGTTGATAGATAGTAGTTGGTAGCTTTGATAGATTCTAAGCATTTTTTTCACATTTCTAGACCTTTGTTTTACTTTTCTCCATATTTTATAATTATTTTAAAATATACCTTTATTGCTACTTGTTAATACAATCCCAGATATTTCACTGAGTCTCTTGTGATCTAACAACCAGACTTTTTCTACACAAAATGTTCCTCTTATTGAAATAAGCTGTTGCTAAGTACTTGTTTTGCCTGATTTTATTCCTTTTTACTTTTTACTTATGACCATATCTGTCAAAAAAAGAAGAAGTTGACCTATAAAGTGAAATTTTATTGATAGCTTTTGAAAAAAAAACTGAGTTAGCTTAACTTTGCATGCTAATTGTTTCTATATCATTCTAATTCTATTTTTTTCTGTTCTTGTTATTATTAGCCTTTTGTCCTTTGTAGGTTAAGTGAGTATCTTTATTTTGGTCATTCTTCAAAATAATATATCATTCAAGGATAATATTACAGCCATCCTGTGATGATAGTGGTCAAATTTAGATAGCATGAAAAATGCAAAAAATTAAATCTGTAGTATAAATTATTAAATTGTGACACAAATACCTTTAAAATAGTAAGAGTAGGATTATAAAGACAGTACAATATATCTTATTGATTTATCAGTTGACAAATCATATCAGCATGGGTATCAGCCAAAGTAAAATACAATAAAATGAATTAAGATAGGATACAGTAAAATGAGATAAAACAAACTACAGAGAGATGAAATAGAATAAAAATTCCGCTATGACAGTAGAAAAGATGAGATAAAGAAAAAAAAACAATAATATAAAACAGTATAAAATAAAATATAATGCAAGAATGTATAATAAAATTTATATTAAATTTCAAAGAAAGTATATTTAGGTGAATTCATGATATGTGTTCTCTGTTGGGCAGCCCTTACTATAAACCTAACAGTTTGAGATACTGTGGAAAGTTAGATAAAAGAGGGGCAGTAAGAAGAAGATGAATGTTCCTGTAGAGCTAGTAGTAAAGGAGGACATGGATTTTGGTTGATCTGACCACCATACTACAAGGACAGTGTTGTGCTTTTAAAAGAACTTTCCTGTGTTTCCTATGCAAATCTGCAGTGAGATGTACACAGAACTAAACTAGGGGCCTCTAAACTGCCAACTTTAAGACTTGTGGACTTCAGCTCCCAAACTTCTTCAGCCAGGCATGAGGTGAAGTCCACAAATCTTGAAGTTGTCAAGTTTGGAGACCCATGAACTAGACTAAAGTCACAGCCTGTCTAAATTTGAGAACTGAGATGTGTTACATATTAGAATCTCAAATGTGGTTATTTATAAACATATCCTGTGAGAGAACAGCAGCTTCTAATTAATGTTCTATGTCTTAAACCTTTTCTTTTAAATTAATTTAACTCAATCTGACCTCTGTGGCAAGATAGCATAGCATGCTACGATGTTGATGATACCCAATTATACAACTGTATAATTCAGGGGAAGTTAATATTCAATGCTCTTCAGGTGTTGGCTCAGTGCCTGAAGGCTATAAGAACTTGGATAGGGAGACTCAACCCTAATAAGACAGATGGTTTTTGTCCCCCTCACCACCACCCTCTGCAATAATCAGCAATGTTCACATCCCTGACTCAGATTTGCCATGTAGCTGTGTTCCTATAGCTGCCTGACAATGACATTTCTGCTTCCCATTGCAGGTGATATATTTATTCATCCCTATTCCAGTAAGAAAGAAACCATTTGAAGACCAAGTTGAATTTCTGAATAACAAAATAGAAGAGTTTTAAAAATACAAATGTACTGAAAGTTCTGGTTATTGTAATAACTGGTATTAAAGACCATATATTTTCCTTCTTTATTTTGTTTGAGCCATGTGGCAGAAGTAGGTCTAAAACTAATGTATCTGGTTGAAAAATAAAACTAGAGCCCACCTGAAATGTTCTGCTTCATTTATGACAGTGGAAATATGACAGTAGAAATATAGCCTAGCCTTTTCAAATGAATGCCCATCATATGAGTTGAACTTAATTCCCTGTTATCATGACATTTTGGCTGATATGGAAATTCAAAAAGTTTTTAGAAGGTGGAAGATTATTTGGTTTAAAATCCATGGGACTGGTACTAAAATGCTACTCAGAGTTACAAATGTCTTTATTGTGGACATTAACTATAACTAAGAGGTTGTGGGTTGTAGGTTTCTGAGATTTTTATTCTACAAATACTTATAGCTCAAATAATGAAATGCTAGCAATCTTGTGTAACGGTTTGATAGAGAAACATAAAAGTATTTTCAGTACACTTTCTTTCTTTGCACTCCACAGCTTTATTGGACCTGTCCAACAGAAGAAGTAGATAGCTTTGAAATTGCTTATTATGAACTACTCGATGAAGAGGCAGCTGAAAGTTTAATCCAGCCACAACTCATAGGAGTACTTACTGGAATTGTACAACAGAATCTGGAAATACATAATCTGTCCCCTAATACAGAGTATCTCTTTAAAGTTCGAGCTATCAATGAGCATGGCCCAGGAGAATGGAGTGAAGTCTGTAAGGTACAATCTTATAAAGATAAATGCATTATCATCATATCAGATAAATAGTTTACATTAATTCACAGATTATTCAAATGAATTGAATTTAATGAAATTTAATTCACATGTTGCTTGGATTATTTTTGGTTTTTTTATGATTTGTTTTTGTTTGTTAGTTTACTATAACATAACAATTCCCTGGGTTGACATGGTTTCAAAATGTTAAATAAACATTTCTATAATATTCCATTTAATATATTAAAGAGGTAAGAAGGATACCATTTACAATGTTTCGTAATGTGATTTTTGTATGGCATATTTATATGACTCACAATTTTGATGTTCCATTTTTCCTTCACTGTTTTTTACTTTATAACTATTCAGATGAAAATTCCCTAAAGAACACATATTAAGATTTAACTTAATACAACAATTGTCCTAATAAAGGTTTTTTTTAGACATGGTCTATCACAGGGGTGGGCAAACTTTTTGGCTCGGGGGCCGCATTGACTTTTAAAATTTGACAGACGGGCCGGGTCAGCACAAGATTTTTTGGGAATCGCCCCCTTCCCCCCTCTTCTCCTCCTTCCCCTCCCCTCGGAGGCTCCCCTCCCTCGGAGGCCCTCTGAGTCAGGAGTTGCTACCGCCGGCGCAGCTCCAGTCCCGCGTTGCCTCGGGAAGGGAAAGGCAAAAAGGAAGAGCCGCGGCTGTGCTTTGCAACGGGAGCAGCGGCACCGGAGGCTCAGGCTCAGCGGCTCCTGGTTTTGCCTTTTCCTTCCCAAGGCAATGCGGGACTGGAGCCGCACGGAGCTGCGCCGGCGGTAGCAACTCCTGACAGCCCCAGCCGGACACCTGAGTGGAGCCCGGACGAAACTGCCTCTTGCTGCTGCCGGAGCACCGCCGGGTTGTCTCCTCCAAGCAGCCTGCCCGCCCATCGGGCTTCCCCTCTGCCGCGCGGCTCAGGGCCAGGCGCAAGCGCCTGCAAGTTAAAAGTAAGCCGAAAGTTGCTGGGAAGTTGCTCGGGTGCTGGGAGCAGGCTTTTAAAGTGCCGCCCGAGCAAAGTTAGCGAAGCCCGGAAATCCGAGCAACTTCCCAGCAACTTTCGGCTTCCTTTTAACTCGCGGGCGCTCATGCCTGGCCCCGAGCCGCGCGGCGGAAGGGAACCCGGCGGGCGGCGGGCATGCTGCTTGGAGGAGGCTCCGGCTTCCCTCCACCAGGCGCGAGCGCCCATAGTTAAAACGAAGCCGAAAGTTGCTGGGAAGTTGCTCCGTTTTCCAGGGCTTTGCAAAGGCAAAGTTTGCAGGCTGGAGCGTCTTCCCGCCGAGGAGCGGAGCCCGGACGAAACTGCCTCTTGCTGCTGCTGGAGCACCGCCGGGTCGCCTCCTCCAAGCAGCCTGCCCGCCCACCGGGCTTCCCCTCTGCCGCGCGGCTCAGGGCCAGTCGCAAGCGCCCGCGAGTTAAAAGGAAGCCGAAAGTTGCTGGGAAGTTGCTCGGGTGCTGGGAGCAGGCTTTTAAAGTGCCACCCGAGCAAAGTTTAAGCAGCCCGCCCCGCCCGCTGGGCGGAACCCTTCCCACTCCTCGGCGGGAAGACGCTCCAGCCTGCAAACTTTACCTTTGCAAAGCCCTGGAAAACGGAGCAACTTCCCAGCAACTTTCGGCTTTGTTTTAACTCGCGGGCGCTCGCGCCTGGCGGAGGGGAAGCCCGGAGCCTCCTCCAAGCAGCCTGCCCGCCCGCCCGCCGAGCTTCCCTTCCGCCGCGCGGCTCGGGGCCAGGCGCGAGCGCCCGCGAGTTAAAACGAAGCCGAAAGTTGCTGGGAAGTTGCTCGGGTGCTGGGAGCAGGCTTTTAAAGTGCCGCCCGAGCAGGACCGCCGAGCCGGAAAATGGGGGCACCAAGGCAGGGCAAAGCTCCACCAGCAGCGGCCTAGCTTTAGGTGGCTCCAAGCAGCCCGCCCGCCCGCCGGGTGGAACCCTTCCCACTCCTCGGCGGGAAGACGCTCCAGCCTGCAAGCTTTGCCTTTGCAAAGTTTAAGCCTGGAAGCCCCGGAAAAAAAAGGGGGACCGGCGGGGACTCACCTTCAGAGAGGTCGCACTCGAAGGTGATTTCGAACTCCCAGCTGAAGCCTTTGCAAATTTCTTTTCTTTCCTACCCCTAGATCGCTCCGCAATGTTTTGCAGCTTTGGGGGCCACGCGGCACAGGGCAATTATGCCACGCCCAGCGATTTTTTTTCAGGGGCGGGCCGGATTGGACAGACCAATGGCAGCGATTTTTTTTCAGGGGCGGGCCGCATTGGACAGACCAACGGGCCGGATGTGGCCCGCGGGCCGTAGTTTGCCCACCCCTGGTCTATCAGAAACAATTCATGAATTCATAATGAATACAGCAAGCTGCCTCCTAAATCCTTAGAGCAGAGAACATTCTTCTAAAATGAACCTGGAATAGATACATTGTTTTGGAATATTTATTCACATGCCTCCAAATTTGAAAACATTCTGAGGTATCTATTTAGTATTTTTAATTCCCATTCCTTCTTTTGCTTGTACATTTGCCACATTATTTGATCTTTTAAAAAGTTAACATCTTTAAAATGTATTGATTTTTAACATTTCTTCAGCAATGGTATTAAATAATCCTTCACTTTTATTTGGTTGTTGTTGCTGTGCCAAAAGAAAAAAAAAAGATGAAATATTGAACATGTCCTTTCAAGGTGGTTCAATCCCAACCCTACATTTTACTGACATTACATTGAATTGATTGCCATTTAATTATTTGTAATGAGTGGGGAAAGACTTCTATTAAACAGAAGCAGGATAGAGATGGACCCATATCTGCAGCCAGGAAGAGACATTAACTAATGGTTGCTTTCAGATTGCTTTTCAATTTATTTGCATTCTTATAGTTTTCCTTACATATAATGGATAGAAATGTTTATTCATCCAAATACTATAGCTTAGAAAGCTAAAAGAATCAATAAAGTATTTATCTGGTTGGGGAAAGAGGGGCAAAGTGCTACACACTCTAATGGAGGAACTGTAATACAGTGGCACATTTCCAAAGGAGGCATAGATTCTTCTCATTGAGTAAGGTTTACCTGGACATATATTGGAAGACAACTTTGTTAATTTATGGGAGTCAAATATTTATTAATTTTAAGAAGTAGCTAACTGCACTTAGACTCCAGATGGCTTATAAGAAAACCAAGAAAGGTCTGTGGTAGGGCTTTTTCCAACAAACATATTTAATAAAAAATCATAACCTTTCATGAGCTGTAGCTCACTTCATCAGAGACAACAGAATGAGAAGGCAGATTGGTTGTAAAGATGTAAGTTACATGTGAGTCAGAACACACCTAACTTATCAGTTAACAATTGTGATATATTACAAATTTGTTGCATTTTGAGGCCTTTTGAGGTTACCTGAATTTTTTTTGGTGTATTTGACTTCAGTAATCTTTCACTTATTTTTTCCAAATGGTCACATTGAGGTCTATGACAGAGGAAATTTGAAATGCTCTTATATTACTTTGTCCTTGATTTGAGTCTTGATGTCAAATATGTCCTTAGTAAGACCACACCTAGAGTACTGCATCCAGTTTTGGTCACCACATTATAAAAAAGATGTCGAGACTCTCGAAAAAGTACAGAAAAGAGCAACCAGGATGATTAGGGGATTGGAGACTAAGGCATATGAAGAATGGTTGCAGGAACTAGGCTTGGCTAGTCTGGTGAAGAGTAGGACCAGGGGAGACATGATAGCAGTCTTTCAATATTTGAGAGGCTGCCAGAGAGAGGAAGGGGTCAAGCTATTTTCTAAAGTGCCTGTAGACCAGACAAAGAATAATGAATGGCAACTGAACAAGGAGAGATTTAACCTGGAAATAAGGAGAAACTTTCTGACAGTGAGAACAATCAACCAATGGAACAGCTTGCCCTCGGAAGTTGTGGGAACATCATCACTTGATACCTTCAAGAAGAGATTGGACTGCCATCTGTCAGAAATGGTGTAGGATATCCTGCTTGGGTGGGGGGGGGTTGGACTAGATGACCTATAAGGTCCCTTCCAATTCTGATTATCTGTTATCTGTTATGTGTCTATGAATTCTTTCTTTATCTTTCCTCTGAACTCACCCCAGTTTTAAGCAAGCCTAAACCATATGCCTGCTCTACCCCTAATCTTTGTGATGCAGTATATGTTGCTATATGATGAAATTCCTCAGATTTTTGTAAGATTTACTTTCTTGTATATATTCATGAGATTGCAGCTTTACAGAACCAGGATTAAAAGCAGGGGTGGGATTCTACAGGTTCGCACCTATTCGCTAGAACCGGTTGTTAACATTCTAAGCAGTTCGGAGAACCAGTTGTTAGAAGAAATTACTGGCCTAATCCTGTAACCAAGGCAGGAAGGAAACATTCTGGTGTTGCTTACAGAAACTGCCTCTCCGTTAACCCTTATTACATTCTTGGCAGGACTAGATTTCCTGTCTCAGGAACATCTCTGGAGTTTTTTCCCCCTCCTTTGCTGGTACTTTGCTTGTGTGAAGTGACCATTCAAAGTTACAATGGCACTGAAAAAAGTGACTTATTACCATTTTTCACACTTACGACTGTTGCAGCATCCCCACAGTCATGAGAGGCCAGGTGTGGAGATGCTTGCCTTGATGTGAGTGATGTTGAGTTGGCCACACCCAGCCAGTCACATGACCACCAAGCCATGCCCACCAACTAAGCCACACCCACAGAACCAGTTGTTAAAAAATTTGAATCCCACCCCTGATTAAAAGTAGTTAAATAGGTATCTTTCTTTAAAAGAAAGGTGTGACTACATATGTCTGGAGACATATACAAGTTAATAAATGCTTTGTTTGATAAGACCAAATGTGCAACAGTCTCTTTCAAATAAGAGAATATAAAAAAAGCAGCTAATGGCTAAAATCACAACAAAATCATGTGGACCAATGAAATCCTGCAACTGAACTATTTCAACTTTTTTCTTCAAATTAAAGGCCTCATCTCTGACATTTCCATTGTCCCAAATAATTACAAGAGGAAAATATAATGGGAGAGACATTGTTTAGGGATGTTCATCTTCCTCTTTTGACAAACCTTAGTTTCAGTAATAATTCCAGTGCAAAGATTTATTTGAACATATTTATGAGAAAATGTTAGTGTGTTTATTTATTTAAAAACTTAACTTACTGATTTATTAATTTTTTTTATTTTTAAAAAAATCTTATTTATACATGCCAATACCTTTATTCCTCCTTACTCTCTTGAGACATCTGTCATATACCTGTGTTTCTATAGCTGATTGAGTACCATATCTCTGCTTTCCATTATAGGTGATGACTCCAGATGTGCGTGCCAAAGCCAAAGCCAGATGGGGGTTGCTGAGAAATGTTCAATCTGCTTTCCGCAGATAATCCTGAACTACAGATCTACAAATCACTTTAAGGAGTAAAGCTATCAGAGAGAATCCCGTTATATTTTTTCTTTTCTTTATTCTTTTTAAATTACATTTGTGAGCTAAGATCTAAAAACATTCCTTCCAAAATAAACAGGACCACAAAATAAAATCTCAGCTCTTGTATTTTATTTTTTTACCAATTTTTTCACTGAAGATGGTTAAAAAAGTACATTGTTTAAGAAATACATGATAAAAAATTCCTTAAATAAATTCTGTGGTGTACCAAAACTTCAAAGGCACATAATAGACATGTTTTCATATGGAAATGAAGGGCTTACTCTTTATTTTGTCAATCCAGAGCCTTGGTTTTTGTTTCATTTTAATTGGATATTGGAAATTACCTTCTGGATAAAATACTTGAGCAGTTCCCTATTATAGATTGTGCCTGAAACTTGTAAGAATTTTATACACTGTTTTCACTTCATTTACTTATCCTTTGGTCTTTAGCTGAATGCTAGTATCACTCTCATTACCATCTGTACATTTTGTACATGATGGGTAGTATATAGTTGAATACATAATAAAAAGTTCAGCAACTAGTAAAAAACCAGCAATTAAGTAGAATCCAGTCCCATGTCAGAGTCTATATAAGCATTCATTTATTGATTTCAATTTTTCCAAGCATCAGAGTCTTCTCCAGTGACTCTTGCCTTTGCATTATGTGCCAAAGTATTTAAGCATTAATTTCACCATTACTGCTTCCAGTGAATAGTTTGATTTTACTTTATCTAATATAGAATTATTCATTCTTCATGTGGACCAAGGAATTCTTAGCAATTTTCTTCAGCACCATTTCTCAAAGGCATTTTTTTTCCTGCAGTCTTTCTTATGATCTAGTTTTCACAGCCATATGTTACAACTGGGCAAAACATGGCATTGATAATACAGATCTTTGTTATCACCTTCACATGCTTGCATTACAAGAATATTAAACCAATAGCAAACTGGGAGCCAGTGTAACTGTTTTTTCAAAACATTACTTAGCAATAACCAAATTCACTACAATGGAACCTTGCCATCATATTAGCATCTTTCTTACCAGGCATAAGAGTGTCCTTATATATAGGACATTACATGAATGGAGATTTGAAGATACTAATAGATGAGTTAATAAATCTGAACTATCCATATCAAACTTCTTTTTTTTCTAGTAAAGAGATTCTATTAACTGACTCAATAAGCTTCCCTAACATACCTCCAAATGGTTTGGATCAACTCACCTAAATCCTAGTGAGCAGAATCATGCAAAAAGTTGCCCCAATTCATATTTTGGCATCACTATTAACCTAAAAATGTAAATCAAGACAAAGTCATGGATGCTAGTCTCTTCTCAAATAGTCAAAAAATTGCAAGGATAGACTTCCGTAAGTACAAAAGTTCTGATAAGTAGATCTAAACAGCTAATGAAACGATTGTGAAAGAATTCCAGTGCCCTCTGTATCTGAAATGCTCTATGTATACTGAAATCAAGGCCATTATGTGTGTGCGTCTCCCCCCATGCAATAAGCCATTTTCCTCTGAGTAAACATGTTTATTTATTTTTATTTATTTATTTTGTCAAACAATTATTAGATAACAGGTATAAGTATAAATGTGGTTAAAAATACATGAAATGGATATGAATAAGAAAAAAAAGAAACAACAGGACAGGGACGGTAGGCACATTTTGGTGCGCTTATGCATGCCCCTTACAGACCTCTTAGGAAAGAGGTGAGGTCAATAGTAGACAGTGTAATGTTGAAGATTTTGGGGTTTGGGGAAGAAACCACAGTGTCAGGTAGAGTATTCCAGACATTGACTTCTCTGTTGCTGAAGTTGTATTTCCTGCAATCAAGTTTGGTGCAGTTTATCTTTAGTTTGTATCTATTTTGTGCTCTTGTATTGTTTTGGTTGAAGCAGAAGTATTCATTGATAGGTAGGACATTGCAATATATAATTTTATATACTATACTTAGATTGAACCGAAGGTAGCATAGTTCTAGGTTGTCTAGGTCTAAAATTTCAAGTCTGTTGGCATAAGGTATACTGCTATGAGTAGAGGAGTGGAGGATTCTTCTTGTAAAATATTTCTGGACTTTCTCAATTGTATTAATATCAGATATGTAATGCGGGTTCCAGACTGATGAGCTGTATTCAAGTATTGGTCTAGCAAATGTTTTATATGCTCTAGTTAGTAGAGTGATATTACTGGAGAAAAAGCTATGCAGGATTAGGTTAACAACTCTTAATGCCTTTTTGGCTATGTAGTTACAGTGGGCTCTAGCACTTAGATCATTTGAGATGAGTACTCCAAGGTCCTTGACAAAGTTTTTGTCATCAACAAGGTCTTGACTATTCAGCTTGTATTTTATTTTTTGATTTTTTTTGCCAATATGTAAGATAGAGCTTTTATTTTTTGAGATTTGAAGTTGCCATTTGTTTGACCATTCTGACACATAGTTGAGGTCTTTTTGAAGGGTAGCAGCATTGTCAGTGGTGTTGAATAGCTTTTCATCATCAGCAAAAAGAATGCAGTTGCTCTTAATATAATCACAGAGGTCATTAATATAGAGTATGAAGAGAGCTGGTCCTAGAACACTGCCTTGGGGAACACCACTGTTGACAGGTACAGGATTTGATAGGACGCTCCCAATTTTGATGATTTGTTGCCTGTTTGACAGGAATGCTTCTATCCAGTTATGTAGGTATCCAGAGATACCATAAGACCTTAGTTTTAGGAGTAGTTTGTCGTGAACCACTGAATCAAAGGCTTTACAGAAGTCTATATAAATTGTGTCAATTGCTTTGCCCTGATCAAGTTGTGTAGTTCATATGTTTTTACAGTGCAAAAGTTGCAGGTTACAGGACAGTTTCCTTCTGAAACCAAACTGTTTGTTAGAGAGTAGGTTGTTTGTCTCTAAGTGGAGGATATAATGGATTGGTTAATAATTGATTCCATGACTTTACAGGTGACACAGCATAAAGAGATTGGTCTGTAATTTTCAACTAGGTCGGGGTCTCCCTTTTTGAAGATGGGAATGACTGTGGCTAGTGACCATAGATTTGGCAAGGAGCTGGTCCTGAAAGATTTTTCAAAGATTATGCTTAGAGGTTAAACTATGGCAATAGATAGCTTTTTTTAAGAAATAGGCACAAGCTCCATCCAGTCCAATAGATAAAGATGGTTTTAGATTGCGTAGTGCTTTTTCAACATTGACTTCTGTAAAATCGGTATGTATTAGATCATTGTAGTTGTCTGTGGTTCGACTAGGAAATATTGGGCATTATCCATTGCTGTTTACAAATACTGTGCCAAAGAATGTGTTAAAGAGGTTGGCTTTAATGGTGTCATCGTTGCAACCTTTACCATTTGGTTGTTTTAGGGGTGGGATGGACCTTGAATCTTTTAGTTTGTTGTTTACAAAATTGTAGAAAGCACAGGTAGAATTGGTGTGTAGAAGGTTTTCCTCTTGTTTAGTGTGATAATTGGTACATTCAGTCTTTATCTGGTGGCATAAATTTTTGTATCAGCTGTTAAAGTTGGCAACGTGACCAGATTTGTTTTTCTGCCAAAGGGATTTCTTTTTGGATTGGAGCTTCCTTATTATTATGGGTAATTTGTTTTTTCTGGTTTTGGGAGTTGTTATTAGTACATATAGTTTGATGACACTTTTGACTTCAAGTAAAAATATGTTGGTGGTCTTCAAGAGTATTGCATCCAGTGAATAGAATTTGCCAATCAAGAGATGAGAGATCATTGTCTATAAGATCATAGTTGCCTTTCTTCTTCTTCTTCTTCTTCTTCTTCTTCTTCTTCTTCTTCTTCTTCTTCTTCTTCTTCTTCTTCTTCTTCTTCTTCTTCTTCTTCTTCTTCTTCTTCTTCTTCTTCTTCTTCTTCTTCTTCTTCTTCTTCTTCTTCTTCTTCTTTTTCTTCAGCGTTTGTCTCACGCTCTGGCGAGGTCCGCTAATGTCCTTGAGTACTCCTTCCACGCCTCTCTGTCTGCCACGTATGTCGGGTCTGCCTTCGCGATCTCTAGATCGGCCTTGATCGTGTCCATCCAGCGTTGCTTAGGTCTACCACGTGGTCTCGCTCCTCCGACAATCACCTTCATCGCAGATTTGATGATGGATTCTTCCTTGGCGCGACTCACATGGCCGAACCATCGTAGCCGGGACTGCCTCATGACCGTGGGGATGGGCACGACGTTGAACCGTCTCACGCACTTCTTCGTTCCTGACGCGATCGAGTAGGGTGAGGCCTACCGACCATCGGAGCATTCGCATCTCCATTGTCTGGAGTCTGCTTTCGACTTCTTTGGTTGTCGGCCAGCACTCTGCGCCGTATATGGCCACGGGGCGCACCACAGAGTTATAGATTTTTGCCTTCAGGCGCATCGGCATCTTCTTGTCACAGAGGACGCCCGTGACGGACTTCCATTTGCCCCACGCTGCGTTGATCCTGGCTGCCACCTCAGTTTGCCTTTTTTGAAGTTATAATTGGGGATCCTGTCATTATGGTGATTTTTGTGAGGACATATGTTGAGACAAAAGTCAATCATGCTGTGGTCACTGTTGGAAAAGGGTTCATTAATTTGTATTCTATAAATTGAATTCAAACCGTTGCAGAAGATGAGATCGAGGCAGTTGTTAAGTCTAGTGTTGTTGGTTTCTAGTTGTTCCAGTCCTAGTGTGGTAACGGCATTGTACAGGGTTGTATAAATGGGTTCAGATGTACATTCATTTACTGTCCAATTTATAAGAGGTAAGTTGAGGTCACCAAGAAAAATGAGAGGGTGTGGGCAGGAGGCAGCTCATGTCAGTGAAGTTAGCTTGTTTGCATGAATTATATCATAGTCAGGGGCACAATAGCAAAGTAAGAAGCAGATTGAGATGTTTAAGGACAGTTCACAGATGATGGTCTTGGGAAGAGCAAGCTCTTGTATAATTTGGATCTTTTTTAGATTTAGAGACTTTTTATAGAATATAGCAACTCCACCACCTCTACGGATTTCGCGATCTGACTGAAAAACTTGATATTCTCTTGTAGTGGTACTGGAGTCTGGGAAAGATGCGTTTAACCATGTCTCACAGATAAATATAATGTCAAATGTGGTTGAGCTTAAAAGGATGAGGAATTCATGCATTTTATTTGCAAGGCTTCTTGCATTAAGTAGTTTGCATTTAAGATATGAAGTAGTGGGTCTGGAGGAAGTAAAGGGTGTGCATCCCTAACGTTTGATGTTTGGGTGATGGATATTGTGACGTGGGTTGAGACTCTAGCTTTTGATACAGTCAGCATGGTAATCAATGTATAGATTTGTATCATCTAATTCATGTAATCTTTTGAGCTCAGAATGTAGCTCCTGAGATAAGTTGTAGTTTTTCCCTTTCTCTTGTTTTGACAATGGATAGATCTGATACAATACTATTTGCTTGTGACCATGGGAGAACTGACTCTCAAATAGAGCACTAAATTCTGCTGCAATCACTTAATAAAACTTTGCTTTAAAAAGGATTTCTTTATATTCTTAAGACCATGTTAGCATAGCAATTGAAACTGATGTAAATTAATACTAGCAAACTATGGACCTTTTTTTTGTCAAATTCAGCAGCTCACTTTCATCTTCATTTTATCAGTGGCCCTAAGGATGCATGTAAACCCCTTATCTTATTCTCACCTGTTTGCTAATTCATTTCACTGTTTTTCCTTCCCTTGCTTAACTTAAAATTTGATTGATTTAATCGCACTAATCCCTTTTTGTTGCCATTTATAAACTCTGAACTATTAGGGAAACATCAGTGACGCTTGGCAAGTAAAGAGGTTTTGTCAGCAGCCCAAGAAATATATTTTTTTATATTTATAAATAAGCATAAAGGAAGAAAGTTAAAGCCATATTCTCTATTCCTTTGGAGACCTGGTACTTAGGAGCATTAGGAAGGTGTTGCCCTGTCTGCTTTGGGAACCTTTAACAACGCCATCTATAACAGATGCTTGAACAGAGTTGTGCTATCCTGAGTATAGAAATGTGGGTGGTGGTGTTGTAATGACGAGGCAGTCAAGTTGTTTAATCATGAACAACTGAATTATGATGATGATCTTTATTGGAGTATAGTCTTGCATTTATATACATTTTTAGTTATCCTCCATCATTGGTTAACTTTGGTTACTGCTTAACTTTCGTTACTGTTTAGTACAGTAATCCATACAATTAATTATCTCTAGTTAAAGTCTAACATATGTCTACTTCCCCTCTCTAATCCTCCTTTATCCATAGATTAGTGACTTTGTTTGCCTGAGTTGTATTTGCTTGGAAACATTCTTTATCTGAGGTTTGCCATCCAAGATTGGAATATTCCTGCAATTACAACTCTTGTTACATGGTGGTGAAAGACATAAGCAGTACCAGAGAGTCCACATTCACAATCCTTCCTTTATTCTCCAAGAATTTGTCATAAGTTAAGGGACAGTCGAATTAACCTGCTTCCATTCCATGCCAGTCAATATTTATTCACTCAAAAATCTCTCATGTCCTTTTTTGGAATTAATCTGATAATTCTTTTTTTTTAAGTATGTAAATGCACAAATATTTTTGAACGTTTGACCCAAGAGCTATACTGGTACATTTTAGCAAATGTACAGTAAATCTGATGCAAATTTTAGCACAAGGATTATGGATTCTTATGGGAATCTGAAAAATACAACTTTTGCTAATGAAGATGAGTGGATTAAAGTAATAACAAGAGCAAAATTATGTTCACAAGCCTTACATCCCTGAGCTTCTTCTGTTGAGAACCTAGTCTATTCAGTGTATTGATCAGGAATTGATCGTGTTTTATGCATCTCAGTATAGATTTTTCAAATATCAGATAGTAAAAAATCTGATTTTAAATTTAGTCAATTCTAATTTTATAAAAAAAAACTTCCATATTTATTCATTAAAAAGATGAAAATAACTTCAGATTCTAAAAATTGGTAAAAGAAAGAAAGTGCCAGATGTGTCCTTCCTTAATCCTAATCAAGCACTAATTGATGTGCTAAGAGTGGATGATCAAAAGCAGTTCTCATCATTCCATGTCAACCCATTGGGATCCCTGCTTATTAGCATAGTTTATGAATCTATCCACTGAGCTCTCAGGAATTTAAGCAGCCTCTTCCTTCTGGTTTTGTGGCATTGGTATTCAGAAGAAAACACATATTTTCATATTAGCCTGCTTTCACTTTAGCTGTCCCATCTCCATTCCAGCTTGCCTTTCTCCTTAAAAAAATATATTAAATCCCTTGCACACCATTCAGCAACTGTCTTCTGTGAACACAGCTAAATCCCATGGCGATTGGTTGTCTGCAGCCCAATTTATTGCACTCCTTTCCTCAATAAACAGTCAAGGCAAAGCATGGAACAATTTTTCTTATCTATTACCAGCCACTCCATTTCAGTGGAGGTGGATGTGCAGCTTCATAGCTGGCGCATATGTTTTTTTTAATGCATGTCTGAAAATGAAATTTTAGCTGTTTATAAATAAATAAAACCCACAGTAAGATATTTGCATAATTACTTTTCAAGGTAATGAGTGAGACAAAAGGCCAAAACATAGACACTAAATATCTTCCAAGCAAGCTGCACTGCTAAATAAACACGCAGCTCATGTAAGCACTGAGCTGTAGGGCAGACAGAGTTGCACATAATTTATTTAGGGAACAATGTGCAATCTATTTGAGTCAGATGCCATACCAAAGGGAACACATGAAAGACATATAGGTAATTGAATATTAGATAAAACATTATTATAATTCAAAAATGTTTGTCCCTGGAATCTCTCTTGCCAGCCTCATAATTAAGGAGTTTTCCACACAACAAAGATGTTTACAGTATCGGACATCATCCAAAGATTATGGCCTCACTAAGAGGCAAGGATGAAATGACTGCAGCACATTCTTTACACTGATACAATAACTGGCATGGACTTTCTGTAAAAAAATTTCCTTAGCCTGGACTCACTGCATTTAGTTAGCTTTCTTTGAAATTATTTATCATGACTGAATTCCTCTCTCTTCTATTTGTTTGGCTATCATTTCACTGTGATTATTAGTTCAGCTTCAATTAAGAAAAAGCAAATATATTTTACCTACTTCTCAAAAAAAAATACACCAGTTAAAGCTTGGATATAATTACATTTAAGGTATGAAGAGACTATCCAAGAAGCCCTGGTTTCATTCTACATTTGCTCCTGAATCCTTTTACATTTACTTTGTTAAACTATGGTTGAAGTATTTAGGGCCTGGTTAATATAAATTGAATATAAATGCCCATCATCTGGTAGAGAGAATACACCTGCCTACATAAATTCCTATATGAAGATAGGAAACAAAAAGATTTATTTTTAGTTATTTTCTATCAAATAAAACATAACAAAATAAGGAACAAAAATGCAGCAGTATTGTGTATTTTACTAAAACTTGCTGGTAATAAGTTTTTTTCAGCTTCTTTCAGCTTAAGGAACTGAAGCCTACGTAGATATACAGTACACAAACCTATATACAGAAAGAGTGTAAATATTTTGGGTGTTTGAAATCTAATGTTCAAGAGAAACTAGACACATTGAGATGATTATTGTTTACAACTGAAAGTCCCTAGATTTTGTAATGGATCATTAACTATTATTGTGTAAGGATCAATGAATTCTATTAAAATGATTGATGAGTTACTGAAGATCCAAATTCAATTTTTCTATGAGTGATTTAAATGCTCATACAGTATAACACTTAAATAAATCAAAATATTTTTTTCATTTTATTCTAAGTAAGACTTTTGTGATTTCTTGATCCTCTGATCTAGAAATATGTAGAGGAAATTTAAAACATTTACAAACTCAGCAATACTTCAACATCATGATTTTAATACATGATGTCTTTATTATATTAATATGAAATATATTTGTTGTAACTGAATATTTCCTCTGTTAAACTGTTCCTATCCTGTGATTTTGCTGACTTCACTCTAAGCTTGCTTAAGAAAACCATGTCTGGCCTGAGATTCTGTCCATCATTCTGCCTTTCTGATAGAATTATATGGTTGCCTATTGAACAAGAACTCTGAATTGGAATTGACTTTGAAATTCATGTTAGACAGCAGGTTATTATATCAATAGATACTCTCGAAAACAGCACAGTATGCAGCAGAACAGGAAATTATGAGCCTTGTTTCATTTTTTCCAGGAGCTACACTGGTACAGATACAGATACAGTTCAAGTGGACAGCTATTGCTTATAAAGCCCTTCATAGTCTAAAACCTTGTTATCCAAAGGACCACCTACCTTCTGTGGCTTCTCTCATTCTATATGAACAGGCTGTTATAGGAGTTGGCATGCTCAAGATCCCACTGACTAAGCAGTGTCTCCTGATGAGATCTAAGACATATGCCTTCTTTGTCATAGTCCCTCATCCTCTCCCACAAAGAACATCTGGTCCCCACTCTAGCACATTTTAAAATAGCCCTGGCTCTTTATCCAGAGGAGTTAAAGCACAATCATGCTTGTAAGACTATGCTCTTATATTCTATATCATGAAGCATAATTCTAAATTCATGTGGAATTGGTTTTCTAATGTAGTCTTGCATGACTGACATTTATTATTGCGTTTATTTTATGTCACTGCAAGTTGTTATAGAGCTGGGCTGCCTAAATATTTCTTAATAAAATAATAAATAAAATAAATTGTCCTGTTACTATTTTAGTTCCAAGAAAGCATCTGCCAACTACTTTTACCTCCATGAGTGACTCACTAAATATATATGCAGTAAGTCAAATACACCCACACAAAGTTAAATTGAATTTATATATATAAACTTAAATCTCAAAGTGCACACACATATAGGCAAAACAAGCAGCTATAAAATATTTTTCATTGCTGTTCTGTTGTCTTCTAAGGTTATCCTTATGAGCATTACTACAATAGAACAATGATTATATCATTTTACCTTATAAAAAGAAACTTTCTGGTTGTAATATAGAGAAAAGTCTTATTTTTACTATTTATTTATTTGATTTGTCAATTGCTTACAAGATAATAAGTACAAGTATAAACATGAGTAAGAATACAGTAAATAGGTACGAATAAATGAGGACAATAGGACAGGGATGGTAGGCACGATTGTGCGCTTATGCACACCCCTTACAGACCTCTTAGGAATGGGGTGAGGTCAATAGTAGATAGTTTAAGGTTAAAGGGGTTTGAGGATGTAACAACAGAGTCAGGTAGTGCATTCCAAGCATTGACCACTCTGTTTCTGAAGTCGTATTTCCTGCAATCAAGTATGGAGCAATTTACATTGAGTTTGTATCTGTTGTGTGCTCTTGGTTTCTTGCGGTTGAAGCTGAAGTAATCCTTGACTGGTAGGACATTGTAGCCAATAATTTTGTGTACTATGGATAAGACCAACCATAGGTGGCATAGTTCAAGGTTGTCCAAGCCCAACATTTCAAGCCTGGTGATAAAATTTCAAGTCTGTTGTGAGCAGAGGAGTGTAGAACTTTTCTTGTGAAATACTTCTGGACTCTATCAATTGTAATGTCTGATATACAGTACAGATTCCAGACAGATGAGCTGTATTTGAGTATTGGTCTAGTAAAGGTTTTGTATGCCCTAGTTAGCAATTCAATATTTCCGGAGGAGAAGCTTCATAAGATTACAACTCTTAATGCCCTTTTGGCAATGTTGTAACAGTGATCTCTGGTGCTTAGGTCATTTGATATGAGTACTCCAAGGTCCTTGACAGAGTGAGGGCCATCAATGAGGTCATATCCACCTAGCTTGTATTTGGTGTACTGATTTTTTTTTTTTTTTACCAATGTGTAGGACAGAGAATTTGATGGATGAGATTTGGAGTTGCCAATTGTTTAACCATTCAGACACATAATCAAGGTCACTTTGAAGGACAATGGTGTTGAATAGTGTTACGTCATCCATGAAGAGGACGCAGTTCAGAGGTGGTATTAAGCAGGTTCTGAGCAGATCTGGAGAACTGATAGTGGAAATTTTGAGTAGTTTGGAATACCACCTCTGACTGGCCCCACCCCCATCTATTCTCTGCCTCCCGATCCCATCTGATCCCTCCCGATCCCAGTGTCTTCCTTTGTTGCCCTGCACAGGAGAACAGAGCTGGAAAACAGGTTAGTGGGGTGAGGAGAAAATGGGGATTTTACAGTATCCTTCTCCTGCCACGCCCACCAGCCATGCCCACCAAGCCACGCCCACAGAACCGGTAGTAAAAAAATTTGAATCCCACCACTGATGCAGTTGCTTATAAGGTGATTGCAAAGCTCATTTATGTAGAGTATAAAGTGTGTCCTAGAATGCTGCCTTGGGGGACACTGCTGTTAACTGGAGCAGGGTTTGATATAGCGCTCCCTATTTTTACTATTTGTTGCCTGTTTGACAGAAACACAGTAATCCACTTATGAAGGGATCCAGAAATGCCGTAAGAGTTTACTTTTAATAGTAGTTTGTCATGTACCACTGAATCAAAGTCTTTGCAGAAGTCTATACAAATAGTGTCTATTGCCTTACCCTGGTCAAGTAGAGTAGTCCATATGTTTTTAAAGTATAGGAATTGTAGATTTCAGGACAATTTTTTTCCTAAAACCAAATTGTTTTTTGCAGAGTAGGTTGTTTGACTGTAATTGAAGGGTGATGAATTGGTTAATGATTGATTCCACGACTTTGCACATGATGCAACACAGTGAGATTGGTCTATAGTTTTCAACTAGGCTGGAGTCACCTCTTTTGAGATAGGGATGACCATAGCTAAGGACCATAGGTTCAGTAAGGAACTGGTTCTGAATGATATCTTATATATAATGCTTTGTGGGAATAATAAACTTTGGCCTGGGCTTGAGTAATGATTAATATAATGCTTTATACATACATGCCTGTTTAAAGGTCACTAAGGTAATGCAAAGAAAAGAGAACAATAAGGACAAATACAAACAAGGAGGCAGCTTAAACAACTGCAAACAAGCCTGTACTATATCTAATTATTAATTCCCAATGTAATTATGCTGACTATGTACAAAAATCTCAATAAAAGGAAGCACTAGAATTTATTCTAGGCTCCCATCCCGAGTACACACGCTTGTGTCTCATTCTTTCCATGGGAGACCACCACAAGTGGTGACCCCGACGTGATCCACTGCAGGTGGTACGTGTCCGGACCTCCGTGTTTCCTCACCTGGAATAGGTAAAGTACGTACTTAACTATTGCTGGACAATAGGATTTTTTTCAGGGAACATGGGGGGAAAACTCTCTCAGCCACAGGAACGTCATGTTAGTGAGCTGTTGAAGTTAGTCAGGACAAATTTATTTATCTTTAAACCCTCTGGGGGGGAGCAAATAGTTCTTTCAAAAGGTAATGTGAAAGAGCTGCTGCAAGAGATCTGGCGGCAATGTCCCTGGTACTCAGAGAAGGGATCTTTAAAGTTAGACACGTGGAGGAAAATTGGAACTATCCTTCATGAAGAACCACGGGCAACAGCTCAAATTTTGATATATTGGAAGGTTGTTATGACTGCTTTAGAGACCCAGCAACAACCTCTTTTAAAACCTTTAGCAGAACCTCCTCCTTATGAAGGAGTTGTGTTGCACCCCCCAACTTCTAAAGTGGAATATGCCTTCTCAACCCCAACAGCGCCTATGCCTGTAGAGGAGAAAATCCAACCACAAACGGGAAAGTTCAAGCAATGATGCATCAGGCTTTCAATGAAGGGAAACTAGAGCCTGATGAGATTCCCCAGATGAATTTGTTTCCAGTTAATAGGCAAATGAATGCTCAAGGCAATCTGCAGGCTGAATGGGTTCCGATTCCTTTGGCAGTACTTAGGGAAATCAAGAAAGCCGTTAAAGATTATGGTATTCAAAGCCTTTTACAAAGGGGCTCCTGACAAGTTTGGCTACCTCACGCATGATTCCTAATGACTGGAAAGATTTAATGAGAATGATATTGAGTTCTACTCAGTATGTGGTTTTTGATTCAGAATATCAAAGAGAAGCTATCACTAGGGGACGGAATTCAGGGGGGCTGTATATGCCAGACCAAATCTATGGGGCAGGCTTGTTTGAATCCACTGCTGATCAAGCTACTAATTTGCCTGATCACGCACTTCCCGTAGTTATGGCAGCTGTCCTTGGGGCGTTGTCCCGCATCCAGGATGTGGGAACCCCAGCACAGTCTTTTTCCCAAATTAAGCAAACAGCACCTGAGTCTTATAACGATTTTGTGGAAAGGCTACAATTCGCTATTACCCGGCAAATTTCAAATGAGGAAGCAACAAAGGAACTTTTGCTGAGATTAGCAGTCGAAAATGCAAACACTGACTGCAAGCGTATTTTACAGCCTTTGGTGGCTAGAGGTGAGGTTACTCTGGCTGATCTGTTAAAGGCATGTGCAGTGGTGGGTTCTCAGGCTTACAACATGGAGACTTTGGCTATGGCATTGCAAAAAGGGATGAAGCCTACGGGAAATTGTTTTAATTGTGGGAAGCCTGGCCATTTTAAAGCCCAGTGCCGTGCCCCTGGGGGGGGAATGGCATTTAACAAAAATAAAAATAGGGACATCCGCCCGAAGTCGGTCTGTCCGAAATGCAAAAAAGGGTTTCATTGGGCAAATCAATGTCGCTCTGATCAGAACCAAAATTCGGGAAACTAAATTTGGGGCGTGCAGCTAGCCCCGCTCCCAAGGCTGTCACAAAAGCATCGCCTGCAATTACTAGGAGTGCAGGTTTGGGTTTAAAAATGTTGAACTCAATTAATGTGACTTTTCCTAATCAAGTGTACATTGAGGACACTCATTTGCATGGGCCACTGCCAGAAAAAACAGTGGGATTGGTAGTTCCCAGGTCTTCTGCATCAAAAAAGGTTTTTTTGTTATTCCAGGAGTTATTGATCAAGATTATAGAGGGGTCATTAAGATACAATTGTACACTGATACTCCTACATCATTAATGACCGGTGAATCTATTGCCCAGTTATTATTGCTTCCATACATTCCTATGAATCCTTTAATTGGGATCCCACGAACTGGCGGTTTTGGGTCCACTGAAATGGCCAGTTCTCCAGTTGCTGCAGAATTGCTAGCGCTGACAAAAAATTTGACTACAGACCAACCAAAAATGACAATTGAAATTCAAGAAAAATCATTTTCTGGCCTTATAGATTCCGGAGCAGATGTCTCTGTGATACGCCAAAAGGAGTGGCCAAATGAATGGGCGCTTGAGGATTCTCCGGCTGTTCGTGGGGTAGGTGGTATGCAGGTTGCAAGATGTAGTGTACATTGGTTGAAGGCATTGCATAGAGAAACTGGCGAGACTGCAAGGATTCAACCTCTTGTGTTGCCCCTGCACATAAACTTGTGGGGTAGAGATTTGCTGTCACAATTTTGCACAAAAAATTGTTATTGGATAATGGAAAAATTACAATTGTTAACCTCTCAGCCAGTTTGGATTGACCAATGGCCACTTCCAAAGGAAAAGCTTATAGCTTTACATCAATTGGTAGCTGAGCAACTACAATTAGGCCACATTGAGCCAACTTCTAGTCCGTATAACATTCCTTCACATAAAAACAAAAACGGGGGAAGTGGATGGATATGGCTTGCCTTACATACAAAACATTCTTAATATTACTTTATATACTTTAAATTTTTTAAACATGACAGGATCTCCTGCTGCTACGGCAGCCAGTAGGCATTTTGCTTCCTCCCCTTCTGCAGGTACGCCAAGACCGAAAGTTCGGTATAGGAGACTGGCAGATCCAACGTGGAGAGGACCTGTCCTGCTGATAACTTGGGGCCGAGGATACGCTGCCGTTGAAGATGAGGGGACAGTTGTTTGGGTTCCTGCTCGCTGTGTGCGTCCTTATCATCAGCCAAATGGGCAAGGGGGTGGATTTGGGGGAATGGAAAAGAAACACGTTGATCCAGGACATGGAGAAGCTAGCAAACCTTCATAATAAAACTGATTGTTGGGTATGTATGCACATGCCAACTCACAAAACATCAGGGCTTCCAATGGTTGCAGTACCTCTGGCCGAAGGTGACTGGTATAAGGGACAATGCTATGGTTGTTCGGGGACGTGGTCTAACAGTTGGACTACAAGTAACATAAATACCTTACACCTTGGAAGCCGAATCCAAGAGGTGGCGGGTATCTGCTGGACCCACAATGAGACAGTAGAAAATATGACTTACTTGGGGACATATCCATTTTGCAACAAAACAATTGTTATTAGCAATGGAAGTCGGGTTTATTCGGGTGACATGAAAACTAAAAATCTCACTTACTTTGTACATAACATGTCTCGATATGATATCACATCTTTGATCAATGAAAATGGGTGTCCATATATTCCTGCCACATGTTGTCCCATCACAAGAGAAAACCAGTTGCCCAAATGTGCGAATGGGAAATACGCACCATCTTCCACTTATTTGGCTATGTTAATGGAATCCTTTGCACAATTAATCTATGCTGAACCAAATAAGGTTGGTCATCTCCTGGGAGCAAATCTATGGTTGCTGTGTGGATGGATGGCCTATGATCGCATGCCAGCACGATGGAAAGGGGTCTGCACCTTTGGGAAAGTAATCCCATCTAATTTCATTCAAAAATCATTGGGGACTGCCCATATCCGCAATGCGCGTTCTGCAACGGAAGTAAACTCTGTTTTGACTCATGACTACTGGACACAGATATCAAGGGGAGTTATTCCTGCTTTAGGAGTCATAATGAACTATAGAGATTTACATCGTTTAAACAATTGGACAGTTACTATGTTTAAAGACACCATTAAAATGCTAAAGCTGCTTGAAGAAGAGCAGGGAAAAATCCTTGATTTTGTCCTGCAAACCAGATATGCGATGGACACTATTTTGGCTGCGCAAGGGGGAGTTTGCGCTGTGATTCATACGCATTGTTGCATGTATATCTCTGATTATTCTCCAAACATTACAGTTACTATACAGCATATGGAACAAACCCTGAAGGAGAATCCATTACAATCGGAGGGTGAGGGACTGGACGTGTGGTCTGCACTTTGGTCCTGGTTGCCAGATGGTTCATGGATTCATCACCTAATTGCTTATTATATTTTCTCTCTGTGCATGCTGTATTATCCAATGTCTCCCTGGACTTTTAGGAATGTGTCAGGTGAAGCCTGTTAAGCCTGGATTCCCCAACGGGTGTTAAGGAAAACAAACTAAACAGAACGTGCAGCAAAGTCAGATAGGAAGACAGGTAAATGTGTGAGATAAGTTTTCTAGTTAACACACAGTAAAAATACAGATACGCTTGTGCTATCAAAAATATAGTTTATTCCATTTAAGAATTATAGCATAGTCAAATAAACGGTCCATTAGTCATATATCAATTTCAGTCAATTCTTGTCGGGGATACTCTATTTGCAAAATCCGTGTTAGGTAGCCAATGTCAGTTCACTTACAATAAATCAGTCCAATCTTTATCTTCTCTCCGTTGAGAAAATAAACACTCCTTTATCTCTCCCCGTTCCAGCAAGAACGCAGTCATCAATCCATTCAGTAATTAGGGATCAGTAAGCCAGAGAGAGCGAGCTGCATTTGCCTTGCTTCTTATATAGTGCTTTTACAGCCACACCCTTAATTACATTCCTGCAGTTAAAGTTACACACACTTTAACTAACAAACCATGATACCTTATTTATTATTTTTACCCAAACCAGTTAGGGTAAACAATGTTATCCCTAACAAAGCCTACGGAAAGAGAATTGCTGTTGCAGATGGCGAAAAGCTACCAAGGCATCCGCGATCATCAAAAAACTAAAACAGGGGAGATGTGGGAATAATAAACTTTGGCCTGGGCTTGAGTAATGATTAATATAATGCTTTATATATACATGCCTGTTTAAAGGTCACTAAGGTAATGCAAAGAAAAGAGAACAATAAGGACAAATACAAACAAGGAGGCAGCTTAAACAACTGCATACAAGCCTGTACTGTATCTAATTATTAATTCCCAATGTAATTATGCTGACTATGTACAAAAATCTGAATAAAAGGAAGCACTAGAATTTATTCTAGGCTCCCATCCCGAGTACACACGCTTGTGTCTCATTCTTTCCATGGGAGACCAACACAATGTTTAAGGGTTCCGCTATGGCAGAGGAGAGCTTTTTTAAGAAGTATGCACATAATCTATTGGGACCAATAGATAGGGGTTGTTTTAGGTTACATAGTGCCTTTTTTACATTATCTTCTGTAAAGTCAATATGTAGTAGGTCATTACAGTTAGTTGTGGTACAACTAGGAACTGTGAGGCATGAGCCATTGCTGTTTACAAAGACTGAACTGAAGAATGTGTTGAAGAGGTTGTGTGATGACCTGTAGTCTCTCAAAATAACCCAAAACCCAAAACATACATTAAAGTCTGGTAATGCCTTCAACTTAACTTCACTGTTTTATTAGGCACAGTTTAAAGTCACAAAAGTAAATAATGAGGCAAAAGGAAACCAAAACAAACCGCATTGACAAGAGTTCTGAAGCAAGCCAAGATAATTAATCATACATTCCAGGAAGATAATGGGGAGAGTCCATGGGAAGAACACCAACAAAGATAAACCTCTTTCAAAGGAAACATTAAACTTTGACTCCAGCAATTCTGACTACGCAGTTACAAACTTATATACATAGCTCCCAGCTACAAGCCACGAAGAGGATCATGGTAATCTCCTCCTGAGTAGACCTGATCCTCTCCTCTCTGTGTGCTCTAGGATGGGCCTGGATCCTCTTCTGATTGCTCATCCAGCCTCTGCCCTTCCCCAGCCTCCTCCACTTCTGGAGCCACACTCCCACTCTCTGTTGGCTGTTCCTCCTCTTCCTCAGAGTCAGTCTCCACCAGGGGCATAACAGGTTGGCCTTAACAGCTTCATTGCTGCAGTCTTTCCCATTTGGTCATTTTAGGGGTGGAATGGTTCTTGATTCTTTAAGTTTGGTGTTAACAAAATTGTAGAAGGTGTGGGTGGATTTTGTACGTAGGAAGTTTTCCTCTTGCTTGCAGTGGTAATTTGTGCATTCTGCCTTTATCTGTCGGCATAAGGTGTTGTATCAGTTTTTAAAGTTTGCTACATAGCTAGTTTTATTTTTATGCCATAGCAATTTTTTTATTGAACTTTCCTTATTGTTATGGGTAATTCATTTTTTGTTTTGTTTTTTTGGGTTACTAATGTATATAGTTTAATGACTCTTTCAAGTTCAAGCAAGAATGCATTATAATGATCTTCTGTAATATTACAGCTAGAGAACAGAATGTGCCAATCTAGAAATAGGCCGGCATCTATGATCTCTATGAGATCATAGTTGGCTTTTTTGAAGTTGTATTTTGGAGATCTATCATTATGATCCTCTTTGTGAGGGTGTAAATTGAGACAAAAGTCAATCATACTGTGGTCACTGTTTGAAAAGAGTTCTTGTATTTGTAGGCCATATGTTGAGTTTGAGTTGTTGCAGAAGATGAGGTTGACACAGTTATTGAGTCTAGTGCTGTTAGTTGCTAATTGATCCAGTACCAGTGTAGTAATGGCATTGTACAGGGTTGCATGTATGGATTTGGATGTACATTCATTTCGGGTCCAATTTATAAGAGGTAGATTGAGGTCACCAAGGAAAATAAGAGGATGTGGGCAAGAGGCAGCCCACATTAGAAGTGAAGTTATCTTGAACTATGTCATAATCGGGGCCTCTGTAGCATAGTAAGAAGCGGATTGTGGTATTTAAGGACAGTTCACAGATTATGGTCTCTGGAAGAGCAAGCTCCTGTGTAATTTGAATCTTTTTTAGATTTAGGGATTTTTTTATAGAAGATAGCAACTCCTTCTCCTCTACAGATTTTACAATCTGACTGGAAAAGATGCATTCAAACATAATATTGATTGTTGCCATGCTTAATAAGATGAGGAATTCATGCATTTTGTTTGAGAGACTTCTTGCATTGAGTAGTTTGCATTTTAGATATGTAGTAGTGGGTCTGGAGGATGTAAGGGGCGTGCGTGCCTAATGTTGGATGTTGGGGTAATGGTTATTGGGATGTAAGTTGAAGGTCTTGCTTTTGATACATTCTTTGTGGTAGTCAATGTATAGGTTAGTATTTCCTTGTTCATGGAGTCTTTTGAGCTCAGAGCATAGTTCACGGGATCATACACGCTGCTGTAAGGTTAGGTCAGGGCAAGAACGGAGATTCTTATGGTTGGTGAATAAATTCACTCACTTGTGAATTTATAGTGTAAATGAATTTTTGTTTGCTTGATTCATTTTTGTAAATGACCCTTCAGAAGCATGGGGCCACCAAACCATCACTATTTTTTAACTCTGGGCCAATGCAGGAAATGTCGGGTATTTCATCAGGGATGATGGTTGGTGCTTGATAGTCACTGATGATGTTTTGGACATTTGTGATGTCATCATTGTCATTGTTGTCCTCTAGACCAAATAAGATGGTGTTGGAATTCTTGCATTCACACTCGATGGCTTCTTGATAAGGATTGGAATATCATTATTTGTTGGTTTTTGTGGTTTTTTTGTGGATTGGGTTGTGGTTTTGGTTGTTGGGGAGAGATGTGATTTGTAGCTATTGGATGTTCATTTTTTTGTGTTGTGTCTTTTGTTTCAAGGTTAGTTAATCTTGCTTTTGTAGTGTCCAGGGATGCTATTATGGTTCAAGGAATGTTATTCATGTTTCTATGGTTTCTGACATTTATTATTGCTTTTATTTTATGTCACTGCAAGCTTTTATAGAGTTGGGTTGCCTATATATTTCTTAATAAAATAATAAATAAAATAAATTGTCCTGTTACTATTTCAGTTCCAAGAAAGCATCTGCCAACTACTTTTACTCCCATGAGTAACTCAATAAACATATATGCAGTAAGTCAAATACACCCACACAAAGTTAAATTGAATTTATATATATAAACTTAAATCTCAAAGTGCACACACATATAGGCAAAACAAGCAGCTATAAAATATTTTTCATTGCTGTTCTGTTGTCTTCTAAGGTTATCCTTATGAGCATTGCTACAATAGAACAATGATTGTATCATTTTGCCTTATAAATAGAAATTTTCTGGTTGCAATATAGCAAAAAGTCTTATTTTTATTATTATACAAACAGAAATGTGAAATTGCAGCTGCTAGTTCTTTAGCTGGTCTTCGCCTTCATATATATCAAGTTCTTCCCAAAAATGTAGGATGTCATAATGTAAAGCAATAGCACTTAAACTTATATACTGCTTCATAGTGCTTTATAGCACTGTCTGAGTGGTTTACAAATATCAGCACATTGCCTCCAACAATCTGGGTCGTCATTTTACCAACCTCAGAAGGGTGAAAGGCTAGTCAACCTTAAGTCGGTCAGGATCAAACACTTGGCTGTGGGCAGAGTTTGCCTGCATTGCTGTATTCTAACATCTGTGCCACCATGGCTCCTGTATCAATGTAATATAAACACTAACCCAAGCATTGTAGCATTTTGCAATTGGTTTATTGTGATTTTAACAATAATGATGGAGTTCAAGTGGTACACCAGATGTTTTGAGATTGTAACCAGGGTACTTATTACTATTGCTACTTCCTTTGCCTTCTTTTGCCACAGTCATTTTATTTGCAGATATTTGTATCTGTGTTGCTTCTATCTTTTAGTCTGATGTCTTCCAGTACTGCAACATATTTCTCCTTTTTAAATAAATGTAGCTTTATTATTTTTCCAGTTACTTGAGGGAGAAGCATGACTGGAAAAATAATTGAATGAATGAATAAATAAATAAATGAGGGAGGGAGGGGAAGAAAGAAAGAAAGAAAGAAAGAAAGAAAGAAAGAAAGAAAGAAAGAAAGAAAGAAAGAAAGAAAGAAAGAAAGAAAGAAAGAAAGAAAGAAAGAAAGAAAGAAAGAAAGAAAGAAAGAAAGCTGAACAATGTCTTAAACGTGACATATCATTAATATATTCTCCCTACCTTTTAGAAAACTTGTCAAATCCCAAATGGGGCCATCTTCTCAGAATAACAGCATGGAACTTTTCTCTGTTAATTATCGAACTTTTACTGCTTTTTAATAGTATGGCAAGGAGCTATAAATGTGTGCTAATTGAAATGTTACTCATTGAACTATTTGTTTAATTATTTTGTTTACATGGAAAAAAGTATATGTGCAGATTTGTTTATTAAATGTGCTATTTTAGAAGAAAAATCTCTACAAATTTAAATAAAGCATTGAAAGTGATCTAAAATAATAAAATTGACATCATAATAAAATAGTAAGCACAATGCAACAATGGAATTCAGATTAATATAATAAAAATAGCCCACAGCAATAAGACTGGCCTCACTGCATCCATTAGTCAAAGTATTTCAGAGAAGAGATTCTTTGCTATTTGCTTTCTCATTCTGAAAAAGAGATCTGCTGAATCAGGCAAAAAGTTCATTTAATAGAACATTCTGGGCAATTAACTAAAAAATTGTCCTCTTATATGTCTGCTTTTAAGCATACCCCACAGAACACAAAGTGGTGTAAGTGGTTAAGCCCTAAAATAGAGCTATGTCATACACACCCAGTTAGCAATATCAGTAAAACAAACTTTTGAAAATCATCTTAACTTCTTTTTCTTCCTCCAAACTCACTGCTAGTTACCTGGAATACATATTATTAATGTATTATTATTAATTGTATTATTAAACATTAATGTATTATTAATGTTCTTTTTACATAGATCTTTTAATCAGTCATATGACCTCAATTTTTGACAGACACATGTGAACACATACACATGTGTCAAAGACACTTCAGCCACAAAACCTAACTAATTGCAGTTAAGATACAAAGCATCCTGTGTTTAAAACAAAAGCAAAACAAAATAAAACATTTATAACAGAAACTAAGAATAACTAATTAACTTCTGACAGCAATAAAATATTTTTTTCTGAAAATGTCAGGTTATTGTTTATTTAGGGAGAAATTTGTGTCACTTTCTGAGTCCAACTTAAATGATTGATGTGTAGGGAGATTTCTAAGAATGGTAAATCTTCAATATGTGAAGTATCCTCAGATTGTATCCTCTTCTCTCTTTCACTTTCCCTTTTGTCATGAGAAGCCTTTGCTCTGAAAACTTTTAAAAGAGCTTATTTTAACTTGATTTCACATGTATTCAGATTTCTCAATTGCTAGGCAAGTTTGAAAAGGTGAATCAAATGTGTTTTTTCAAAAGGAAACTGGGCTGTTTTTCTTGGAGGAAAAGAAAAAATGTTTCACTTCTCATCCAAAAAGCTTTATCAATTCTGATGATGAGGAGATGGAGATAGGTTCTATTGGGGTGGGGGTGGGGGGTAATGGAAGGATTGTATTTCTGTACCGTCATCTAGTCATTAGCATTCTCTCCAAGAGTTGTTGAAGCCATGTAGGGATTTATCTGTGCCCTCAGGATCACATAAATCAGAGTACAATTGGCTGTGAAATTTTCCTGGAACTGCTCACAGGGATGCATTGTAGACTGGAGATAGGTAGTGTCTTATTCCTTCCCCTCTGTTGAGGGAGGGGTGTTCAATTCTAACAGAGATGGATTCTTTTACCCTTCTTTCAAATCAATGATCCTCTGTATCCTATTGTCTCATTTCATATCATCTTCAATCATCATCAAAGTCCATATTTTGGATAGAGAAAGGATCACTGGTCTAAAAGAGGAATATTATCAGGTGTGTTTTGGCCTGTGCAACAGTTTGAAAGAGAGTTTAGCACAAGCTATACCTTTTCAGGTGCTTCACAAAACTACCCTCTCTGTTTCAGAATCCAATCCAAAGATGTTGCTTTGTTTTGCATTTTTCTGAAACATCTCACCTGGCAGTAACGGTAATAGGCTTTTGTGTACATACTGTGCACAAATACAGTAAAAGCCTTTTTTAAATATTCTAGTCAGCTAGAAGTGCTAGAAGAAGTTTCTATGTATAAACAAACCATGCACAGATATCTCGTTTATGGGCTGGAAGAGGTCTTGGAATGTTACAAATTGCCTCAGTGAGGTAAATCACATCTCCATGGAAAATTGCCTTGGGAAGCATGGTTGCTTTGAACATCTCAAGGGTTTTTTTTTTGCATAAAAAGATCTCATTATTGTGAACAGATGTGCAATAATATTTCTATGTCCATTGTTTTTAGGATGGCGAGTACCTAAATAAACAGATAAGTTTATAACTGAAACTTGTACTCAGTCAATTTAATTAGAGACAAGCTTAATGCAAGTCTCTAAGCATGAGCTGTGATCTTAAGCATTTTAACCAGAAGAACTTCAAGATACATTATTTGAACATTCTTTATTGTTGTCTGCATTTTCTAGCCATTTTTTAATAAATGTACATTGGAATGTTTAAAGCTGTGAATACAATAGGCAACAGTGAGCTGATAACTGACTTCCATGTATTGTTAAGAAGTGCATTTTTTTCTTGCAAGCAAAAACCCATCATAGTGACATTGAATATCAATATCAAATGATGTAAAAACATCTGTCCCGTTCCATTTCTTGTAAAAATTAATATTTGCTTCACTTCTTTCTGGCTTCAGATTGATAAGACAACTTCTTTATATTTGCTTATCTATCAGAATGGTATAGCTATTTTCTGTTAAACACTTGGATAGAAAGATACAGATGTTTTACATTATATCAGGTCCCCATGTACAAGACTGTACATGAGTTCCACCTCTTGTTCTTGGTGAAGAGAGAAATTTATCTGGTTTTACGCAGTGTATATCCTGTGTGTGTTTTCAGTTATCCTAATCACCAGAAGGTGAAACATGACCAATTTTAAACCTGATTGGGAAACCTTATTTCTGCATGAGAATGAGATTTTGTCCATTCTGGCTATATTTTCATTATCTCCATTTCATGTAAGTCTCTGTCCTTTACTTCCAAATGCTTTCATGCTTATCTTTGTTTGCATTCTTCTCTTCAGAAATTACATTTTAGAGGTCCTTTGTTGCTTGGTATCACTTCCTCTGTTTCACATCTTCATTTTTTTTCCTTTTATTGTTCCTTATTCATGAAACTGTAACAGATTACAGCCATTCAAATGATTATCTTCCTCTTTAAAAATAGCAAATACCTTGAGAACCTTATTCGAATGAATACGTTATTTGTTCTAATTTTTAATATCAAATTTCATTTACATGCAAACCTTGGCAACTGAATGGCTTTTTAAAATATATTTCTCATAGGATCTAGTTTCTAAAAACTCTTTACAAATAAAAATAAATAATAATAATAGTAGCAAAATAGTAGCAATAAACAAATTACCAGATCTGAGCTGCAAGAATTGAGTTAACCATCAAATTGTAAAAAACAGTGATTATCTAGATGTTTTCAGCTCAGATGTTACATCCCTAATAATACACATCATCATCATCTTTTTAGCCATTGTCTGTCACTGCAGGATGAAGGTCTCTTCCACATGTTTCCAACCAATATGGTCCTGAGCTTCCTTTTGCCAATTAGGGCTATAATACTTGCTGGTGTTGTTGATCCACCTTGTTATAGGTCTCTTTCATGGATGCTTTCTATCAAGTGGGATCCATTCTATGACTGCCTTGGTCCACCTGCCATCTCTCACACATCAAAAATGTTTCTTTTGTTTCCTTGAAACTAGAAATTCTATCCATTCTGAGAGGGAAATTATTAAATTCCCTATATTAGAAAAATTAGAGCTACAAGGTCTGGGTTCAAAAAGTTGAAGTACTACTGTATTTTCCCCTAAAATAAGGCTGGGCCTTATGTTAATTTTTGCTCCAAAAGATGCATTATGGCTTATTTCCAAGCGATGTCTTTTTTTGAGGCGGGGATTTGATACTAAATATGTTCACCTGGCTGATTATCTTAACTGGGACTTATTTTGGGGATAGGGCTTATATTACAAACATCTTGAAACATCATGACAGGTCTTATTTTCCAGTTAGGTCTTATTTTCAGGAAAATTTTGGTATTAGATAACAGGAAAGGGGATTATAACTTTTTGTTGCCTTCTAATATATTGGATTTATGCAGTTCAGATACTTAAGAGTCCAAGCTACTCTTGGAAACTCAAAGATGAAACCAACAATCCTTCTTGGAACAGCAACTTAAATAAGCTGCCTTAAATTGTAGAGGATTGGGAGAGTGGGCCCTGATCCCTCAACAATAACTGGAACAAAGCTATTTTGGGGGATTTTTGTGGTATTTACTAAATAATGCCTAATACTTTACTTTTTGCTTTGTTTTGTTAGACTTTGTGTCTGTTGACTCAATGCAGCATGAATCTCATCAGGATATTACAATGCAGTATTGATTGTTTTTTAAACATAATAAATATTGTACATAGTATTTATTTTATCTTACTACTATTACCAGATTGGCAATTTCTGGATTATAGATTGGTGACAGTTTTGTCTGAATTGAGTCCAATCTTGCTTTTTCCCATTTCATTTTCTTTAGAAGAGAATATCTGATAGAGTTCTGAAATCTATAGCTATATTATTTTCCCAAGTTCTGGGACTAAGTTTCCCAATTGCTTTCTTTGCCCAGTTTTATTCTTCCTCTCCCTCTCCCTGTCTCCCTTCTCTCCTTCCCTCCCTCTGTCCCTCCCTCTGCCCTTCTTCTCTCTGTATGACAAATATGTGTTATCTTATTTTTCTGTTAATTCCACTGAGGAGATCTACTGTTTTATCTGTTGCATAAATCTTCAGAGGTATTGAGTGTCTATAGTTTAGATAATTCTGCATATCACTGAAAAAGCCACCTGAAAGAAATCTGGTTTGAAAGCAAACATTGTCTGCTTTATGACTTCTAAGAAAGCTTTCATTCTATAGTTATAAAATCAAAAACAAAACATTACACATTATTCCCTTAATATGTTTTGTAGAATAGAAAGATGTGAATTGGAAAATGCTGAAAAGAGATAAAGAAAAGATATCAAGTGAGAGAAGTATTTGAAATATCAATATTAATCCATTTCAAAGTGGATTTTGTTCTTTAAGCCAAATATACAAATCTCTGTGTGTGTCTTTGTATTTGACAGTGTGTTCAATAACACTGATATTTTTAAAAATATCACCCAAAGAAAGGACTGAATATGTATGATAAAATAAGAAAAGGTAAGGACAAGAATGTGTAAGTGATGAAGGACCCTGGTTTGAATAGTTATATGAATGACTTGAAAAATTTCCTTTTCTTTTCTATGCTGCCAATACTTTTTTTTTTTTTTTGCTTAACAAGTTTTTCTGTATTTCATATTGGACTGTATGACTCCAAAGGTATAGTTCTATCTTTTAAACTGTTCCTGACCTATGTTATGCCATCTTAACACTAGAAAAGATTTCTCAAAAAATGTCTGTCTATGTCATGCCCCTGTTGGAATCTGATTCCGAGGGGGAGGCCAAGCAGCTGACAGGGAATGGGAGTGTTGGATGTGGAAGAAACTGGGAAAGGGCAAAGTCCGGCTGGACAAGCAGGGGAGAGTTAGCGCAAGGCAGAGGGAATTCAGAGGAAGACTGAGGGCCACCCCCTCTTCATCCTAGGGCACGCAGGGAGGAACAGAGAAGGGAGCAATGTGAGTTGCATGGCTTATGAGGGAGAAAAGGGCCATGATTCCCTTCATTAGCTGCAGCTGGGAACACAATGTTTAAAAAGGGAAACTACGCACAGCAAAATTGTTGGAAGCAAATTGTGAGTTATCTGTTATTGTCAAGGCTTAGCTGGGGTCCTGGCATCTTCCCAATTTTTTGGGAAAGTTGGCCTTTGTTGGCTTTTCAAGTCTGCAATTCCTTATCCTGCCCTGTCAAGTTATTCCTGCAGCGTGCTTTGTGTGGATTTTTATTTACAGTTTGTATGTACTTTGTTTTCAGACTGAATTTCCTCCACTTAAAGACTGTTCTTGGGAGAGTTTTTTCCCCAGCTGAAGGTATCTTGGACATTGGGGGCAAAGTTGGAGGTATTAAAGGGACTCTTCTGGCTTATTTGACTGTGTTGCCTTTGTGCCACACCCCGGGTCATCACAGTCTGGATGGATACACCTTACATTATAGCCTTTAAACAAGGTTGAAATTAGCAAAAGATACCAGCCTCCTCAAACAAAGAAAATCTTTTCAATATATCAGGAATATATCAGGAATATATTTCACAATAGATTTTTTTAAAGGTCTTTTACTCCCAAGATAATCACGTTGACTGGTAGAGGTAAAATCACAAGCTTGGTACCTAAGCATGGAGTATTCCCTTTTGGCTAATCAGCTAAACTGCAGTCTCCAAAAAATCCTGAGGATGGATAGACTTAGTTTGCATGCCTTCAAGGAACAAAAAAGGGACTTTCCTGTAAAAGAAAGTACCCTGGGAAAATTGATTTGTGTCCACTCCAAACAGCTGATCTTCTACTTTGCTTGTATTGGGCCTTCAGAAATAAGTTTCTCCTCTGCTTCAAGTAAGCTTCCGTGTTCTTTCAAACCCAGATTGGAATGAATTAGATTGCAACAAAAAACAGAACAGCATCACTACCTTTGCCCTCTCCCCTCTTTGGAAGAGCTTTATAGCTCCTACTGCCTTAAGAAAGTTCAAAACATTCTCAAAGATCCATCTCATCCTGGGAACCCTTTTTTTGAACTATTACCATCTGGCAGATGGTACAGAATAATAAAAACAAGGACAAATAGGCTGAAAAACAGCTTCTATTCCAGAGCAGTAATAGAATACATATAATAGAATACTTTTATTAGCCAAGTATGATTGGACACACAAGGAATTTGTCTTGGTGTAAATACTTTCAGTATACATAAAGAAAAGATATATTCATTAAGAATCAAGAATCATAATGTACAACACTAGGGTACAATCAGCAATCAAATCATACTAGGAAACAGTCAATATAAATCGTAAGGATACAAACGACAAAGTTACAGTCCTACAATCACAAGTGGGAGGGGATGGGTGATAAGGAGTGATGAGAAGATTAACAGTAATACTAGTGCACACTTTGTAAATAGTTGAACAGTGTTGAGGGGATTATTTGTTTAGCAGAGTGATGGCTTTTGGGAAAAAACTTTTCTTGTGTCTAGTTGTTCTGATGTGCAGTGCTCTATCACATCATTTTGAGGGAAGGAGTTGAAACAGTTTGTATCCGGGATGTGAAGGGTCTGTAAATATTTTCACAGCCCTCTTTTTGACTCGTGCAGTATACAGGTCCTCGATTGAAGGCAGGTGGGTAGTAATTGTTTTTTTTCTGCAGTCCTAATTATCCTCTGAAGTCTGTGTCTGTCCTGTTGGGTTGCAGAACCAAATCAAACAGTTATAGAGGTGCAGATGATAGACTCAATAATTCCTCTGTAGAACTGTAGCTTTTTTTAATTCTGCAGTATTGGTGCAGTGTCGGGGGGTTTCAGTTCAATGTGTGGAGGATGAAGGAGGTGTGTTTGTGTTTATTTTCATAGTCATGATGTGCACTGAAGATGGTGTTTGATTTTGTTGTACAAGGTGCAATGACAATAAACTAAACTAAATTAAACCTTTAGTTAGTAATTGCCATTTATCTGCAGAAAATAAACTGGTTGGGCTGACTGGTTAGTTTTCTGCTAAAATGAAAGATACAGGAAGTACATTGATATTCCTATCCTAGCTCAACTCCCACAAGTGATGTCACAATACAAATAACCAACGGAGACATTCTATATTAACATCATAGTGGGCAGGTGTTGCCATAACTTGTCTTGTTTTGCTGCAGACAGCTCTGAGTTTTGGTTGCTATAAATCACCACTGTGGATATGATTATAATGTGGCTGGGCTACAAAAACATCTTACATGCATTTTATAGTGTATCAAAAGAAGCACAGTTTCCAAATCACAGCTTGTCATATTGGTAGTTTACATTCTTTTTGCTCTATGGATGCCTATGTCTCCTGATAAATCCCTAGCAGTTTTCATCAAACTGCTACTCCTATACAATCATTCTGGTGGTACATAAGATTCTAATTGTATATCCTTTGCTTTGCTTTGATAAAGGTCAGATAAATTATTTCTGATGGGCATTTCGGCTCAGCACTAGCTGAAGAACCTAGTTGCCTTCAAGGATTCTCTCATATAGTGGGTATTAATAAATATTGAACTTACAAACACATGGATTAGATAGAAAAATCTACTTTTATCACCAAGGATTGGGAATTATGAGATAAAACTGAATGAAGTGCACCTCTTTTTGAGAACAGACAAAAGTGAGGAATTGATAGTAACTGATTTCTTCCAACTATTTTTGCACCTCTTTTCTTTCTGGACTCATTTAAGTATAATGGATAAAAAGTCCTGCCTCAATGCAAAGGATTTGTTTCAATAGCTTTTTGTTCTATTTGGGTCCATGTATTTTTGCTTTCATTTCTAAAGCCAAGAAGTTTTTTTGTTTGTAATATAATCAGTTTGAAGCTATCCACTCCAATGCTTGTTCAACAATATCTCAGTTGAACAATTCAAGTATGTCTTAGTTTAAAGGTTGTCTCTTTTTTTGTTAAACCAATACAAGAGTAGTACATACTGTAGACTACTAATTGGAAAAGGTGAAAATGCTGGGGTTGCAAGTAAAAAAGGCGACAATTTCCTTGGTGATAAATGAAGGATAATAAATTTGAACTAGTAACAAGTCAAGGGGAATGCTGGGCTCTTTAAAGACAATCACAAAGGAAGGAAAGATAATAATAGATAGACTGCTGTTTTAGTTTAGAGCATGAGTATGTGAAAGAAAAGTGAACATTTTCTGTTTGTTTCTGATATGTTATTCAATTAGTTACTGGCAAATCCATCATGAAGAGCAAGACAAAGCAATCACTGAGCTGAACGATGGTATAATTTTTTTATATGTGAGAACAGAAATGAATCAGCCTTAGGCTACCATGTCATTCATACCAGTGAATATGCAATTGAGTTTACAAAAAAATGTTTGGAAGTGTCTACTTTCATTTTAGATTAGCTCCAATTTAACATACATGCTATTCTAATGTGGTTAAGATTTAATAAATGGAAATAAACAACTTCTAATTAGGGATTATAAAGCTAGTTTATTAATCTAACCAAAAAAAACAATTTGGTTTCAGGAAAATATTGTTCTGCAATTTACAGCTCCTACACTGCAAAAACATATGGACTACTCTACTTGACCAGAGTAAAGCAATAGAAGCAATTTACATGGATTTCTGCAAAACTTTTGATTCAATGGTACATGACAAACTACTGTTAAACTAAACTATAATAGCATTTCCAGATCCCTTCATAAATGGATTACTATCTTCCCGTCAAACAGGCAACAAATAGTAAAAATAGGGAGTGCTATATCAAACACTGCTTCAGTTAACCGCAGTGTCCAGAACTGGTCAGAACCTGCTGAAAACCACCTCTGATACAGTTAATTCATTTCTCACTCCAGGAGTTCGAATCTCACTAGGCTCAAGGTTGACTCAGTCTTCCATCTTTCTGAGATCAGTGAAACCCTTAGAGAGGGCTGTAAAGCACTATGAAGTGGTATATAAGTCTAATTGCTATTTCTATTGCTCTCATGACCCAGATTTTTTCCCCTAACATTTCACTATAGCTTCTCCCTAACTCCTGCACAAAATGGCTATATTTGTTGAATATTTGCTTGTGTTTCCTAGTATTATAAAAACATGCTGGGAATTGAATCAGGGACTTTCTGTAAGTAGGTTCTCTAAGCATTGAACATAGATAGTTCTCTCTCTCTCTCCTGTGTTTAATGTGATAATCATAATTGTCAAATGACTACAATGTGAACTAGTCTATGATATGCATGAAATAATTTTCTCTTGAATGCAACATTTTTCTTCCTATGTATCTCAATTGAACTGAAATACCTGTTTCCTTATTTCAGAATCTTCAACTAAGATGCTTTATTCTTTTTTTCTATATATAAATAAAACTACCTCCTATTGCAATTAGACTGTAAATAATTTACATTTTCTTATCCATTCACATTTCCTGTAATTAATCTTGAAAGCTGAATATCTCTGTCATGATTGTCTTTGTACTAGTTATTTTCTAGGTATTTGATTGACTTCAGAACCCTATTTTGTGACATTTTGTGGTACTGAGAGGAAATATCTGATGCCTGGGAGAGAAAAAACCACCTGGCCTTTGGGGCTTCATGTTGTTTCTATACTGCTTCTAATTAGTTTGCACTGAACTGCAAGGGTGATTCTGTGTGTCTCTTTATGTACACAGGTATATAGATGATGAAAGGGATAAAAATAGAGATAGAGATAGAGTTTATAGAGACAGATATAATGGTAGAGATTCAACTGATTTCCATGGAAGCAATGGTGGCTTGAAGACTTTTAGTGAAGCTGACAACTATTACAGAAAGGAGAGCTGATGGATAAATCAGCTTCCTGAACTCCTCTCCAGATTAAGAAGTTGATTTGGGATTGCCCAGAGTGCTCCTTACAGATGGGACAGCAGAAGTCTTTCTTTCTCTCCCGTAAACTCTGCCAGAAATGAGTCTTTGTGAGACTTGTTGCACTGGTGCAGCCACTTGGATCAGGAGGCCTTGCAGGGTCCCAAAGACTCATTTCTGGCGGAGTTTGGGGGAGAGAAAGAAAGTCTTTTGCTGCTTTCCTTGCATGCAGCCAAAAGCAGAAGAAGAAAGAAGCGGAAAGAAGAAGCCCGATGGCCAGGCGAGGCATGTGGGGCAAGTGGGGCAAGTTCCCCCCTCCACCCTTTTCCCCTCCCCTCACTATCTTGTGTTCACAATACAAGTGACGCAAGCCTTGTGTTCCCATGCAGCCTGGATTAATTGCTTTGGGGGGTGTTTGGGGGTGACATTTCTCTGCGGACCACCAACATTTTCTCGTGAACCACCAGTGGTCCCTGGCCCACTGGTTGGAGACCACTGGACTAGATGACCTACAAGGTGCCTTCCAACTCTGTTAATCTAATCTAATTTAATCTGTGATACTACACCGGTAACAACCATGTTAGATGGATTTGATATAATTAAGCCCGAACATCTCCTTGCAAAAAATATAGATATTCCCTGGATGGCTTTACAAATTAACCCTCTCTTATTTAAAAAAAATGCCACAATAATAATCATCATTATTGTAGAAAAGAGCTGACTGTCTCATTTTTAGAAAAGTTGAAGTCCCTGGAAAGCAACGCAGAACATTTGCAAGAATGAGGGAAAAATCAACAACAGCAAAAGTGAATTTTGGATATTAAGAAACTTTAGAAGGACAAGCTTCACAACACTGGGTGATCTTCCTACAACCACTGGTAAAGGAACCTTTATATAAGTTTAGAACTTTAAGAAAATTGTTTTATTTGGAAATAAGCAGCAAAAGGATTATTTGAATATAGATTTTGGAAAGTTTTTGAATGAACCAGGTAGAGAGAAAATAAGATTTTGAACTACTCATAAGAATACAGTATGGCTTACAGATCATGAAAACCTCAAATCCACAATCTCAGAAAATTAGAATATTACATCCAATCAATAAAACAAGGATTGTACATAGAACAATATAGGACCTCTGAAAAGTATAAGCATGCATATGTACTCAATACTTGGTTTGGGCCCCTTTTGCAACAATTACTGCCTCAATGCGGCATGGCATGGAAGCTATCAGCCTGTGGCACTGCTGAGGTGTTATGGAAGACCAGGATGCTTCAATAGCAGCCTTCAGCTCTTCTGTGTTGTTCGGTCTCATGTCTCTCATCTTTCTCTTGGCAATGCCCCATAGATTCTCTATGGGGTTCAGGTCAGGCGAGTTTGCTGGCCAATCAAGCACAGTAATCCCACGGTCATTGAATCAGGTTTTGATGCTTTTGGCAGTGTGGGCAGGTGCCAAGTCCTGCTGGAAAATGAAGTCAGCATCCCCATAAAGCTCGTCTGTGGAAGAAAGCATGAAGTGCTCCAAAATCTGATAGATGGCTGAATTGACCCTGGATTTAATGAAACACAGTGGACCAACACCAGCAGATAACATGGCTTCCCAAATCAACACAGACTGTGGAAACTTCACACTGGACTTCAAGCATCTTGCAGTTTGTGCCTCTCCATTCTTCCTCCAGACTCTGGGTTCTTGGTTTCCAAATGAGATGCAAAAGTTGCTCTCATCAGAAAAGAAGACTTTGGACCACTGAGCAACAAACCAGTTCTGTTTTTCTTCAGCCCAGGTAAGATGCTTCTGACATTGTTTGTTGTTCAGGAGCAGCTTGACAAGAGGAATACGACATTTGAAGCCCATATCCAGGATCCGTCTGTGTGTGGTGGCTCTTGATACAGTGATTCCAGCCTCAGTCCACTCCTTGTAAAAGTCCCCAACACTTTTGAATGGCCTTTTCCTGACAATCCTCTCCAGACTGCAGTCATCCTGCTGCTGTGCACTTTTTTCTGTGTCAAGAGCCACCATACTTTTCCCTTCCACATAACTTTCTATTAATGTGCTTTGATACAGCACTTTGGGAACATCCAACTTCATTTGTAATTACCTTTTGAGGCTTTCTCTCCTTATGGAGGGTGTCAATGATGGTTTTCTGCACAACTGTCAGGTCAGCAGTCTTTCCCATGATTGTGATTCCTACTGAACCAGACTGAGACCATTTAAAGGCTCAGGAACCCTTTGAAGGTGTTATGGTTTAATTAGCTGATTAGAGTGGGACACTTTGAGCCTAGAATATTGAACCTTTTCACAATATTCTAATTTTCTGAGATTGTGGATTTGGGGTTTTCATGAGCTGTAAGCCATAATGATTTCAATTATGACACATCACGGCTTGAACTATCTTGCTTTGCATGTAATCAGTCTATCTCATATATTAGGTTCATCTTTTAAGTTGTGTTACTGAAATAAATGAACTTTTGCACGATATTCTAATTTTACACCTGTCCTTCATGTAGTTTGTTAAAAAAATATGTAAAATGTATGAAGATTTTGAGTATAAGTGTAAGAAATCTCTCCTTGGGGAAATGTTCCAGATGAGAGAAAAATGACAACAGAAGACCTTGAAGGCTGGTTATCAGACACCACCAGAAAGAATTAAAGGTTACAGTTAAAAAGACAAGACTCACTAATATAGATTTCAGAACAAAACAATGGAAACCTAACTATAAGCCAAAGTGGATTTCTATCAAAATGGAATTTTTCCATAGGATGAAAATAATGGCAATAAATATAAGCTTATCAAAAGATTACAGTACTAATTGGCTGTTGATTTCCTACAAGCTCAGAAACAACTGTGCTAGTGATGTTTTCAATAGCTCTACAAATAATCAAGAAAAATTAGATTGGTCTTGGGTAAACATTAAACTGGACTGAGATACATTGTGAGATGAAAAAGTAGACTGGAAGGACTATGTAACATAAAAGCATCAACCAGATTATTATTTATACATTGACCAAATATTTCTTATTTGCAAAATGATGCTATATCCCAGGACTTCTGATATGCAACAAGAACACTCAAAAATCTAGGTTACATAAAGCAGTGGTCGCCAACTGGTGGGCAAGGTACTACTGGTCGTCCATGAGAAAATTTTGGTGGTCTGCAGAGAAATGTCAACCCCAAAGCAATTAATCCAGGCTGTGCGGAAACACGAGGCTGTGCCACCCACAAGGCCCACGGGAACATAAGGCTTGCATTGCTTGCATTGTGAACAACATGAGGTAATGAGGGGAGTGGGGAAAGGGCAAATGGGGGGGACACTCGCCCCTGGCCACCGGGCTGCTTCTTTCAGCTTCTTTCTTCTGCTTATAGCTGCATGCAAGGAAAGCAGCAATAGACTTTCTTTCTCTCCCCCCAACTCCACCAGAAATGAGTCTTTGGGACCCTGCAAGGCCTCCTGCTCCAAGAGGCTGTGCTGGCAAAGACTCATTTCTAGCAGAGTTTGGGGGAGAGAAAGAAAAGCTTCTGCTGCTTCTGTTGCTTTCCTTGCATGAAGCCCAAAGTCTCTCTCTCTTTGTCTCTCCCCCTGAGAACGGAGCTGGAGATGGTATCCTGTGATCCAAATAAAGAATGATCAATCGGTAGGAAAACAGGGTGGGGAATTTTTCTGTAGACTTTTTGGGGGATTTTCCCAGGGTCTCTGGTCTGCGGGATTTAAAATTATGAGTTTGATGGTCCCTGAGGTCCAAAAGGTCAGTGACCACTGATATAAAGGATTACTTTATTCTGCACAGATGCTCAGAAAGAATATTTGTAGCTGTGTTATACCAATGGAACTAAAATATTTATAGTAGCTTCAGTTCCATCCAAATCTTATTATATAGACCTGTATGAACTTACATATTTGTCATTAAGCAAGGGAAAGCATTTTAATAAACAAACCATAAGAACATTCAAAGTGAATAATCCTCTAAGCTTCTTACTCAAGGTGCAGTATGTGCATTTTTTACATCTGAGTAAAAAAATTAAGTTAAAGATAGAGAAAAGTAATTAAAAAGTGAAAAGAAAAAGAAACAGAAAAGAAAAAAAGAAATATCTCTGATCTTCTTAACAGCAGTTGTTTATGCATTCATATTATGACTTCTCTCTTGGTTAGGTTATATCATTTTCTTCTTTCCATAATCTACTGTTTCTAATCATCAAATCCATAAAGCATAGTTCCATTTTTTTTTTATTTTCCAGTAAAAAGTCCATAATTTCATTTTTCTCCTTTTTCAGTGGAACGTTTATAAGGGACCAGGATGCAAAAATTACATGATTCTCTTTTCTTATTGCTAGAGAAACAGCAACAAAAACAGTATTCAACACAAATCAGATTCTAGCTATGATATTTGTTTGAAATAACTTCATTGCAATCTTTAAACAGTACAAAGAAATTGGTATTCATAATATCCAAAACTACATTGACGATATCAGGATAACTGGGAAAGATATATACAAAGAAAGAATTTTGGCTAAAAGTCCATCTTAAATCAAAGAATGTACATGTTTTATCACGTGTATGCCAAAAGATTAAAATTAGTATTAAAAACTTTAAAATAGCAATATAAAGTACATTTATTTAAATGTTGGTAGATAAAGCAATAAAATTATCCAAAAGAGATTTAAGGATTATATACTTCTTCAAATTCCTGTCAAACCAGTAATTTTTCTGTAAGACATACATTTTAAAAAGTGAAATGAGTAACCAGCAATCCAATCTAAACTGTCAAAAGGTTGGTTCAGCATTTTTATTATAATGAAATCATTATAAATACTGCTTATTTCAAACCAAATATTATATTCTACCCAAAATGTCTGTTTTGAGCTTAGAGAATACATAGCCTTCCCACTGTATGTTCTCTAAGATCAAAGCACACATTTTGGAGTTTTTCAACTTGCTTTGCTGTAACTCAAGACTGGGTCATCTTTGGTGTCCAAGAACTTGATCTATCTTGGCTCAGCCTTTCTTTTCTTGGACTAAGAAAACAGGTAATACTTGTGACACCATAACTGGAGAATGAAGATGTTTTGCTAACCACTTTTAAGGAATGTATTCTGATGTGACTACTGTCTCATCTCCAATATACTGTGGAAGTAACCTGGAATCAACTTAAATTGTTCTGCTGTTAACATGGTGTTTTCTTTCATCTGTTGCCACACATCTTGCTATACAAAACATCTACAATGTTTCAGTAATGAGGCTAGCATTGATGAGGTCAGTCGGGTCCTTTTGGCTGTTTAAATTTGATTTAGCTCTGACCTTCATGTCTGATCTCAAGGCACTGCCTTCTACATCTGTTTTGGCTTTAGGTGCATGACAAAATATATAAAGGGCTGGTAAAGCATTTTTTGCTTGAAGTGGGAATATCAATTTCTTGGATCAATAATTTTAAAAATACTGGGGTTTTATGTAGGAAAATCCACTTTTTTCTTTTTGCTGAACATTGCCTTCCATATCCATTTGGCTTGCATTCAACTTCATATGAAAAAAAAACCCTGGAAGACTGACTCCATAACACACACACACACACACACACACACACACACACACACACACACACCAACCAAAATTCTATTCCAAAGAACCCTTTTGTTCCTTTTAGTTCCTTTTGTTTATTGTGCAAACATCTATATTTTTGCAGAGGTGACAACCTTATATTTTCTGGAAGGGTATTTTTCATCTTTTATCTTCAACATTTACTGCCTGTACCAGGAATCTCAATGCTATGGGAAAAAGATAAATGATAACACCAAGAAGGTAACTCCCATAAGATACCAATATTTAGGGGAAGGGACTAAGAGCTTGCCCACCCTATCTAACCTGATAGAATAGCAATAGCAATAGCACTTAGACTTTTATACTGCTTCACAGTGCTTTACAGCCCTCTCTAAGCAGTTTACAGAGTCAGCATATTGCTCCCAACAATCTTGGTCCTCAATTTACCCACCTCAGAAGGATGGAGGGCTGAGTCAACCTTGAGCTGGTGGGACTTGAACTGCCAAACTGCTGGCAATCAGCATTCATCAGAAGTATTTATTTACTTACTTACTTACTTATTTATTTACTTACTTATTTGATTTGTCAGTCGCTTACAAGATAATAGGTATAAGGATAAACATAGTTATGAATGCAAGAAATGAGTACATATAAGAAAAATAAAAGAAACAATAGGACAGGGACAGTAGGTACTTTGGTGCACTTATGCACACCCCCTACAGACCTCTTATTTATTTATTTATTTATTTATTTATTTATTTGATTTGCCAATTGTTTACAAGATAATAAGTATAAATGTATACATAGTTGTGAATACATGAAATGGGTACATATAAGAAAAATAAAAGAATAAGAGAAACAATAGGACAGGGACGGTAGGCACGTTGGTGCGCTTATGCACGCCCCTACAGACCTCTTAGGAAAGGGGTGAGGTCAATAGTAGACAGTCTAAGGTTAAAGTTTTTGGGGTTTGGGGAAGAAACTACAGAGTCGGGTAGAGTATTCCAGACATTGACCACTCTATTGCTGAAGTCGTATTTCCTGCAATCAAGTTTGGTGCGGTTTACTTTGAGTTTGTATCTATTGTGTGCTCTTGTGTTGTTATGGTTGAAGCTGAAGTATTCATTGACAGGTAGGACATTGCAATGTATGATTTTATATACCATGCTTAAGTCAGACCGAAGACGGCGTAATTCAAGGTTTTCAAGTTCTAGAATTTCAAGTCTGGTGGCATAAGGTATTCTACAACGAGTAGAGGAGTGGAGAACTCTTCTTGTGAAATATTTCTGGACTTTCTCAATTGTGCTAATATCAGATACGTAGTGTGGGTTCCAGACTGATGAACTGTATTCGAGTATTGGTCTAGCAAATGTTTTGTATGCTCTGGTTAGTAGTGTGATATTACCAGAGAAAAAGCTACGTAGGATTAGGTTAACAACTCTTAATGCCTTTTTGGCTATGTAGTTGCAGTGGGCTCTAGCACTTAGATCATTAGAGGTGAGTATTCCAAGGTCCTTTACAGAGCTTGAGTCATCAACAAGATCTTGACTATTCAGCTTGTATTTTATTTTCTGATTTTTTTGCCAATATGTAAGACAGAGCATTTATTTGTTGAGATTTGAAGTTGCCATTTGTTTGACCACTCTGATACATAGTCAAGATCTTTTTGTAGGGTAGCAGTATTGTCTGTGGTATTGAACAGCTTTACATCATCAGCGAAGAGAACGCAATTGCTCTTAATATGATCACAGAGGTCGCTTATGTAGAGTATGAAGAGAGTTGGTCCTAGAACACTGCCTTGGGGAACACCACTATTGACAGGTACTGGATTTGATAGTACGCTCCCGATTTTGACCATTTGTTGTCTGTTTGACAGGAATGCTTCTATCCAGTTATTCAGTTGTCCAGAGATACCATAGGATTTTATTTTTAGGAGTAGTTTGTCGTGTACCACTGAATCAAAGGCTTTACAGAAGTCTATGTAGATTGCGTCTATTGCTTTGCCCTGGTCGAGTTGTGTCGTCCATATGTTTTTGCAGTGTAAGAGTTGCAGATTACAGGATAGTTTTTTTCTGAAACCAAATTGTTTATTGGAGAGTAGGTTATTTGTCTCTAAGTGAAGGATGATGGATTGGTTAATAATTGATTCCATGACTTTACAGGTGACGCAGCATAAGGAGATTGGCCTGTAATTTTCAACTAGGCTTGGGTCTCCCTTTTGAAGATGGGGATGACTGTGGCTTGTGACCATAGGTTAGGCAAGGAGCTGGTTCTGAAAGATTTTTCAAAGATTATGCTTAGAGGTTTGGCTATGGCAGTGGATAGCTTTCTTAAGAAGTAGGCACATATTCCATCCGGTCCAATAGATAGAGATGGTTTTAGGTTGCGTAGTGCTTTTTCAACATTGTCTTCTGTGAAATCGATATGTATTAGATCATTGTTGTTATCTGTGGTACGGCTAGGAAATACTGGGCATGATCCATTGCTGTTTACAAATACTGAGCCGAAGAATGTGTTAAAGATGTTGGCTTTAATGGTGTCGTCGTTGTAGTCTTTACCATCAGGTCCTATCAAGGGAGGGATGGACCTTGAGTCTTTTAGTTTGTTGTTTACAAAATTGTAAAAAGCACGGGTGGAATTGGTGCTTAGAAGGTTTTCCTCTTGTTTAATGTGATAATTGGTGCATTCGGTCTTTATCTGGTGGCATAAATTTTTGTATCGGTTTTTGAAATTGGCAACGTGACCAGATTTGTTTTTCCGCCAGAGTGATCTCTTTTGGATTGAAGTTTCCTTATTGATATGGGTAATCTGCTTTTTTGTTTTGTTTTGGGAGTTGTTGTTGGTACATATAGTTTGATGACTCTTTTGACTTCAAGTAAAAATATGTTGTAATGGTCTTCAACAGTATTGCATCCAGTGAATAGAGATTGCCAATCAAGGGATGAGAGATCGCTGTGTATAAGATCATAGTTGCCTTTTTTGAAGTTACAATTGGGAATTACATCATTGTGGTGATTTTTGTGTGGACGCATGTTGAGACAAAAGTCAATCATATTGTGGTCACTACTGAAAAGGGTTCTTTAGTTTGTATTCCGTAAATTAAATTCAAACTATTGCAGAAGATGAGATCGAGGCAGTTGTTTAGTCTAGTGTTGTTGGTTACTAGTTGTTCCAGTCCCAGATTTGTAAGTAGCATTGTAGAAGGTTGTGTGTATGATTTCAGTTGTACAATCATTTAGGGTCCAGTCAATATGAGGTAGATTGAAATCACCAAGAAAGATAAAAGGGTATGGGCAGGATGCAGCCCATGTTAGTAATGTATTTAGCTTGTTTACATGTTCGATGTCATAATCAGGTGCTCTGTAACATAGTAAGAATCGAATTGTGATATTTAAGGATAGTTCACAGATGATGGTCTCAGGAAGAGCAAGCTCCTGGGTAACTTGGATATTTTTTAGATGTAAGGATTTTTTATAGAAGATAGCAACACCACCTCCTCGACGATTTTCACGATCTGATCGGTAAACATGATAGTCTCTTACTGTGGTAATGGAGTCGGGAGAGATGCATTGAGCCATGTTTCACAGACAAATATAATGTCAAAGTTAGCCATATTTAGGAGGATGAGAAATTCAGGTATTTTATTCACGAGGCTTCTTGCATTGAGTAGTTTGCATTTAAGGCCGGCAGTAGTTGGAATTGAGGTAGTTGGGGGCGTGCGTGCCTAGTCTTGGGTGATGGTGGATCGGTTGAGGTAGGGTTGTGGTTGAGGGTAAAAGCTGAGTATTGGGTTGTGTGGCTTACTTTTGATACAGTCAGCATGGTAGTCAATGTACAGGTCCTTCTCTCCATTGTCTAGACGGTTTTTGAGTTCAATGCGGAGTACACGGGAGCGGGCACGTTGCTGTATGGTTAGGTCAGGGCGGCAACGGAGGTTCTTATGGTTGGTGTTGGTTTTGGCGAGTGAGTTTATAGTATAAATGAATTTACGTTTGCTTGTTTCATTTTTGCAAATGACTCTGCACAGGCGTGGGCTACAGAGCCGCCACTGTTATTGAGCTCTCGGCCAATGCGTGAAATGTCAAGTATTTCATCAGCGGAGATGGTTGATGCTTGATAATCCCTGATGATGTTTCGGACAGTTGTGATGTCATCATTGTTATTGGTGACCTCTAGACCAAATAAGATGGCGTTTGGACGTTTCCGTTCACGCTCAACAGCTTCTCTGATGAGGATTGGGATATCAATATTTGTCTGGGTTGTGTTTATTTGTGGATTGGGTTTTGGATTGGGTTGTGGTTGTTGGGTAGAGATGTGGTTTGTAGCTATTGGAAGTTCAAGTTTTTGCGTTGTTTCTTTTTTTTTCAAGGTTGGATATTCTTTCTTTTATGGCGTCCAGGGATGCTACTATGGTTTCAATGGTATCAATTCTTAGGAAATCTCTTAGGAAAGGGGTGAGGTCAATAGTAGAAAGTCTAAGGTTAAAGTTTTTGGGGTTTGGGGAAGAAACCACAGAGTCAGGTAGACTATTCCAGACCTTGACCACTCTGTTGCTGAAGTTGTATTTCCTGCAATCAAGTTTGGTGCAGTTAACCTTGAGTTTGTATCTATTGCTTACTCTTGTATTGTTATGGTTGAAGCTGAAGTATTCATTGACTGGTAGGACATTGCAAAGTATGATTTTATATACTATACTTAGATCGGACTGCAGACGGCATAGTTCTAGGTTTTCTAGGTCTAGAATTTTGAGTCTGGTGGCATAAGGTATTTTGCAAGATACCATAAGATTTTAGTTTTAGTAGTAGTTTGTCATGTACCACTGAATCGAAGGCTTTACAGAAGTCTATGTAGATTGCATCTATTGCTTTGCCCTGATCGAGTTGTGTAGTCCATATGTTTTTGCAGTGTAAGAGTTGCAGATTACAGGATCGGTTTTTTCTGAAACCAAATTGTTTATTAGAGAGTAGGTTGTCTGTCTCTAAATGGAGGATAATGGATTGATTAATAATTGATTCCATGACTTTACAGGTGATGCAGCATAAAGAGATTGGTTTGTAATTTTCAACTAGACTGGGGTCTCCCTTTTTGAAGATGGGGATGACCGTGGCTTGTGACCCTAGGTTTGGCAAGGAGCTGGTCCTGAAAGATTTTCCAAAGATTATGCTTAGAGGTTCGGCTATGGCAGTGGATAGCTTTTTTAAGAAGTAGGCACATATTCTGTCTAGTCCAGTAGATAGAGATGATTTTAGATTGCATAGTGCTTTTTCAACATTCTTCTGTAAAAGTAGCCTGCAGTATTGCACTCTAACCACTGCCCCACCACAGAATGAGTAGAAGTCCTTAGGGAAAGGTGGTCCTGCAGATAACCAGACCCTGTGCCATATAGGGCTTTAAAAGTAATGACAAGTACCTTAAGTGGCACACTGAAAGAAATTAAATAAAAGTGTAGCTCATGTATAACAGAGGTGTTACTTGGACAGACCTAAGGACTCCCTTTACTGTGGTGTTCCTGCATTCTAGATGAGTTCCCAGGTTGTCTTCAAGGGCAGCCTCACGTAGAACACATTGTAGTAATCTAGACAAGTTATATATAACAGTGGAAATTATTATCTTTGTCACCGGATTCTCTGGCATACAAAATTACTTTTGATGTATTTCACAAATCTGTTTTCATAAATGAAGGAACTCAGCATCACTAAATAACAGTTTACTAATTTGCCAGCTGATTCCGCAGGAGTGCTTCACAGGAAAATGTTACATTATACACATGGCACCATTTAAATTATTTAAATTTGTAGATTTCCTTTTCCAAGTAGGGATGAAGTGCGAAACAATTTTTTCATTGCTGCAAGATTTGAAAGCAGACAGTCATAAACCTGCCGGTTATTTAATTTTTTTCATTAGGCTGACAGCTGGAACAAAAAAGAAAAGCCTATATATTTAAAAAGAACAATAACATTGTAAGTATGAGATGCAGTGTACTGTCACAAGTACAGAGAATTACTTGGTGGAAAATAATAAGCCTTCTTGTCTTAAATAAATTTTAAAAGATATTAATAATTCAGTGCAAAAACATAGAAGATGATCCAGTCATATCATGGAATAAATACAAAAAGAAAAAGAATGTTCTGTAAAGCTCAATAAAGTAAAGCTATTTTTTTTAAATTCTAACTTTGAAAATGCAGTGAATCATAATGAAGAATAGGAAATTTGTGTTAGAGGCTTCATCTCCCACCTGGAACATTTCCCTTGTGGATACCTTATTGCAAATAAAAAAAATGCTAAGTGGAAAGAGAGCTTAAAACTATTTTCTATATATGACGGAAGATGAAAACAAAGAACTTGTGTTCTATTTAGAATCATACAGGAATTCTTTACACACAGACAGACAGACACACACACACACTTACAAGGATCAGCTGTTCCACAACTAAAATTTAAATCAGACCGTCCTTGTGGTCTCCGAATGAGTCAGTTTTTTGATATCTAGAATTATGAACCAATAACCTGGCTTGCATGGAAGTCAACACATACAACTTCTTATACTCTGCAGATCTCCACATTCAATGGGTAGATGACTATAGGAGGCAAGCATTGCTCAGGAAATAGGAGATTGATGAAAATAGTTTTCTATTTGGTAACCCCCTACTGTTTCTGTGGCCAGGAATATACTAAACCTCTTGAACTGCTTGGAATTGGTCAGTTTTCAAAAACCATTCCAATATGGATAGTTGCCACTTAATAACTGCCCTGCTTAGCAACTCTTCATAGTTATGATAGCACTGAAAAAGTAACTTTACAACCAGTCTTCACACTTATGACTGCCACTTGATTGCCATTTGTACAGAGCAAAAAGGACCTTGGAATACTCACCTCTAATGATCTGAGTGCTAGAGCCCACTGCAACTACATAGCCAAAAAGGCATTAAGAGTTGTTAACCTAATCCTACGTAGCTTTTTCTCTGGTAATATCACACTACTAACCAGAGCATACAAAACATTTGCTAGACCAATACTCGAATACAGTTCATCAGTCTGGAACCCTCATTACGTATCTGATATTAGCACAATTGAGAAAGTCCAGAAATATTTCACAAGAAGAGTTCTCCACTCTTCTACTCATTGTAGAATACCTTATGCCACCAGACTTGAAATTCTAGAACTAGAAAACCTTGAATTACGCCGTCTTCGGTCTGACTTAAGCATGGTATATAAAATCATACATTGCAATGTCCTACCTGTCAATGAATACTTCAGCTTCAACCATAACAACACAAGAGCACACAATAGATACAAATTCAAAGTAAACCGCACCAAACTTGATTGCAGGAAATACGACTTCAGCAATAGAGTGGTCAATGTCTGAATACTCTACCCGACTCTGTAGTCTCTTCCCCAAACCCCAAAAACTTTAACCTTAGACTGTCTACCATTGACCTCACCCCTTTCCTAAGAGGTCTGTAGGGGCGTGCATAAGCGCACCAACGTGCCTACCGTCCCTGTCCTATTGTTTCTCTATTCTTTTATTTTTCTTATATATACCCATTTCATGTATTCACAACTATGTATACACTTATACTTATTATCTTGGAAACAATTGACAAATCAAATAAATAAATAAAATAAATTATATATATATATATATATATATATATATATATATATATATATATATATATATATATATATATATATATATATATATTTGTTTTCTTAAGTTTTCATGGTACTTACATGTATGGTGTTCGGCTTGGTTCGGTATTTTCCCACATCATTGTAGTTGTTCTTTTAAAGTTGTAGCAACGTTTCAGCAGAATCTCATCTGCCATCATCAGGCTTCTGTATTGTGTCCGTCTGTGAGTCAGACTTTACAGTGGTTTCAGATTTGAATTTGGGTTTCAGATTTGAATTTATATATATATATATATATATATATAAAAAGTCAACACTAAAATCACAAGTCACAGTCATGCGATGAATGTGACTTTCAAAATGAGGCAATAAGTCCAATTCAGTCATATCATTGCAGACACAAGCTATGAGCATCCTAGACCAAGGTTACTATAAAAGCACTAGAGAATTCCTGAAAAACTGGCACTCTGACAAATCAACCATCAATGGGCACATAGACATAAGCATTTTTATTAAGCAACATCTACATACCATTAAACAAAAAACAAAAACATAAAGACCTAAATACTTCCTGGTCAGCAATCAACACCCAAATAAGTAGAAAGTAACACCAGTATTAATACCAGACCAACAATCATGTAGCAAACAATATCCCAAACAAGGAGCTACCAAGAACACTAACAAGGAGCTACAGGGCAAGCCGCCTGTATATAAACAATGAGCAAACTGGAATCCCTTCTAGCTCTGATAATATATCTAGTTGGGTAATGAAAGATCTGCAAGAAAATAACCACGCTCAAACAACTAAGGTCCTCACATTTTTTTGTATGCCACAGATACTTCCATTCAATTAGGGGCCATTCAAATATGCCAATACATTCATATGCATGAGTTCAAGTTTTCAGTTGTTACAATATTCTTATATTCTCTCCTAAACACACATCTCATTCATCTCCCTCTGTTAGCTGTCTCTTATCTGCTCCTCAAAGTGCAGAACATGAGTTATTTATTGCCATTAGAAGTGGAAACATTTTCTCCTAGCTTCCCCAGGTACTCACTGCCAGAAATATCCAGTGATGGGCTTAATCAATCTATCTATCTGGCCATAAAAGAATGGTTCTAGCTCAGTGACCCCCCAACCTTTGCGGGACCAGGTACCGGTTTGGGGAGAGAAGCTTTTCCACTGCCCAAAGGGGACGTGGTTTCGTGTGCTGCTTGCATCCTGTGGATGGAGCTGCGGTTGTTTGCATAGACTGGTTTCTCCATATGATGCAATCTAGTGCTGGTCCACAGACCAGGAATTGGGAAACCCTGTTCTAGCTATTCAAACTGGATAGTGCAATTAGTCTTGGATGAAGTCCAAAATATTTTGCTTTGGGTACCTGTTTATTCTGGTTGTAATCTAGCCTCCCTGGTTGAGATGGTCTTGCACACCTAGTTCCAAAACAACATTTCTAAAAGTTTAAAGGTATGATTTCATTCAAAACCAACAAGGTAGTGGTAGAATGGCCAATGGCCAGAAAAAAATCAATAAAAATAATTTATGTGTTCTATATTAATAAGTGTTTCAAAATATACCTTTGGGATAGAAACTCAGGTCTGCTAGATAATATTTCTCAAATCAGCCTCATCTTTATCTGCTGAAATCAGTTATGATATAAAGTTTTGCTAAAATGTAAAAAAATTTCATAGCTATCATTAAACACTTATTTTAATATTAGCCCTATAAATATATAAAATAAAGCATAAACAGGTTCATTTGATATTTTTGTCAACCTATCAGTTCTTTTCCTTCTAGAAATATAAATGTCTTTCACAGAGGACATACTCTAGAGTGGTACAGATATACTGTATAGTAAATAAGTAAATAAATACCATGGACAAACTGCTTTGGCTACTGTTATAATATGTATAGAATAACCCTTGATTAACAAGGATATGCACATGGAAACATTTATGAGAGTAGTTATGAATAATTATTCAGCCACACACAGATATACTGAATTGAGTTAAAGTTTACTTTAAGAAATAGCACAGCCCAATAAATGGTCCAGATCATATACGTTTTACAATCCAAAGAATATCCAATTACAAAGTCTTCTTACTGGTTGCCTTTGTCATTTACAGGAAACAAAAATATCAAAGTATAAGCACAGCATAAATACAATAGAGAACCTTAGATAGCAACAGAATGTCAGAGAGACAGAATGTCAGAGAGACAGAATGTTAGAGAGACAGAATATCAGAGAAACAGAATGACTGAGAGATAGAATGTTAGAGAGAGAGCACGCTATGATCTCTAGCTCCCTCTTATGGTAATTTGCAATATAATCAACCAATCGGAATATAGTATAAATCAATACAGTGATTTTATCTTAAAGCTACAAACATACATTGTTTGTTTATATATTGCCAACCCAACTAATTGGTGGACAGATTCTTAACAGCTACTATCCACTATATTTCTTGTGCCTGCTATAGAAAAATAAGGTTATCTTAAGAAGAGTTAGAGAGTTCCTCCTTCTACAGCAGTACAGTGGCACTTTTAAGAACAGCATCTGACTGAAGTTATATGTGAACTAGTGTATGATGTATGAGAAATACATTTTGTCAGTCTCTTTCTAATAAGAAATCTAACTTTGTATCATGTCTTATCATTTCCTGTAAAACTTTATGCTTAATAATTTCTTCAGATTTATTAGCCAGAATATAATTTTATAAATGAGTTGAGTGTGCTTTAATTTTTTAAAGAGTGATTCAATATAAAGGCTCCTGAATTTTAACAATGGACTCAAAATACAACAAATAATCACAACACTTTAAAACCATATGTGACTTGTTGTATTAACCTCAGAAACCCTTATTTAAACAAGAACTATTTCTTAAAATAATTTAAGACCACAAATTTATTAGTTGAAATGTAATTCTTTTCACTTAATTTCTTCTCTATATTATAATGCACACTAAAATTATGTTTTGCAAAAATAAAAAACAAAATAGGCATAATTTTTAAATTTAATTCACAGACAATTATTATTATTCCTTTTTTTCTAAACTGCATTACATTAAATGTATCCAATTAAGAGGATAAAGAGCTTGAAATAAGGTTAGCATGGATACTGGCTTAATATCTCCTATACTGTAAAATAATCAAGAAAAGCATTTACACTATATAAACATTAAATTGGAATCCCTCCCCAGTTTTATATTTACTGCTATGATATGATGTTTTATCAGTAATGACCTATTCAAGACCTGAAGTTTATATTTTGATAAAAACAAAACCCAAAATGTTTTTCTATAAATAATAAAGGCTTCACCTAAATTTTGAATTGCTCATTTGAACTATGGCCATGAAAGAATGCAGATCATTATGAAAAATAATCTACTTAATGCCATATTGATAAAGTGATGTAATTTTCTAATTGAACCTGTTTTTCATTATACAGCTTATGAACTCAAGATTGATTAAGTGATAATTATATCTGATGTAGAGCTTATGAACAGGAACAAATGGCTCATCAGATGAAAAATGATGAGACTGCAGGTTCCGTCTTTAACTGATTCATGCAACATTTGTCTCCAGTTCTTATATTTAAAACTGTTACTATTTCAGTTTGAAAAATCACCATATTTCAGTAGTTTCAGAATCATCTTCATTACAGCCTCAAGCATCTTGGGAACATACAATAAACAAGCATTTAAATGTCATGAATTGTTCATTTCATGTTCTTATAGATTAATTAAAATGATAAGTTGGTGTAGGTACAATGAAACAATCATAGAATCATAGCTATTGTTAGAAAGAGAAGTGGTTCAAGCTTTCAGATGCTTGTAAACATTTGCAGACAATATGGTTTATTCTACAATAAAGAAATATTGACTTCAGAGATTACTCTCCTGAAGAAAAATAAAGATGCATTGGATAGTATCTCTGCTTCTAAAAGACAGGTCGTGCTTCATTAGGTGGTAGTGAAATATCTTGAAACATGTTATTTTCTTCATGGGTAGGATGATTAGGAAATATTTTGGAACATTATGTTAGAAATGTATTTGGGAATTAACCATTTCTGCTGTAAAAGTCACATGGAAGAGGCGGCTATTTAATCGGAAGACTCATATTCATTACAATGTTGTAGCCAGATGAATTGCATCAACATATTGATTTAAGTGACATTCTAATCTTATGTGATAAGAAGAGGCAGTGATGTGCTTGCTTTCTCATTGCTGTCCATCTTGTCCTTGTCACCTGACCCTTCCATCTTCTGAAGGCAAGCACTGTTGTGCAGAATCTTCAGGAGTTTTAAACTTGTATGCATGAACAGGAAGCCCTTATAGCCATGTTGGTGAACCTATGGCACCCATGCCACAGGTGGCATGCAGAACCATTTGTGCAGGCATGCGAGCCCCAGGCAAACTTACCTGCACATGCACGGGCCTCCCAGCTGATTTTTGGGCCTTTTTCGGCCTCCCAGAGGCTCAAGGGAAGCCTCTGCAACCTTTGGAGGCCGAGAAACAGGCCCATTTCATTACTTCCTGTATTTCCAGAAATAACAGAAGTGATGAAACGGCCCCATTTTTTGGCTCCAAAGGCTGCAGAGGCTTCCCTCAAGCCTCTGGGAGGCTGAAAAAGGCCTGAAAATCAGCTGGGAGGCCCATGCATGCACAGTGCAGGTAAAAGGTTGGTGGAGGGATCGTGCACGCATATGCAGAGGGCGTGGGGGGCCTTCTGGATGCTGGCAGGCGAGTGCATGTGAGTGCAATTTTCAGCACAGGAACCCAAAAACGTTAGCCACCACTGCCCTATAGTGTTGCCTAATAGCCCCCATAAGTATGTCTCCAACTTTTGCCTACATAATTCAAATTATAGGAGGTTTAGAACATCTGAAGGTTTTCATGTGATTTTAAAACAATCAAAGATCAATAAAGCAGAAGTGGATAATCAGGGTTGTTTTAAGATATTTTACTAGCTGAAGCAAAGGATGATATAAAGAGAAAATGACTGAATTCAGCTGGCACTAAATTTTGCTTCTTCTCCAAAAATATGACATATCCTGAAAATAGTATATTAAACTAGAAGACATGACATGTTGTACTGAGTATATTCTTATACCTTATCATTGATCTCTGTCCATCAGTATCTGATGTAAAGGATCACTATTCAAAGGTAGAAGTGGTCTTATGGATAACAGAACAAACAGTGGTAGAGGCAGAAAGATCTGAATATGTTTGATGAAGTTTGATAAAAAAAAAAGTAGAGGAAATGCTAACTAAACCCTTGGATTAAAAATAAAAGGGCTAGGGCAGAAGAAAGAAAGAAAAATCAGAACAATCTTGTTAAGATTAGAGAAATGGTGAAAAGTAACAGAATGACTTTTATCTGAGACTTAGATGAAGTTTTTTTTTTTTTTAATTTAGGAAAGATAAATCAAATGCATATTTGAAGGATAGGGAAGATTTGGTTTTATAGCAGGATTTATGAAAGCAATCTTAAAACAATATTTGATAATGAACTGCAAATGAATCAGCAGTATGATGGCGCTGAAAAAAGATATAAATACAATTTTAGGTTGTATCAATAAAAATATAGTTTGCAAATCACAGGAAGTAATAATCTTTTAGGGTGAGAATTTGGGCATCGTACTTTCAAAATGATTTGGACTGGAAGAGATTCAATAAAGCCTATCAAGGATGAGCATAGGACTAAAGATCTATGGAAGTAGATTTAAAGAACTGAGCATGCCAAAAAAGATGTGTGGACTTTCCCTGATAGTTGGATCAAAGACATCAAAAGGTGGGCATTTAGGAGGAGAAGCTGAGCCATTTATGTACTGTAAAGATGCACTACTTATTGAATTTCATTATGTGATCTAATTTCATTTTGTCTCCATTAATTTTTCATAAACATGAGATCAGATACAAGCTAAATTTTTCTTCAGATATGGATATAAACAGTCCCAATTTATAAAGTCATAATTCTCTACATTAATGATGGGATGGAGATAGATGGATGGATGGATGGATGGATGGATGGATGGATGGATAGATAGATAGATAGATAGATAGATAGATAGATAGATAGATAGATAGATAGATAGATAGATAGATAGATAGATAGATAGATAGACAGACAGATAGATATAGATACATATTCCTATCATTAATTGGTAGGGATGTGACTTGTATACATGAAAATGATGTATGGATGTTAGTGGTCAGTGCAAGAAAGTGATCCTGTGCAAAATGATTGAGCTTTTATAAAGTGGAGTATTTTTATGACTGCTGTATTCAGTAACATAATAAATGTATGTGATAGCTCAAGCATGAAATTGCAAAGGGCAACAAACATTAACAAATCAGCAAACCAGGTGCTTAGAGGAAATAACCAAGATGAACTTGCTTATCACGAAACATCTCTTCCATTACTGATTGGATATGTAGCTACTATAACCACTTGGACTGTGTTGGAAATATAACCACTAAATTGTTTACTGATTATTGACCAAATGTGCTTGTTCGGCAAGGACATTTCATTTGTAAGCACTAAGAGGCATGCACATGGATGGAGTGTCCATCTTGACTCTTGGTACGTTCATGAGAAAAGTGTTGTTACATTACTGGGCCATTTATTTGTTTCGCATATACAGGCTTTTTCTATACTCACTGACCCAGGGAAAAAACAATTACTTTAAATCAACCAATATAATGCAAGCAAACATTCCATCACAATTCCCAATTCACACAGAGAGAAAAGTTTCATTCCATGTTTCCCTTTTTACTTATATATAGATGCACAATTACAAAAGGCTGCTTTATTCCAGATAACCTTGATTATAGGCGAAGCAGGCTACATGGACATTCAATTGTTATATTCTATTTTTTATTATTTCTACTCCAACAATCTATCCTGGCCTTAATATTTTTGCTTCTTTGGGGGAAATTAATTTTGGACTCATTGTATTGGGAAAAGGAGGAAAGGCAGAAGATATGATTTCAATTATGGTAACTCAGTTAGAGTTGCTCAGTATTGCTAGCCTGTTATTTGATTTTTAAAAACAAAACACAATAAAATTGAAATACCAGGAAATGTATTTGAAGCCTTTAGCATAAATCATTTTCTTCATTGCTGCACAAGGGTTCAAAATACTTCCTTGCAATCACATGATAAAATTGCCTGTCTAGACCTGCTCTAGCTACAAATTGCAATAACCCCCTCAATATCAATTATTTCCTCTGTTAATCTTATACATAAAAACAAGAGAGTCTGTTAATAGCCTACTGTTATACCCAAGATATTCTCAATCTTGCGGATATATTCTGCAGCTGAGTCAAATAACATTTACTTCCATTGCTTGCAAAATTTCTATTGTGGAAGGTGCATCACTGCAATCTGTAGGGTTTGCAGGCTGGTTTTTCTCTGTTATGGGAAAACATTTGCAAAGCTCTAAGAAGATTTCATAGGAAAGCGGGAATTGCTTGACTGATTTTTCCTACTTATATAAACAGTAAACCTGACTTCACCTCCCAGTGAACCAGTACTCTTCTCCCTTTCCAAGGTTCTAAACTGCAAAGTAGCACTATTGTTGCAACTATTGAGGAAACCGCTAGCTGCAAAATTGTTCTGCTACCATGCTTTCTATGATAATATGTGGTAAAAAGATTGGTGTCTGACAGCCGTTTAGTTCTCTCCTTGTGCCAATAGCTCAGGCTTTTGGTTTTGCTTTAAGTGGCCAGACAAAAGGCCACAGCATAGACTGAAAATATGAAGGAAGGAGATACAATTTTCTCCTTGTAGTATTGCAATTTTTATTACTCCAAGCCCTGCATGGGTAGAAGATTTGCAGTAAAAATATTCAGATGGTTCTTCTAGTTGGATGGAGAGAACGGTCTTCCATGTTTATTTTAGCATTTCAGGTGTCAGCAAAATACTTTTAAAGGTTGGGAAGTGTCAATAATATTAAGTATCTCCTGGTAATCTCAGATAATGCTGTTGTTGTTGGGTTGTTGGAAAAAAACATTGTATCACTTACACTGCTAATGATAAACCTATCACAAGAAACAATTGGAGAAGATGGCAGCCTACATCTCCCCCTTTTCTCATACTCCCAATAGGAAGACAAACTTGGGATCTCATATTACATCTTTAATTTTTTTTCTTGTTTTCATGATAGCATATTAATAGGGATGCTGTCAGAAATCCAGATGCATTGATTTATGCTATGCATCCCAATGCTGCAAGCTGATTGATTTAGTTATCCTGACATAAAAGAGTATCTTGAAAGAATGGCAAACAAGCCTCAGTGTAATCAACCTGCCATTCATCCTTCAGGTCTTAAAATCTTTCAACAGGAACAGAATTTTAATATCTGGCTAGCTTCTATTAAGGATTCATTGCAGGGATGGTAGAATATTAATCCCTACCATGTGCAGAAATCCATATGAAAACAACTCTATAGATTCCAACATCAGAGAATAAAAAGCTGTTGATTTATGTATGTTACTTCTATAAATCTAAAAATAAATTTCATTCCAGGAAGAAATTGGGCTAGCATTATAGGCTTCTGAGTTGACAGCAATCTTAAATTTCTGGTCCAGATCTTCACTGATCTGCTGTGGTACAATTAAAAAAATCTTGTTCCTGCCTCATGAATAATGTGCTGATCTGTGACTCACTTGGAAGTATTAGATGGCAAACAAAAAGCAAGTGCTTTTTGAGGCAGCGGTTAAAAATTTCTAGTAAGCCAGAATTCAAATGGAAAATATGTGAAAACTATTCAATAGAAACCATACATAATGATCAAAATTAAAACTGTGCAAATAAAATGTTGACAAATGCTAGAATGAAGTTGTGTTGTGTCATGAACTTGGCTTTCTGTTTTCTAAGCAATTTCTATTACAAAGGACATTTTATCTACTTCTCAGCAAGGAATTTTTCTGACTCTAGAAGATTAGCAAGTTATTTCTTCAAATTCTAATTCAAAGGAAGTTTTTTTTTTTTTTTAAAAAAAAAAGTTGCTGTATCAAATACATCTCCATCTCAGGAGAAGAAGGAGAAATAGAAATAAAATAATTTAAATTAGTTAACTTATTTCTCACTCTGAAGCAGAAACATGTTGGTAGATAGAGGACTTTAAATTCAATTGAATTAATAGACTCTCCCAGTTTGCATCTTGTTCAATCTCTGGAATAACAGAGTTGGAAGTAACCTTGGAGATCTTCTAGCCCAATATTCTGCTAAAGCAGAAGACCCTATAACATTTCAGACAAATAGTTATCCAATATCTTCTTAAAAACCTCCAGTGACGGGAGAATTTTTTAAAAATTAATTGCCAGGGTTTCTGACCACACAAGATTCAATATATAGAGGCTAAGGAGGGACAAGTGGACAGATAAGTTTCCATTTAGAATTCTCAGCAGTTTAGACCAGTTAGCTAGGAATGGGAGTTGAAGTCTAAGTTCTCTAAGTTACCAAGCTTGAAGAACAATGGTTTTAACAATTTGACCATTGACATGATGCCACAAGTAGTAATTCTGACATATCTTGAAGGTATTCTAAATTGCATACAGAGAAACTAAAATAATTAAAGCTGGATTCACAAGACACTGAACTAATTTATTTTTGGGGCTTGCAAATATACATAGCCACACAAAGAAACACAAGGTTAAACTGAGTTTAGTTTGCTGTGAGACTATAGCTGCTTGGTCTTTAATTGAGGGCTAAGCATGCTGTCTGGACATACAATGAGATGGATGAAGGAAGAAAATTTGTTCTTGTTTCCTGTTGCTCTTTTCTACTCTACTATAATAGCAGATATCAGGGAGGAATCCATGATACCATGAGAACTGTTACTAGTCAGAATCACAATATAAGGCCAGATAGCTAAAAAATCTCTTGACACAACAAGCTTCTTATCCATCTGATTTTTTTAAAAATAACTCTTCTGAATATATAAATAAATTGGAAAACAGCATTGTTATGATATGTACAGAATAACCCTTGAGTAACAAAATATGCACATAGAAACATTTATGAGAGTAGTTATGAATAATTATTCAGCCACACACAGATACTGTAAAGCATCCAGAAAGTATCCATATATCAATCACTCCGAGACATCTCTCTCCAAGGTTGAATTTATTAGAAACAGATCTGGCATGTCAAAGGTTTGTTTCTTAAGTGAAATTATTTTCGCACCTTTCACAGAATCCATCTTCTCTCCTCTCTTCTCTCCTCCCACTTCTACACTTCATAAATCATGAGCACCAATTAACTGCCACTGGAATTACTTAATATGACATACAGAATAACCTTGAACTTTTCAACTCTTTAAAAGGAAAAAAATGTGGCAGCTGAATTTTAAAACTGACAGATACACTAAATTGAGTTAAGTCCAATAAACGGTCCAGATCATATACGTTTTACAGTCCAAAGAATATCCAATTACAAAGTCTTCTTACCAGTTGCCTTTGTCATTTCCAGTAAACCAGAATATCAAAGTATAAGCACAGCATAAATACAACAGAGAATCTTAGATAACAACAGAATGTCAGAGAGACAGAATGTCAGAGAAAGAAAGCTATGATCTCTAGCTCCCTCTTCTGGCAATTTGCAATATAATCAACCAATTGGAATATAGTATAAATCAATAGTGATTTTGTCTTAAAGCTACAAACATACATTGTTGATTTATATATTGCCAACCCAACTAATTGGTGGACAGATTCCTAACATTCTCCCCTTTGGGTAGGTCAATATATAATACATTACATCTTCAAACCATAATTCTCACAACACTATTTATGCTTAATTGTGCCTTGGGCTTTCGTGAAATGATCTGCAATATTATGTTCAGTCATGCAGTATCTAACTGAATTAATTTATTTTGAACACATTATCTAATGTTCAAATATCTCAAATCAGTATGTTTAGATCTTGTTTTAACAGTTAATTAGTAGCCATACTAATTGCAGATTGATTGTCTTCAAAAACAATAAACGGATCACGTACAGTAATTCCAATATTCTTCAACAATTGTTTATAATATATCAATTCTGTACACATTAATGATAAACATGAGAATTCCGCTTCCATAGTGGATAAACTAATATGTTGTTGCCTAATAGACTTCCATCCTATTAAAGCATTACACAACATTACCACTATACCTGATGTTGACTTACGAGTCATTATATCAGTAGCAAAACTTGCATCAGCATATGCAGTTAACACTAATTCATTAATTGGTTCTAAATATAATGAATAATTGATTGTGTGTTTTAAAAACCTAATTATTCGCTTAGCTGCTTGCCAATGCCTTTCATTTGCTTCAGTGTTATACCTAGCCAATTGGTTTACACTAAAGATATATCTGGTCTAAACCAATTACTCAGATATGATAGACTACTGATTAAGGATTGATATATTTCCTTATCAAACGTAGGACTTTTGATATCACTATGTGTTAATTCCTTATTCACTGGTGTCTTAGCAGATTTACAAAGCTCCATGTTATAGTGTTTTAATAATTGGCTATTCTTGGCTTGTGAAATTTAAAAACCTTTATTCATTTTCACTATATCAAGACCCAAATAATGCTTAATCTCCCCTAAATTTCTAATCCTGAACTTTTTCTGTAATCTATAAACAATATCATTTGCTTCTTGTTCAGTTTTAGTTATAATTGCTATGCCATCCATAAATAACAGTAATAGAGAAATTAAACCATCTTTTTCTCTTCAGAACAAACAAGGATCAGCTATACCAACTTCAAAATCTATTGAAACTAATTCCTTTACAATACATTTATTCCATTCATAACAGGATTGCTTTAGACCATAAAGACTTTTCTTTAATTTCCAATAATCAGTTTTTCCATCATCCTTTAAGCCTAATGGCTTTTTCATACAGATGGTATGTTGTAAAGGTGTATGTAGATATGCAGTTTCAACATCTACATGGTTTATTTTACATTTATTCTTAGCTGCCCAAACTAATGCTGCTCTCAATGTATTTGCTCTCAGATAAGGTGCAAACACTTCATCATAGTCCTTATCTGACTGAGCAAATCCTTAAGCAACTAATCTTGCTTTATGGGTAATAGGCCTATCCACACCAGTCTTTATCTTATACACATATTGCATGCTCACCTGGTGGTAACTTTACATCCTCATACACCTCTAAATCCTTTAACGATTTTAACTCCCTATTCATAGCTTCCTGCCAAGCTACCTGATCCTTTGTAGGATAGTTTTATTTAATTGAAGTTAGAAGGTTCTGTATTAACCTGACATACAATGCTTGGTTGAAATCTGTCAGGTGGACGACTCTCCCTAGTTGACCTCCTAGGCAACTAAGTACATGTTGTTGGCATGTCCTCTTCCTTTACCTCCCCTATCAAATCCTTGTCTTCTACAGTCATAGAGGGTTCTTCTATTGAGGATTCTTCCATTGAGGATTCCTCCACTGTCTTATCATCAATATTATTATCATTATCATTAGGATTATCGGTAAACAATGCAGTCTCAACAACAGCACTATCCTGTACCTTGTTATATTCCTGTTCAAGCTTTCTCCAGCCAACATGCTCCAGAAATTTAGCACTTGCACTGCAATATACATTAGTAGTACCTGGCTCCAAAAATCTAAATGATATATGATTAGATTCATAACCTACAAAATATAATTTTCTCGCTCTATGTTGTCCCGTTCGCCTTACTTGCATGGGAATATGAACCCATGCTGGGGTTCCAAATGTATGTAAATAACTGGCATCTGGCCCTTTTCCATTCCAACGAGTAAATGGTAATTCACCAGTCATTGAATTCACTATGTTATTCAAATGTTCAATGCCAGCTTTCTGTAACATGGCTTCAAATTTTCTATTGGTAAATTCAGTACCATTATCTGTTACTAAACTAACAACTTTCTGTTTCTTTTTCCTTTCAGCAAATTTTAGCCAGCTTACAAAATGCTGGTATGTTTCCATCTTCATTTTCATTAAATAACAGAAACCATATCTGGAAAAATGATCAATTATACTTAATATGTAACAAGCTCCACCTAAACTAGGTTTCTTAGGTCCAATAATATCAGCAAAAACACCTCTAATGGTTCACTGGTTTTGAATCCATTTACCCTATTTGCAGGAGTTACCTTGCTTTTTTCTTGATTGCAAGCATTGCAATTTAAATACTTTGTACAAAGTTTTAATTTTATACCATTAGATAACTCAACAGTTTTCTTTAGCATTTTGAAATATATATGTCTCATACGTCTATGGAGCATATGAATACATTCATCATGAGGCTTTTTATTGTCATAAACTGAGTTAGCATTAATTAATGGATTATCATGTACAATAAACAAACCATTATTCAATCTTGCAGTAATGTTTTCCCCCTATTTTTCAAGTAAACATTTATCTCCCTGAAAGGTTACAACAAATCCTGCTTTTACCATTGCTCTTACAGATAGCAAGTTAAATATCAGTCTAGGTACATATAACATCAGTAAATGTTCATTAATACATGAACAATATGCAGTACCTTCTCCAGATGCTCTCAATTTCCATCCATCAGCTAATGGTACATGCTGTTTACTCTTTATCATGTTAACAAACCTCTCTTTACTTTTAGTTATACACTGCGATGCTCCACTGTCAACTACCCATATATCATGGTTTACAGTTGTAGTTGTACTTGATATGGCTAAACTAACATCTTTATACACTCTCTGTATATTAATAGCATTTTGTTTCTTACCCCTTTTATAGTATCTGGATACATGACCTTTATCCCCACAAGAAAAATATTTCCTAACAATATAGGCAGTTGAAGACAGTTTTTCTTCCTGTGGTTGTCTTTCTCTCAGCTGATTTCTATCTTGCCATCTTCTTGACTCTTCTAACAGTCTTCCAGTTATGCCAGTCAATGTAAGTTCATCTCTGTTTAAAACTTCCAGTGAAAACACATAACCATCATAAGTTTCATCCAAAGAAGAAAGAATAATGTAAACTTGATGCAACTCTGAGAAAATCAGCTCCTTTTCTTGTAGCTCTTGTAAAGTCCTTTTCATAAACGCCAAATGAGCTAACATATCACTACCTTTTATAAGACGGACTCTAAACAGTTTACATGTAAGGTGTATGTGTGCACCCACACTATCTTGAACATAAATCCTCTTCAAAATGTCCCAACACCTAGCAGCAGATTCTTCACCACGAATATGGACTAACTGCTGATCACTCAGTGTCAGTCCAATTATACTAAGAGGCTTTTCATTATCCCGGTTAAAGTCAGCTATTTTCTTTTTATCTTCATCATTCAATGGGTCCCAAGATGTTATATCTGGTGGACTATTAACTACAGTCCATAATCCATCTTTACACAGAAGTAGGCTGCACTTCATAGACCAGGAAACATAGCTTGTCCCATCCAACCAGGTTATCTCTGATATACTGGTTGACTGTTCTTGTGCCATTGGTAGTTTAACAATGAACCGCAATCAGCTGGCTGAATTTGTAACTGTATATTCACACTGATTCTCAATATCTCTCTGGACTGTTGAGGTAATTTTGTATGACGTATTTGAGAGTAGTGTTTGAATAATACACACACAGCACACAGATACACTGTGCAGTAAATGTAGGTTTTTACTTCCAGAAAGGTTTAAGCAAAGTTCAAACACAGTCCAAAATCATTCACAGGTAAGATCAGTCAGTTTTCAATCCAGGGATAATCCAATAACAAATTCCAGTGTCAAAAACAGTTCAGTTTCAGACTTACATCAAATCCAGGAATATCAGTGAATTAGGTAAAATGGAGGAACGGCAATACTCTCCAAAAGAAGGAAAAAGAGAAACTCACTGAGACTTCTTCTGAGACTAAAACTAAGACAACCCAGGTTTCTGGCTCCATCTTATGGCCGTTTGAGAAACCACACCCAATTACAGTTTTGCATTTTCTTAAAGATATAGTATTAAAATGTCTATCCTGGTTTATATATTTCCAACCCAAATACCTGTTAGGTGACTTATATTCCTAACATGGACCCATAACCAATGTTATGATATGTACAGAATAACCCTTGAGTAACAAGGATATGTACATGGAAACATTTATGAGAATAGTTATGAATAATTATTCAGCCACACACAGATACACTAAACTGAGTTAAAGTTTACTTTAAGAAATAGCACAGTCCAATAAACGGTCCAGGTCACATACGTTTTACAGTCCAAAGAATATCCAATTACAAAGACTTATTACTGGTTGCCTTTGTCATTTCCAGTAAACCAAAATATCAAAGTATAAGCACAGCATAAATACAACAGAGATTCTTAGATAGCAGCAGAATATCAGAGAGACAGAATGTCAGAGAGAGTAAGCTATGATCTCTAGCTCTCTCTTATGGTAATTTGCAATATAATCAATCAATCGGAATATAGTATAAATCACTACAGTGATTTTGTCTTAAAGCTACAAACATACATTGTTGGTTTATATATTGCCAACCCAACTAATTAGTGGACAGAATCCTAACAAGCATGGTACAAGTTCCCTACATTAGGGATCCCCAATCCCATGTCTATGTCCCTGTCACACACTGCAGCCCTTTGCGAACCAGACTACGCAAACAGCAGGTGAGTGTGTAAGCACATGAATTTCCATTTGTGCCAGCAGCAGGCGCATGCATGAAATCATTCCCTTCTGCTGTCACGACCAGTCTGCAGAGCTGGAAATGTTGGGGACTGTTAGGAATAACAAGGTTACCTAACGTAGTTTGGGTAAAATAATATATATAAACTATGATAGTAAGTTTAAGTGTGTGTCACTTTAAACTGCAAAGCATGTATTTTTGGGTGCGGTTGTAAAACCGCCATAAGAGGGAGCAAGAGAACCTGCTGGATTTGCTGACTATACTGGATTGATGGTTTGCTAATTGCGTGTTCCCTGCTGCTGAGTTTTGAACGTCGAAGGAAGAAAGGAGGTTTGACTTCTTTATATCTCTACTGTGAGGAGATATATTACTGGACTGATATTTGTAAGTTTAATGACCTCTTTTTCGACACTGGACTTTGCAACTGAATAATCCCCGAACAGACTGAACTAGTGAATGATGTATGGACTGTTTGACTATGATAAAACTCTTACTGGAATAAACTATTTAACTAGCACAGTGTATCTGTTTTACTGAGTGTAAGCTACAAAACCGTTTATCTCACATATTTGCCTGCCTGCCTGACTGCTGTGCAGGTTCTGCTAGGGTGTATATCCCTAACACTTGTTATGGGCCCAGGTGCACAGTCAGACTAACCAGGATATAACAGGCTTATATAAAGTGAGAGTTAGTGTAGTTACACAATACTGTAAACAGACAGCTGTGTTTTATTAATTATAGTTTAATATCCAGAAAAAGATGGCACAAGTCAATTTATCAAGTTTGTCTCTAATATCCAAACTGGATGGAACAAACTATGTTTCATGGTCTATGAAATGCAGCCTACTTCTATGCAGGTTTGTGGAGTATAATTCAAAACCCACCAGAGGTAGATGCTTGGGATCCGGAAGATGAGGATGATGCCCAGAAAATACAAGAATATCAACTGAAGAATGAGCAAGGACTCTGTGACCAGCAGCTTGTCCATATTCGTAGAGAAGAAACAGCTGCAAAATGTTGGGAGAATTTAAAGAAGATTTATGTTCGAGACAGTGTAGGAGCACATATAAATCTTACACGGAAGCTGTTCAGAACACATCTTCAAAAGAATGGAGACATGTTGACTCATATAAACACTATGAAGAGGATTTTTCAGGAACTGCATGAAAAAGAACTTATCTTCACAGAACTGCATCAGGTTTATATAATTTTGTCTTCGTTAGATGAGAGTTATAACGACTATGTAACTTCACTGGAAGTACTGCCGAAAGATAACCTAACATTAACTGACATTACTGGCAGATTAATTGAAGAAGCCAGGAGAAGGCTTGAAAGGGATCAACTGAGAAGGGAACAACCACAAGAAGAAAAAGAATCTTCGACAGCCTATACAATTAGAAAATGTTTTAATTGTGGAGGAAAAGGACATTTGGCTAGATTCTGCAAAAAAGGAAAACACCACAATGCCAGCCAGAATGCTAAAAGGCATCAAAAGGATGAAAAATGCTTAGAGTTAGCCATGTATAGCAACAAAACTGTGAATAATAATTTATGGGTTGTAGATAGTGGAGCATCACACTGCATAATGATTTATTTAAAGATTTGTTAAGATGTCCACGAGTTCACAGCAGATATCGTTAGCTAATGGCTGGAAAATGAAAGCAAAAGGTGAAGGTATTGCACATTGTTCTTGCATAAAAGAAAATGTAAAAATGTTATATGTACCACAACTTAAGTTTAATTTGCTTTCGGTTAGAGTTTTGGTTAAACTAGGTTATGTAGTTACCTTTAAGGAAGAAAACTGCATAATAGAAAAGGAAGGTAAAAAACTGACTGCACCTTTAAAAGGTGAATTGTATGTGTTAAATGATAATCAATTAGAGGTAGTTAACACAGTGTATAATAACGTTAAACCTCATGATGAATGCATACATTTGTTACACAGACGTTTAGGGCATATAAATTTTAAAATGCTCAAGCAAATGGTTGAACTGTCTGAAGGTATAAAACTGAAGCCTTGCAGTAAGTATTTGCACTGCAATTCTTGCAGTCAAGAAAAAAGCAAGGTAATACCAGCAAATAGAATAAATGGATTTAAGACTAAGGAACCTCTAGAGGTCGTATTTGCTGATATTATAGGTCCTAAAAAACCAAGTGTAGGAGGTGCTCGTTATATTTAACCAATCCATCATCCTCCACTTAGAGACAAACAACCTACTCTCCAATAAACAATTTGGTTTCAGAAAAAAACTATCCTGTAATCTGCAACTCTTACACTGCAAAAACATATGGACGACACAACTCGACCAGGGCAAAGCAATAGACGCAATCTACATAGACTTCTGTAAAGCCTTTGATTCAGTGGTACACGACAAACTACTCCTAAAAATAAAATCCTATGGTATCTCTGGACAACTGAATAACTGGATAGAAGCATTCCTGTCAAACAGACAACAAATGGTCAAAATTGGGAGCGTCCTATCAAATTCTGTACCTGTCAATAGTGGTGTCCCCCAAGGCAGTGTTCTAGGACCAATTCTCTTCATACTCTACATAAATGACCTCTGTGATCATATTAAGAGCAATTATGCTCTTTTTCGCTGATGATGTAAAGCTGTTCAATACCACAGACAATACTGCTACCCTACAAAAAGATCTTGACTATGTATCAGAATGGTTGAACAAATGGCAACTTCAAATCTCAACAAATAAATGCTCTGTCTTACACATTGGCAAAAAAAATCAGAAAATAAAATACAAGCTGAATAGTCAAGATCTTGTTGATGACCCAGGCTCTGTAAAGGACCTTGGAATACTCACCTCTAATGATCTAAGCGCTAGAGCCCACTGCAACTACATAGCCAAAAAGGCATTAAGAGTTGTTAACCTAATCCTACGTAGCTTTTTCTCTGGTAATATCACACTACTAACCAGAGCATACAAAACATTTGCTAGACCAATACTCGAATACAGTTCATCAGTCTGGAACCCACATTACGTATCTGATATAAGCACAATTGAGAAAGTCCAGAAATATTTCACAAGAAGAGTTCTCCACTCCTCTACTCGTTGTAGAATACCTTATGCCACCAGACTTGAAATTCTACTAGAAAACCTTGAATTACGCCGTCTTCGGTCTGATTTAAGCATGGTATATAAAATCATACATTGCAATGTCCTACCTGTCAATGAATACTTCAGCTTCAACCATAACAACACAAGAGCACACAATAGATACAAACTCAAAGTTAACCGCACCAAACTTGATTGCAGGAAATACGACTTCAGCAATAGAGTGGTCAATGTCTGGAATACTCTACCCGACTCTGTAGTTTCTTCCCAAACCCCAAAAACTTTAACCTTAGACTGTCTACTATTGACCTCACCCCTTTCCTAAGAGGTCTGTAGGGGGCGTGCATAAGCGCACCAACGTGCCTACCGTCCCTGTCCTATTGTTTCTCTTATTCTTCTTTTATTTTTCTTATATGTACCCATTTCATGTATTCACAACTATGTATACACTTATACTTATTATCTTGTAAACAATTGGCAAATCAAATAAATAATAAATAAATAAATAAATAAATAAATAAATAAATAAATAAATAAATAAATAAATATATTAAGCATAATGGATCATTATTCCAGATATGGTTTCTGTTATTTAATGAAGAGTAAAACGGAAACATATCAGAATTTCTTTAATTGGTTGAAGTTTGCAGAAGGAAAAACTAAAAGGAAACTAGTAACTCTTGTAACTGATAATGGTATGGAATTTATAAATAATAAATTCAAAAATAGACTGAAGATGGCAGGTGTTGAACATAAAAAGTCTGCACCATATAGGCCACAGCATAATTCCTTTATAGAAAGACAAGGCCAAACAATACAGGCAATGGCTTGTACTATGTTGTCGGATTCAGGATTACCTGAAACTTTGTGGGGAGAAGCAATAATGTGTGGTAATCATATATTGAATAATGTTGTTAACTCAACAACAGGTGAATTACCATTCACACGGTGGCATGGTAGAAAACCTGACCTAAGCTACATGCACACATTTGGAGCACCAGCATGGGTGCATATTCCTACACAGCTTAGACATAAGGGGCAGCATAGGGCTAAAAAGTTATTCTTTGTAGGTTATGAATCTAATCACAAATCATACAGATTCTGGGAAAAAGATACATCTAGCATTTACTGTAGTGCTAGTGCACAATTCCTTGAACATGTAGGATGGGAAAAACTGGAGCAAGATTCAAGTAAGGATGTAATCATAGAAACCTACAAAAGACCAAAACAACATATCAGTAATAAGAAGAGTACAATTAAAGAGGAAGTACAGGAAGAGCACATAGGACCAGAACAGGAAGAAATAGATAACCAGGAACAGGTAGTACATGAAAGTCCACCTGTAAGCCCTGTAATACCTAGACATTCAACACGTGAAACCAGACCACCTGACAGGTACCAAGCAAGTGTAGTTTGCCAAGTTAGTAAAGTTCCAACTACTGTTGAAGAACTTAGAATGTATCCAGCAAAGGAACAAGAAAATTGGCATAGAGCAATGGAGAAAGAATTAAATTCATTGAAACAAATGGAAGTTTATGAAAATGTTAAATTACCTCCAGGTGAAAAGTCCATTGGCTGTAAATGGATATTTAAATTAAAAACAGGTAAAAATGGGACGGTTACCCATAAGGCTAGGTTGGTAGCTCAAGGATTTAATCAAACTGCATGTGATTATGATGAAGTATTTGCACCGAGTCTAAAAGCAACAACCTTGAGAGCAGCTTTAGTGTGGGCAGCTAAGAAGAACTATATTATAAATCACTTAGATGTAGAAACTGCCTATCTGCATGCACCATTGCAGCACACTATATACCTAAAGAAACCTGTAGGAATTAAGGATGATAAAACAAATAATGACTGTTGGAAGCTTAAAAAGAGTCTCTATGGATTAAAACAATCTGGTTACAAATGGAACCAATATATTGTTAAGGAGTTAAACAATATAGGGTTTAAAGCAGGTTTAGCTGATCCATGTGTATTTAAGAAAGAGACAAATGGAACAGTGTCATTGTTATTGTTGTTCACTGATGATATTGCCTTAATTACAAAAACTAATAATGAAGCTACTGAAATAATATCATTATTAGGTAAGAGGATAAAATTAAAGCAATTAGGAGAGATAAAACAGTATCTAGGATTAACAATAAATAAAACCAAAGGTGGCTATAAGATATCTCAAGAGGATAAGATTTATCAATTACTAAAAACATACAAGATGGAACTTTGTAAACCGGCAAAACCTCCAATGAGTCAGGAATTTGGCCACACTATTGCTCAAAATCCAAAATTCGATAAGACTATCTATCAATCGCTAATTGATAGTTTATCGTACATTAGTAATTGGTCAAGGCAAGATATTGCCTATAGCGTTAATCAATTGGCAAGATTCAACGCTGAACCCACTGAACGACACTGGCAAGTGACAAAACGTATCTTAAGATATCTTAAAAGGACAATGCACTATGCATTGTATTTGGAGCCAAAAGATGATCTGATTTTAAGTGCATATGCTGATGCAAGTTTTGCAACAGACATAAACACTAGGAAATCAACTTCAGGTACGGCTATACTGTTAGGAAAAGCACTGATTGGTTGGAGGTCAATTAGACAGCAACACATAAGTATGTCCACAATGGAAGCAGAATTTTCATGTTTATCTTTATTATGTACTGATTTAATTCTGTATAAACAATTGTTATTGGATATGGGAATAACTGTTAATGATTCCATTGTAGTATATGAGGACAATCAAGCAGCCATACGGATGGCTACAAATATTGCTGTAAAAATGAGATCTAAGCATACAGATCTTAGATATCTGAATGTAAGGCAATCTGTAAAAAATGGTTTGATAAGACTGGAATATTGTATGACTGAGGAAAATATTGCTGATCAATTTACAAAAGCCCAAAGTGCAGTCAAACACAAAGAAAGTTGTGATGACTACGGGTTAAGGTTGTAAATAGATATATATATATTATTATATTACCCAAAAGGGGAGTATGTTAGGAATAACAAGGTTACCTAACGTAGTTTGGGTAAAATAATATATATAAACTATGATAGTAAGTTTAAGTGTGTGTCACTTTAAACTGCAAAGCATGTATTTTTGGGTGCGGTTGTAAAACTGCCATAAGAGGGAGCAAGAAAACCTGCTGGATTTGCTGACTATACTGGATTGATGGTTTGCTAATTGCGTGTTCCCTGCTGCTGAGTTTTGAACGTCGAAGGAAGAAAGGAGGTTTGACTTCTTTATATCTCTACTGCGAGGAGATATATTACTGGACTGATATTTGTAAGTTTACTGACCTCTTTTTCGACACTGGACTTTGCAACTGAATAATCCCCAAATGGACTGAACTAGTGAATGATATATGGACTGTTTGACTATGATAAAACTCTTACTGGAATAAACTATTTAACTAGCACAGTGTATCTGTTTTACTGAGTGTAAGCTACAAAACCGTTTATCTCACATATTTGACTGCCTGCCTGACTGCCGTGCACATTCTGCTAGGGTGTATCCCTAACAGGGACCACTGTCCTACATCATTACATATTAATCTGGGCTTCCTATGGATTGTTGGTTTCTTTCAAAAATAAAACAGTGGGTAGCTGCATCCCATGCTCTTATTTTTGGTTTTTAGATTGCACCTGGAACAAAACCAGATGTTCAATAGAATTTTCTGGCATGGATAGCAGGAAATCATCTTAGTTTGCTTTCTGGTAAGAGGCTGTTTTGAGATTGTCTGCACCTTCTGTGACAGAAAAACAAAAGCCGAACATCTGAACAAGGTAGATAATTTTTCCAAATTGTCATATCATGATCTCAAGTTTCAGGTGCATACATTGGGCACAGAGTTTGAAATTTACAGATAAAACAGAAAGCTATATACAAAATAGGCAGGTTAAAGAAAATAAAAAGGATGAGATTTTGCAAAGTCTTTTGGGGAAAGGGTGGGAAAATTATATATGTAAAAGACATGGTTAAGAGAAAGGCAAGCAAAAAAGCATATTTATTTATATGCAAGGTTTTTCTTCTCTAAGCGTTTGAAAAATGGTGCAAGCATAAGGTTGGTAAAAGCTGATAAATGCAATAAAAGTGAGATTTGCTGATTTGTTCATTTTTTGGACAGAGAACTGTTTAATCCTATATTTCTCCAGGATACCTGCTACTAAGGATTAGTAATTTAAGCATGGCAAATGCTTTCTTGCTCTCTTCCATGTTTCTTTTCTTTCCTCAACTTCAAGCTGCATATTCATAAAGCTCATATGCTATTCCCCACCCCAAAGTGACAGAGGTATTGATTATCTGAAGTAAACAGGATCCATTATTTTGGATTTCACTTTTAAACTAAACACAGTGGTTCAGTTGTTCACATCCCTCATCTGATGGTTAAAGGGAACAACAATGCTTATAATAAAAATCCATTTATTCCTTGCATGCATGCACATAGGTATTAGATGGTTTCCAGATAAATCTTTCTTGGATGGATGACATTTTCTCACTGAATGGATTCTTAATACTGTTTTGTTTGTGTCCAAATCTGCTATGGATTTGGGAACACCACCAATATCAGAACAGCTTTACACTGGGATTTCATAAATAAATTGTTTAGTCTGTATTCTGAAAAAAACCATGGCTCTATACACATATAACCTCATTTATCTGTTCATTTTAGACCATTAAATTATTATTTCATATCTTTTGGAGCAAATTCATTATAACATAATACATGCTCAAACAATATATGTTAATATATTATTAATTATTAAAGCATCTCTAGCTTATGTGTTTATTTCATCCAATTCTGAAACATACGTCTAAAATTATTTTATTTGAGAAGGCTGAAATGAAATTTTCACATCTCCTATATTTTTATAGATCTTTTGAACTATTTTTAAAAGTATGCATATATTAATGCCTTAAATCTATCTGCTATGCCATAGTACCAACTTACATCAAATATGTTTCTGAAGAGGTTGAGATGAATGCATCTCAAGATCAAATTAAGTACACTTTTAAGATTTTCATTGTTTTCTTTCATATTTACTTTTTTTCCTGATTGCTAATGTAAGAACATGTATCAGTACTTCAAATAGAAACTCACAGTGGGAACAGCACTATTGGCTGTTTTTAGTTTCCAAATTCTAGTGTTTATTTTGTTGTTTGAATTATCACTTGTGTGTTTCAATGAATCAGTATGAATTCCTGATCCACTTTTGTGAACTACCTCTCTAATGGTGGTGGGGGAAGGCTATGGTCGACCTCTATGGATATCTATAGTTTGAAAATAATTATGCTAAGATGACTTGAATAACTGAAAACCAGTTGTCAATCTTGATCCATAATTTGGAAAATGTTACCCAAAGAGATTATTAGCTAATGACAAACTCCAGACAAAAATCTTTTGTCTGCTAACCTTGCTTTCTACAATTATCCATTATATGCCTTGTCTTTATAGAGTTACCTAATTATGAAACACAGCAAATGTCTTTCACCAGCTTGCTACACTTTACTTGAATCTACAACTTGACTCGCTTAAGGATAAAGCACTGTTGGAGCATATGCAGTTGGAGTACAACATCTACTACTCTATTCCATGCATATGAAATGAACTATGGGAACAGATTCTTCCCCTGCGCCGCCCGCTCCAAGCTAATAATGATTTGTGAGCCTTTTTTCTCATCTTGGTCACTTCACCAGGAAAAAAAAACTAAATTCATGGGAAATACTTTAGAAGTTACATTTAGACAATGCTGAAAGAATCTCAGACAGAAAACAAGCACTAGCTCTACCAAACTTACATTTGAAAAGTGGAAAGAAATGAAGTGGTCTTCAGAAGCAAAAAAGGCCAAGTTGTACTCATCACTTTTATAGTGTTGAAAGGTGTCAAAATGCCTTTCTTTCGAGGATTCGATTTTCCCGCTGGGAGAGCTCTGGCGCAAGCATACGGACAACTGCTTGAAAGCTGGATCTTTTTATTTTTCAGGAAGGCGGAGAACAGAGAGAAGTCTGCGTTCCTGGGCTAGCTAGCTTCTTATGGTAAGTCCCTGGTTTTTTATACCCTTTTCTCCCTTTGTAAGTTGATTTTGTGTGAGTGTTTGTATTTGTGCTTAATGTTTCAAATTCTGTTTGAGTTTGTCTTTATTCCTGCCAGAGGGCAAACTCCGCAGGGTGTGGAAGGCAAACTCCGTGGGGGTGGCCAGATTGTATTATTGGTTTTCTCTAATCTCTTTTAGCTTTAAGATAGTTTTTTCATATTTGTTCTGTGGCAATTTCCTGTCTGTCCCTTTTGTAATTTATATTTTGTGTCTTTTGTCTGTTTGTTTTGCTTATTTGGTATGTCCTGTGTTTGTAAGGGTTTTCTAAATTATCTTTTTGTTTCCTTTTCTTATTTGTCTAGTTTTCTTAATTACTTAGGCTTTTGTCTATAGGGATTCTTTAATACGTTTTTTATTTGATTCCTTTTCCTATGTAAGTTTGTTTTATGGCTGACCTGATGTTCCCCTTGGGCTTTTCCTGTTTTTGTGACACTACTGTCTTCGTGAAGTTCCCACAATTCCACAATAGAATTCAACTTAAAGTCAGCCAAAGTTTATTTTCCTACAGCTTTTTTACAGTACATTTGGGAACAGCAGGCTTTGCTAGGAAATTTAGGGAGAAAGAAAAGCAAGAAATTCCACCAGCAGCTGGGTGATTTTATCACCCTGTTCCATAGTTTATAAGTAAGAAAATGGAATATAGGAGGTTTTTTGGTTTTTTTATACAAGCTATACAGATCTCTGATTTGCTTTCAAAAATAAGAGGTTTTTCATTCCTTTTAGCATTCTTTTCATCTTTCATAATGACTTCTTGTAATATGGCAGTACCTTCAGAAATCACTTTGAGATAATATCTTTTTTCTCCTTTTGTAAAAATGCACAAAATAATAGTACTTGCCAGATAAGAACTGCCGACTGTTTATGGCACACTTCCCACTGTGTTTTCCCAATATGAATCTAGGTGCACACCATAGGAACAAGTATACTCAGTGAAACTGTTACATGTGTGATTTTTGAATATGTCTTCTCCTGTTTTATAAGTACATTTTGTAGTTTAGTTTCTATGCAATAGCTGTAATTATTTACCTTTATAAATATAATCACAGCACAAATAATATTAATTTCATTGACAGTGTGACCCTCCTTCAAAAGGTGTGTAAGTGTGTTTCAGTAATTTAGGAACAGAATTCCAGTATATTCTGGTCTTCCCCTATGCCACGGTCCCCAAACTTGGCAACTTTAAGACTTGTGGACTTCAACTCCCAGAATTCTCTAGACAGCTATGCTGGGAGATGAGTCCACTCCACAAGTCTTGAAGTTGCTAAGTTTGAAGACCTCTGTTCTATGCTGTTTGGAATATTCTATTATGAGGACAGTTGGCAGTTTCCAGAAGAGAATTCCTAACTTAAAGTTATTTTAGATATCCTGGTCTAGAATATGGTTCCGGGAAGGAACCTATTCACCATATTGCTGAGAGGGAACTTCTTGTTGAATGAATCACAGTTTAATCTAGCCACAAAATAGATTTATACACAAAAACACATATAAACCAGACACAGTTTCAAAATATGAAGATTCCTGATTTACATTCCAAAAGTTCAGGTGAACCTTATCTTTAATTTTAAAAATTCAACCTTTACCTTCAATGGAAACTTTATTTAACAAGAGTGTTTTACATGGGGTTACCTGGAAGTCATTGCACCAATAAATATCACCACTGAAAACTACATTCTGTACCTGTTAACAATATTTTAACCGTTCATCCTTGACATTTCCAGAATTATATGAACTTCTGTTTTCTTATTGAGGATTCAATTTAAATGTATGTTTTTCATTTTCTTAATTTCAGAAATATTGTCCTGTCCACATGGATTTTACCAGAAATTTTCTGGCAAGTGTTGATCAGCAAGGTTCATTTTGTTCACATTTGATTTCTTTAAAAGCTGCAACTAATTTTTTTTAAATAACACTTAACAAAAATAAAATCATAATACCATTATTTATGTGTTGAACCTACTCTTTTGACAAGGACTAATGACAGAGGTAGTATTCAGCAGGTTATGTCCAGTTCTGGAGAACCAGTAGCGAAAATTTTGAGTAGTTCAGAAAACTGGCAAATACCTCCTCTGACTGGTCCCGCCCCCATCTATTTTCTGCCTCCTGAGTCTCCTGAGGAGAACAAAGCTAAAAAGCAGGTTAGTGGGGGGGGGGGGAGAATGGGAATTTTGCAATATCCTTCCCCTGCTATGCCCACCAAGCCATGCCACGCCCACCAAGCCACGCCCACAGAACCAATAGTAAAAAATTTGAATCCTACCACTGATTAATGATGTCAGATATCTCCAAATTGCTATTAGCAACTTAAGCACAGAAAATAAAATTTCTTGATAGAATGGAAGAAAACAGTGACAGGAGATGGTGGTTTCAACAGTGAGATTCAGTTACAGATTATGCAGTTCTTTATTATCCCTTTTTTTACAGTATAATGCAGCACAGTATAATGATACCTGATGTACAGGAGAGGAAAATGATGGTCTTCTAGATATAACTATGATAAAATTCTTAGTATCTCTCACAAGTGGTCATGGGAGTCATTGGGATTACAAAAAGCAGGAATTGGGAGAACTACTGGTTCCTAACATCTGCTTCCTGGTATAAATTTTGCAGAAGTAAAATATGAACAAGTTGTAATATAAGGATTCACTAGAAGCTGAAGTCAGATTCTCAGCATGTACAATTAAAATAAATAACTCAACAACAAAAAAAAAAGCATGATGATATTCTCTGTATCGCTTTCTGGTTAACTTATCTTAATAAAATGTTTTGCAAATAATTTTTTTTTCTTGTGCAAGCATCTTAAATTCCTGACACTATTATGAGATAATACTTGTTGAGATAAGGGCAAGATTTGTCATTTGTTTTCTCCTACCGAACAATCTAATTGGTTTTTTTTTAATTAGCAAATAAAGGAGATATTTCTGATTGCAAATCAGCAGTCCTATTTTACTACTCAGTAGGAATCAAAACAATGTAATTGTGATGAAAAACATGATATAATAAAATATGTTTGTGGCCAATTTACTAACCTCATATTAATTTTCCCTATGTTGTTTACAGTGACATTAGCACGAGCTATTTTTTCTTCTAATAACTATTGTCTATGAAAGCTAAACTATAGAAATTGGCAATGTCAAATGTACTATCATGCAGTGAGAAATTGGCTTGGGATTTATGTTCTTTTTTAATTCAGTTCACTTGTTCCAAAGCATTTGGAAAAAGAAAAAAGTTCTAATGAGAATATTATCTCATAGCATTGCAGTTTATTAAAAGACATTTCCATATTTTGGTAGTTTTTTTACACAAATCTTTTAAATGTTCTGCTGTTCTTCTTTTGTTTGTCATACAGTCCATAATAGCAATAGAAGTAGCACCTAGGCTTACATAGTGCCCTTTAGTGCTTTATAGCACTTTCTAGGAAGTTTACAATATCAGCAACAATGCCCCCCAACAATCTGGGTCCTCATTTTACTGACCTCAGAAGGCTAGAAGGCCTAATCCCTTCCTCTTCCATTTGTCTATCTACAGACAAATGAGCTGAGAATATAGCTCACAAAGCTACAGACCCGCGGTTTTTCTGGATAGAGTCCAGAATCTCTGAGAAATTCAGTCCATTTGACTAACAAAGACAGGGGAGGGCCTTCTATTTTCTTATTTGAAATTTCCATGATGGAAGCCAAAGAGAGTCAGCTCACCAAATCATTCATTCAATCAATATCAATCTGTCCACTGCCTGACTCATGACTATCCTGGGAGGATCACAAAGTAAAAACATAGGAAATAACAATAAAATAATAAATAGAATAATAAAGGCAAAGACAAAAAGACAAAAACAAGTGCATATCCTGATCCCAGTTTTTGAAACACAATAGATTTTTCAGGTAATTGATACTTCAGAAAGGATTTTAAATTAAGCTTTGCCTTTCTCAATTGCAAATATTGGAGTTTATTGGGGGACAGCAGAAATCCTCTATATTCAAGTGAAAAATGAGTGAAAAATGCTGCCAGAATATATGGGAAAGGATTTGTATTCATATGTCAGATAAGTTAATGTATATCTGTGACCGTTATTTAAAGCATATTTATCAGACATTTTATACATTTAATAATTGGTTTATGTAATTCATAATTAACAGAATTCTACCAAAATTATGTTAGAAGAGAGAAATCAATAATTGCAATTTCATATCTTTAACATTTACTATTTTGGTCTATCGCCAATGCCATATAGTTTATATCATTTTTCTGCATTACATCTTTCTAGAAAGAAAAGAAAGTTCCCCTTCCCGCAAGGCTCAGGGGTTTCCTCCCCTAATTCTGCAGGGATTTTGTGTATATGTGTGTGTGTGTGTGTGTGTGTGTGTGTGTGTGTGTGTGTGTGTGTGTGTGTGTGAGAGAGAGAGAGAGAGAGAGACAGACAGACAGACAGAGACAGACAGACAGACAGACAGACAGACAGACAGAGAATTTTAGTAATATAATTATGCTTAGGACTTGATTTATGTGTGAATTTTAAGGTACATTTTAAAAGTCATTAAAATATAAAATGTACAAATCTGAACAAACAGTCAAATAACAAAGAATTTCTCCTGCAAAAGGTGAATAAATGGGCTTTTTTAGACATTTACTGATCTATAAAGAAGAGGTCAGGTGCACATTAGGAGGCAAAACATTTTGATTCCCAGGGAGCAATAACAGAAAAGAGGCAGAATCCAATTATTTATGATGGAGGACAAGATTGCTAGAAGTCTAAAATTATACAAAAGAGCCATGGAGAGAGGTACATTGAAGTAAATGATTCAAAGTCTCTGAAAATCAATAGGAGAAGTTTATGTACAGGACAAAACAAAACAATACAAAAACCTTGAGTAACATGACTATAAAGATAAATGGAACAGATGGGTTCAATTAAAAATTCAAAAGCAAGAGTTATTCAGAATTATCTCAGCTCTGTGTCAGTTTTGGTGATAGTTCTGGATGAAATTACCCTCCTTTTAAAGAATACATTAGCAATTCATAGTTTCTCCTCATAATAGAATATAGGGTATTTGGGCCTTTGCTCAACTAAGGCTCTTGGGCAGATTGTCCCGCTCTGGACTCAGAAGACTTAGCAACAGTGATCCACACTCTCAACATTGTCACAAGCTGTGATGAAGTAGTATTTGAGGATAGCCCAAAAACAACAGTTGGTATATAATGAAGCTGTGGGTAAACTGTAAAAGCCACTGTTGCAATACCAATTCTACAGTGACTGCATTGGTTACTATATATTTCTGAGTTCAACTCAAAACTCTATGCTGATTTGAATCTTTAAAGCCTTTCACAGCTTGGATTCAGGACAATTCAGGAACCATGTCCTCTAAACTCATAGTGATCAATTAAGAAAACAAAAAACAGAATAAATTTAATTGTGTATGCAAGGCCTGGTATATGGTTAATATTCACATTGTCTATTCTTGGCTTCAGACTCCAACCTCAGGTATTTTCAGCCGCCAAACAAAGTTGGATCTTACAGATCCAGAAAGCTCCAGACAAGAAAATAATGCCATTATAATGCTATTACAATAGATAAATGCAACTGATTACCAAACATTCAATAACATTTCAAAAACTTTCAGTTATTCATCTTCTGTTTCAAATTATTCAAATTTTGAAATGCAAAGAAGAGGATTTTTTTAAAAAAAATCATTCTTGGTGGATACGTAAAAATGTTTTAAAAATTTGGATTCAAATACATTTATTAATTTAGCAGATTTTAAAGAATATACAATTGAAGTCAGATATGCTTCTTTTAGGATTGATTGACAAAGAAACTGAAAAAAACTTATGTAACTTTGCTTTTATATATGATAATAACAATGTAATTTTTATATATACAATATTAGATATATTTAAAAATACCCACAATGAAAGAGTGGATGTTAAAGATAGTGAAATTTGCTCACCAATTTGCTCACAATGAAATTGTCAGTTTTGATTAGGTAAAAGATTATTGATCAATTTAAGTTCTTATTAGAAACCTTTTTGGGACTTTTTGCATAAAACATAAAAATTATGATAATATGTTTTTTTTAAAACTGCACAACCTTAAAATAAAAGATAATTTAAATCTGTACTTAAAATTATGGTTGTAAAAAAAATAGTTTTTTATTTTTATTATCTTAATTTTTTTATGTTTTACGTAAAATATTAATAATAGTTCTCTAAAACAGAGTAATATTTTCAAAACTAAATATATTATTGAAATATTGGTCCTGAGCCTAATTTAAATATATGGCACAGTTGGTGCATATTTATCAATACACAATTTATCCCATTGGTTTATTCATTTAGATTTTATATCTGAATAATATGAAAATCACACTTGTATCACTTTTTCAGGGTTACAATTCCTGAAGACAGCTTATTTAATGCTTGATTGTAGGCTAGATATTGATTTAACCAGTTTCTTATAACAGAAAGCCAATTAAAGTCACTTTTAGTCATCAGCATTGTACAGGCAATTGTATCTATACCAGACTTTTCAATATGTGCAGTGACTTTAAATTATATTGTAATAGGTTGATTTAAAATGAGGTTAGACAGTGTCATGGGGATAGGCATATCCACAGCTAGCACATCAATAGCTATTAGCTATGTCTCCTATTTCATGTTCAAGAGACACCAGGTCAATGAATCCCTGTTGCAAAAGCAACAGTAAGAGTCAATTATTATTTTTATATGATATTCATGAACTCCCAAGGCCAACTAGGATGCAAGATAGGGACTGGTTTTAACATAGCAAGATTCTCTTTATATTCTTATTTAAGAATCTGTAGAATAAATTCGTTCTAAAAATCAAAAGTCAGAAATCTACAACTCATGGGTAATAAGAGTTCTTCACCAAGGTTTGGTGCATCCTTATCATCTGTCACTAAATACAGTCCAATGCTATTTGCTCTTGAAGTTGGTATCAACCAGCTTAGAAAAGTTTATCTTTGATCACATCTTTGAGAAACAAATATCAAAAAAGTGAAATATATAATAATACACATTTTGACAGCATCCAGATTGGCTTTTGCATAATGTTGGAAGCAGCCTCATGTTCCAACAGAGGAGATGATCATTCAAAAAATTTCAAGTTGTGCAGAAATTGACAAATTACCTTTGGCATTAAAAAATAAAGACACTTCAATATACTACAACAGCTGGAACTGCTGGTACAAATGGATAGATCAAAGATAGACTTCACACTAAAAGGCAAAAGAGAATAGGATAAATCCATAGTAGTGATACACAGATATATGTAAGGATTAGGTGTGTGTATATGGAATAAAATAAGGATAAAAAAGAGGTCTTACAAACTGTTGAAGATGAGAATGTTTTTAATTGTTTTCTATTTTTTTCTTTCTATTTTCTTCTCCCTTTCTTCTTTTTCTCTCTTTCATATTATGTATGTGTTGTTGGTTTGTTTTAATTGTAAAATCAATAAAATTTATTTTAAAAAAAAGAAAGAAAGAAAAGACTAATTGAAAGGTTAAAAATCTAAAATGGGTAGTGCTAGAAAATAGAAATTGACCAATGAAAAAATATATAAAACAGCATTTATTTAATAGCTGGGGGTCAGTTCACATTTTAAATTTCATCTTTCTGGTTCCCCCCACCCATGAAGGCTAACCATTTGCTTGCTTAAAAACATAGTTGCTTTCAAAATTTGGTTCATTTCATTTTTTTCTATATTGTACTGAAGATAATAATTGCAAAAATTGGTAGGAGTATTTATATGATACTATAAAATCTTTGCCAAAATGATTCACTGATTTGATATTGATCGCTAATTTTAATTATTTTTGCACAGAATGTGCTTATTTCTTGATCTTTTATAGTTCTAGTCCTACTCAGTTGCCTTTTCGGCAACTCATCTACTTTGTGAGTACTGCTACTGGCATGTCCCCCAAGACTAAGAGTAACTCTCAAATCAAAAGAATTTGTTCTACTTGGCTGTACAGCCTTTTAGCACTAGTCTTGCATGATCTATGAATCATAAGCTTGCCAGTATCTGGGATTTAGAAGGAGATTTGTTATAGGAGAGAGAACAAATTCTTAATTGAGGATGTATCCTATGAATAGAACTGATTGGAACAGATGGCAAGCAGATTGGTCATTTTTTTCTCCTGGGGAAATTTAAAAGAAGGTTTTTTTAAAAAAAAAGCATTTTAGAAATGCAGGAGAAGGAGAGATGTTCACGATAGTTAAGGAATATTGGTTTTGATAACAAATGTTTAAACGGTGATCAAAAAAGTATTGAAAAAGCTCCAGAAAGTGCTATAGTGACATTTACAGATATCAGCTGTATATGAAGATAGTGCAAGAATGGATATGCATCAATTGCAGCCCTTCTAAACAAAAATCTGACTGATCTTTTACAGGTATACTAAAACACTATGAAATTTGGATACCAAGACTCTGAAATATTATCACCAAAATATAGGCCAAATTGTAATGAATAAAGAAACGAGTTATAAGTTACATGATCTGGAAAGTGTAAACACAAGGATTTTAAACTGTGTAACAGGCATAGGTCTTACAACATTGTCCTCTATCTGTGGTTGAAAAGCTTCATTAATGACATATTAATCAAATTTTAAGGTAGACTACCTTCTAGGGTTAAATTAGAAATGTATTTTGATAGAGGACCACTTATCCTTTGACAAAATTCCCACATTTTCCCAACATTTTTCTTAATGAAAGATTTTTTTAAAAAAATTAGTTTGCAATTCTTTGAATTTTGTGACATTGAAGTCATATGTTAGGAAACATGCATTATCTGAAATTTATGATACTCTAGCAATTGTTCGGGTTATTCCAATATGTGGGGAAAATATACAGCTATGCTGAACCCAAAAGGTATGCCTGTGAATGTGATCCCCCAAAATCATGGAGATAAAGATATAGAACTAGGGACTTTACGTGCAAAACATTTTTATGCACAGAGATTAATTGACTAGTTTTTGGCAGAAGATTTTACTGAATGCTATTTAAAATAATCCTGAACCTTTCAGGGTGGCTTTTAAGAAATGGGTGAGAGGAACATTAGAGAAGGAAAAATTACCTCCAGTGTAACACTGTACAATAAGGGAAGAAGGATTATTGGCCATCTGGATCTTCCTGAACTAACAACATCTTCAGCTCCCAGTTGAATGAGCAACATGGGAATGTAAAATGAAGCATGCTGATAACTACAATTCAGAAACATATGGAGGATACAGGTTCCCACTTATCTATGCAAAAGCTAATGTATAAAGATTTGGTGGTGAAATAATCTAATGCTTCCAAATTATTTCTTGCTAATGTGGGAATTACACCATCAGACATTTTTAAGGTGAAAGGAAGGACTCATTAATCCAAACACATCAATTTTCAGGATAGTAATAAAATAAGCTAGCAACTCCAGAAATTAAAAGATAAGTTTCAAAAAAATGGCTTGATGTTTGCAATCTAATAGATCAGCCTATTCATCACCCAAGATTTCTAATTTTATAATTAAAATAAAGTAAATATTAATCAACCCGACCAACACCACAAGTGCTGCATAAGATACTTATAAGATATCACAATGCTATAAACATTGAATCATAGAATGCAAGAATTGGGCAGAATCTTGGAGATAATTTAGTTCAAACCCTTGCTGCATTCAGGAATGCAGTATTATAGCATCCTCAAAGCTGAAATCTTCTTTATCATTTGAACCCATTGTTTCTTGTGTTGTCTTCCAGAAGACTTGGAACAATTCTGCTCTATCCTCTATATATTATGATCCTTCAAATACTTAAATCAACTATTATGTTTCTTCTGCCTTCTTTGTTGTAAACAAGTTGATCTACATCCATATCTGGAAGTGTTCACAGTATCAAGTATATACTGATTCAACTCCAGTTTTTTTCCTGATCCAGGAGTTCTTACTTCATTAGCTGGTGGAACTAGCACACCTGCCATCTTTGCTTTTAAAATGTTTCATTTGTTCCCACTGAGCATTTTAAAGTGCAAAAGAATACTGCTGTTGCTCAGGCAACTCTATCTTGCTTCAGAAGGAAAAATATTTTCAGAATAAATGAAGATTCTTGGTCATGGGTTACATTTTCATAGCACCCAGAAGTGAGGAAGAAATTGTTTGTAATGTAGATAAATTTAGCCATAGCTAGTTTTAGGAAGAATATGGAACCAGTACTTAATATGTATATATTGCTTATTGCCAGTTATCAAAATTCTACTGGCAGAAGCAATATTGACCTATTGAAATAAAATTAAAAAATCTGAACAGAGAATTGGTTAATCTTAAGATTAGCACTTTAGCTGAACGGCAAAACTTCTCTCTCGTAAACTGACACTAATGTAACCTAACATCATCAATGGGGATGGGGATGAGGATGTGTTTGTGTGTGTGTGTGTGTGTGTGTGTGTGTGTGCAAGTTGGGGGAAGAGATAGAAGGAATCCAATCCTAACAATATGTAATTCCCTACTCTAATTCATATATCACAGTAGCCCCACATGAACACTATCCATACAGCAATCTTGACTATGTTAGTCATCATTGATTCAAGATCCAACTGAAATAACATTTGAGCTTCAGGTCCTGCACATGTCAGCAACTTCTGCATTGTATGAAATGTGTTGGAAGGAACTGGTATTTGCATGTACACTGTATCTTAAATGCTGACTCTAACATTTGATACAATACATAAAGAATAAAGTGCTTCCTTTGAACTATGCTAAAATTTAGAATAGGTAAACCTTTGAAATGTAATCAAATTATGTCTGAGTTCGAGACCCTTAATGTTGAAAAATGTCATTGGTATCACAGTTTACTCTTTATCTTATTGGGCCATAAAGAAGAATCACTTCTCACTCAGATTAATTTCTATGAATCTATTTTTATGTTTCCTGGTACTGGTATCTCAATTTAATTTATTTATTTTGTCACTTAGTTCGTACTCCTGCTGAATATGATCAAAATATATGAGGGTTTAGATTCACATTGCACTCCCATCCTTGCCTAACCATATTTACTTTGCTTAACTTGTTTGTGCTGCCGCTGTACACTAGAATCCTGCCAACCAAAAAGCAAGATGCTACATATTTATTGGCTGTTTACTGAGGCGATTAAAAATAACTGGGTTTACTTCAACTCACATCAGAGGAATGGAGCTGAATACCCTTTCTTTGAGATCTGTTATCTACAAAATTAAAACCATTTAAAATGAGTCCAGTCTATCAATTCTGTTGTACTTGGGAGAGGAACTGTTTGATGAATTGACACTATTACAGAGGAAAAATTACGTATGTCCCTAGAATGGCCATTAAATTATCCTAGAAAAGAGGACAGTGGTGAGGCGTGACATTATTTTCCACTAAACCTATCTCCAACTTTTTAAAAAAAATTAAGCAACAAAGAATAATGTGATATGTACAGTGCAATAACTTTCCTTTCCCACACCCACAGACATTTTATCACAAATGTACAGAACTGTCTTTGTTTCTTTCCCCTATAATTCATATATGGAAACATGGTTGATTTTTAGTAGCAAGACTTCAACCCAATTTCCAGGTCAGTACAGGATGTGCTAAAGCATTTCTATCAGATAGATTTTCAGGTTTTGACAACTTCTAGTGAGTGAGTGCAAGAAGAGTTCATAATATTCTTGAGGAAGACTGTTCTATATGTTGATATTTCTTATCATCTGGAAAATCCTCTAAACATATAACTTAAATCTACTTCCATCAAACTCAGTTCCCTGGGTGTGTTCCTGCCTTCTGGGGCCACAGAGAATAAGCTCATTCACTCCTCTGTATGACTACTACTTAGATATCTGAAGGTCACTATCTAATCCCCCACATTCTGTTTTACAGATTGAACATACTCGTTCCTTTAATTATTCTTGCTTTCCAGTCCACTCAACATCTTGGTATCCTTCTTCTGAACTTATTCTAATGTGGCTTATTTTAATACACTGCAGTGAGGAAGTGAAGACGAGAACAGAACAGAACAGAATACAATAGGACAGGTATGTCCTATGTCTGTGTGCCTGTAAATACATTCCCCAAAAGCATTTGCCTTTTTATGAGTTGCTGACTTACGGTCCACATAAAAACTTTCAGGACACTCAGATCTATTTCACTTGTACTGCTGCCATGCACTGCTTCCCCATTCTGTCAACTTTTCTGTCAATTGGAATTGGGGCAATTCTCACATACCTCAGCTTATTCTGAACGTTATCATTTTTGACACAAATTTACAGCTTTGTATTTTTCTTTGGTTGCCACTTCTTGTTCCATTAAATGTCACTTTTACTTTTCATTTTTTGTAAACTATGTGTATCCACACTGGTCTCTTCAGATATCTCCATTTTTCTTTCTAATAGGGATTATCTGTGGTTGTGATTTGATGTCATTTTCAGATTTTCCATGTTTACCAGATACTTTTCTCCTTCAGGATTTTATATGTTTATAAAACTCTGCTCTTCTATAATCCAGTATACAAGTGTATTCATTCTTCTCTATTCCTTCTCCGCTTGATATAATTTTGTTCCAAGGTTTCAGTCATCCTCAATTCTTCAATCAATCAATTTCTTCCAGGTGTTAGTAGATTTCCTTATTTTTTTTTCTTGTATTGTCTGATACATGACGTTGCAGCAAAAGAATACAGAAATGTGTTAGACTTATAGTAGAATTAGATTTCTAGCAGGTGTCAGAGCAGTCAAAGCCACCAATTATCACTATTGCATGGTTCTTTGGATGTTTGGTTATCTGACAAAAAAAAGCTTTATTTATCAGCATCATCTGCCTTGGTGCAATAATATCAAATGTTTGCTTTGACAGAAGAAAGGTAGGGCTTAGATGCTTTGCTCATTTGCTTTGCATTACCATTTCTTTCCTGCACTACATTACTGCCATGCATGGTCCAAGCTGCAAAAATCTAGATACTAGATGTCAACAAAAATATATACAGAATTTTAGCTCATCCAGTTTTTTGTAGCCTATATAGGACATCAGTTCAGAAGGGAAGATAGAAGCTGTAGAGCCCAAAAAACAAAACAAAACAAAACAAAACAAGCATTCAAAGAAGAAATCTGAGGCCATCCGAATATGGAAGTAGACAAAGACAACTTTTAAAAATTTGGATTGCAGGTCATTCTAAAAGTCACTCCATTCCCTCCTCCATATATACAGTTTAATTTTCAAATAGTTGGGTGAATTGGTCCACTTTCCATTTTCACAAGGAAAACCATGTGCAACACAAACAGACAGAAAGAACGGGAGAGCACAGCTTCCATGAACTTCCATGAACCTGGCCTGATTTAAGGAAATAAATTTTGCCATTGGGGTTAAAGAATCAATTGGGACCATAGCCTTTGATCCTGAGTGGGAACTGCATTGATTTTTTAGGGAACAAAACATCTTAAAACAGATTTGTGGAAAAAAATTGAATTAAAAAGCACCCAGGACACTATGCGATGGCTATCGTTATAAAATGGTTATCAGAGAACTCTAACATAATTCCAGGATTACTGTATTATTTATTATTCAACCCTGGAAGAACTAGAAAAAATGCAAAACAATTGATGACATATTTCATTTTTAAAACTTGTTGTTTACATATTTTTAATTACAATACACAATTACAAAATGAAAAAATATATTATGTGCATACATTCTACACACATATAAGTAATTTAAAATGCAATTATCAAAAGAAAAAAATAATATAAATATAAAAATATTAATTCACTTCATTTACAAAAATTGGAGTGAATTTTACAACTTGGAATATATGGTATAAATGGTTGTATAAAAAGGAAGTAAAGATGTCTAGTGAAACTGATTAAACAAACAACAAGGGAAAATGGAAATAAGGATAAATGTATATATAGCTATGTATGTATGTAAAGTAATATAATTAATCAATTAAATAAATATTGCATTATAATTGTAATAATAACATAAAAAGCAAGGATCTTGGAAACAAGTTATAGATTTACTTGTAACAAATGACTTTAATTGACACTAAAAAATGTACACTGCTATGAAAACATTGCAAAAATGTGAAAACATGTTTCTCATTTTTAAAAAATATATTCTTTTTGTTTTGTTTTGAAACTTTCAATAAACATATTTAAAAAAGAAACAAAAGCAGAGTTATAATATCCTGTCCCTCAGAGATATAGAGATTAAAAGAGAGAGCAGAGATAGATAACTGATGTCAGAAGCCCTTTCATTAATCCTATTCAAATGCTAAAAGTTTTTAAGGCAGCCCATGGGTACTATTCAGGAGAGAAAAGTCAGGCTGAGATGTAGTCACAGTCCAGTTAAAGACCGATATATCTGGGGAATCAGTTTATAGGCTCAGGGCCCAAAGTGGGACTGTAAAGGTCATCTGAAAGGACACTTTTTCACTAACTTTCATCTCTGCCATTTCATAAAAAGGTCCTATCAATCAGCTCTTCCCAGGATCAGCTGACTCATTATGTTTTGACTGTCTTAAAGCATGACCCTGCAAACAGGTGTCTCAAAGAACAATGTTTTCTTTACCACTGTTGATAATGACACCTTGTGCTTAGAGAAAAAAATAGATGAGAGGAATAAAGAAATCTCTGTCTTTCATACACAAATATATGGTGGGGGGGACCTATCTTTTTTTTTTTTTTTGCTTTATTCTGCACTAGAATAGTTGAATGGGATAAAACTGTATGTCATGGCCCTGTCAGAGCCTGAGTCTGAGGAGGAGGTGGAGCTAGGGCCAATGGAGGAATGACTGCAGGAGCAGGACAAGGCAGTCCTGGGTTCCTTGGGCCTGGGAAGGGTCGCCAGTGAGGGAGAGGGGGTGCAGGATGACCAGGCAACAGGGGAGGAGAGGGCAGGCAGCAAAGTAGAGGAGTAATGAAACTCTGGCCATGAACCTTCCCCACAATCCCCAAGAATGGAGAATGGAGAGGAGGCAGGATCAGCATAGGTCAACTCAGATGACTCAAGAAGAGGGTATCCTACCAATCTTCACAGGAATGAGGTTTAGAAAGAGGCCATTGGGAGGGCATTTTTTGGGAATAAGCGTTGCTTTTTTCAAGTTTCATATGCTGTTATCGATGCCTGGATTCTTTGCTGTGCTTGCCTTGTTTGCCTTGCTAGCCTTGCTTGTCTGGCTGGCTACATGCGAGGTTTATTTTATTTATTTATTTATTTATTTATTTATTTATTTATTTATTTATTTATTTATTTATTTATTTATTTATTTGATTTGCCAATTGTTTACAAGATAATAAGTATAAGTGTATACATAGTTGTGAATACATGAAATGGGTACATATAAGAAAAATAAAAGAAGAATAAGAGAAACAATAGGACAGGGACGGTAGGCACGTTGGTGCGCTTATGCACGCCCCTACAGACCTCTTAGGAAAGGGGTGAGGTCAATAGTAGACAGTCTAAGGTTAAAGTTTTTGGGGTTTGGGGAAGAAACTACAGAGTCGGGTAGAGTATTCCAGACATTGACCACTCTATTGCTGAAGTCGTATTTCCTGCAATCAAGTTTGGTGCGGTTAACTTTGAGTTTGTATCTATTGTGTGCTCTTGTGTTGTTATGGTTGAAGCTGAAGTATTCATTGACAGGTAGGACATTGCAATGTATGATTTTATATACCATGCTTAAATCAGACCGAAGACGGCGTAATTCAAGGTTTTCTAGTTCTAGAATTTCAAGTCTGGTGGCATAAGGTATTCTACAACGAGTAGAGGAGTGGAGAACTCTTCTTGTGAAATATTTCTGGACTTTCTCAATTGTGCTAATATCAGATACTTAATGTGGGTTCCAGACTGATGAACTGTATTCGAGTATTGGTCTAGCAAATGTTTTGTATGCTCTGGTTAGTAGTGTGATATTACCAGAGAAAAAGCTACGTAGGATTAGGTTAACAACTCTTAATGCCTTTTTGGCTATGTAGTTGCAGTGGGCTCTAGCACTTAGATCATTAGAGGTGAGTATTCCAAGGTCCTTTACAGAGCTTGGGTCATCAACAAGATCTTGACTATTCAGCTTGTATTTTATTTTCTGATTTTTTTTGCCAATATGTAAGACAGAGCATTTATTTGTTGAGATTTGAAGTTGCCATTTGTTTGACCATTCTGATACATTGTCAAGATCTTTTTGTAGGGTAGCAGTATTGTCTGTGGTATTGAACAGCTTTACATCATCAGCGAAAAGAACACAATTGCTCTTAATATGATCACAGAGGTCATTTATGTAGAGTATGAAGAGAGTTGGTCCTAGAACACTGCCTTGGGGGACACCACTATTGACAGGTACAGAATTTGATAGGACGCTCCCAATTTTGACCATTTGTTGTCTGTTTGACAGGAATGCTTCTATCCAGTTATTCAGTTGTCCAGAGATACCATAGGATTTTATTTTTAGGAGTAGTTTGTCGTGTACCACTGAATCAAAGGCTTTACAGAAGTCTATGTAGATTGCGTCTATTGCTTTGCCCTGGTCGAGTTGTGTCGTCCATATGTTTTTGCAGTGTAAGAGTTGCAGATTACAGGATATTTTTTTTCTGAAACCAAATTGTTTATTGGAGAGTAGGTTGTTTGTCTCTAAGTGGAGGATGATGGATTGGTTAATAATTGATTCCATGACTTTACAGGTGACGCAGCATAAGGAGATTGGTCTGTAATTTTCAACTAGGCTTGGGTCTCCCTTTTTGAAGATGGGGATGACTGTGGCTTGTGACCATAGGTTAGGCAAGGAGCTGGTCCTGAAAGATTTTTCAAAGATTATGCTTAGAGGTTTGGCTATGGCAGTGGATAGCTTTTTTAAGAAGTAGGCACATATTCCATCAGGTCCAATAGATAGAGATGGTTTTAGGTTGCGTAGTGCTTTTTCAACATTGTCTTCTGTAAAATCGATATGTATTAGATCATTGTTGTTATCTGTGGTACGGCTAGGAAATACTGGGCATGATCCATTGCTGTTTACAAATACTGAGCTGAAGAATGTGTTAAAGATGTTGGCTTTAGTGGTGTCGTCGTTGCAGTCTTTACCATCAGGTCCTTTCAAGGGTGGGATAGACCTTGAGTCTTTTAGTTTGTTGTTTACAAAATTGTAAAAAGCACGAGTGGAATTGGTGCTTAGAAGGTTTTCCTCTTGTTTAATGTGATAATTGATGCATTCGGTCTTTATCTGGTGGCATAAATTTTTGTATCGGCTTTTGAAATTGGCAACGTGACCAGATTTGTTTTTCTGCCAGAGTGATCTCTTTTTGGATTGAAGTTTCCTTATTGTTATGGGTAATCTGCTTTTTTGTTTTGTTTTGGGAGTTGTTGTTTGTACATATAGTTTGATGACTCTTTTGACTTCAAGTAAAAATATGTTGTAATGGTCTTCAACAGTATTGCATCCAGTGAATAGAGATTGCCAATCGTTGCAGTGACACAGTTATAATCTGGGTGGTGTTGCAGTCCAGTGAACTCTTCCTGTGACAAGGACTCTTTGAAACCAAATTCCTTGAACTGTGGCTGCTGTCAGAACTGTCTGTTCCTCTGGACTAATAGCAGCAGGACCTATTGGATATATATGTTTAGAGGTTGACTCCTGAGCTTGCAGTGAATGGTGGGCCTTTGGGGGGAAAGTTGGAACAATAAAAGGGAGTTAAGCCTTCAGTCTGGCTGTGTTGTTTCTGTATCCAGCCTCAGATCACCACACCGTAGCATAATGTCTACAGAATGTAAAATATTCCTTTAAATATGGAATCTACCACACATGCTTTACTTACAAAGAGCATGGTATATTCCACTCTTTTGAAAATGCTTAATGTAACATTACATCCAGAATTTTCCAGATTTCCCATATTCACATTGCTGAAGGGTGTGCAGGAAAGCGGAAAGAGGAACAAATGACAAGCTCCCAGGAGGGAAAGTATATTATTTGGAATGGTTAGATTATAACCAGAAAATCAATAAATTTTGAATCCTAGTCTGGATTTAATGAATAATCCAGAAACAGCCATGAAGTTATTAAAATTGGAAAGTAAGACTGTAGGAAAACTGAATTCCTTTATACCTTTAGTTTTGGAAACTTGGAATAATCATTCTCTCTCATACTACTTATCTCACAGAGTTTCTGTTATGGGAATAAAAAGAAAATACAGGGAGCTCTCTATGCAAACAGTGTTGTACTCTTGGAGAAAAACCAGAATAAAAATCTAATAATTTTTAAAAATAAAATCAATATACAAAATAAAATTCTGAAGTTCTTTAACTTTATTAAAATGTTACTTTAAATTGTATTTTATATAAAAATTATCTTAATCTAATGCTGATCACATGGCAAACAGAACTTCTTGGAAATCCATTAAATGACTGGATTTTCCCTTTTTATTATTCTATAAATAGGTTCTTGCAATTTAGTTGAACTAAAATTGATTTTTTCAACAGAATGTTTATATATATATATATATATATATATGTTTTCTTAAGTTTTCGCGGTACTTACATGTATGGTGTTCGGCTTGGTTCGGGTATTTTCCCACGTCATTGTAGTTCTTTTAAAGTTGTAGCAACGTTTCAGCAGAATCTCATCTGCCATCATCAGGCTTCTGTATTGTGTCCGTCTGTGAGTCAGACTTTTACAGTAGTTTCAGATTTGAATTTGGGGCAGCCTATTGCTGTGCCAGAATGGTTTTTCTTCATCCTGATTGGTTGGGAGTCTTGGTCTGTGTTTATTGGTCTCGGAGTTTGCTGTGTTCTGCTTGATTGGTGTCTCTAATATCTTCTGTTTTTTGGCTCTTTTTGTATCTTGATTAGCTGGCAGCATTGTGTTGCTTTAATGGAGGCCTTTAGTGCAGCTTGGCTTCGGGTAAATGGACGGCTATCATTAGTTAGGAAGCTGGGTTTCATCTGGGTGCCTGGTTGGGGTGTGTTTGAGCTGGAGGTATCAGGGGATCTGTTTGTGCCCAGGTGTTTGCCTGGCTTGTGGTGTGGAGATTTTTTGTTTGTGAGTGCAGGCTTCCAAATGATTGACAGCCTGGTGGAATCATCTCTTCTGTTCATGCTTTCTGGTCTTTTTCAATCTCTATGGCTTCTCTGATGATTCTGTGATTAGGGTTTTCTATAGTGGCCAGGGTTTTGGTGCCATTGAAGTTGATGCTATGACCTGTGGCTTCCATGTGTTGGACTAGTGAGGAAGTGTGTTCCAGATTTTTGACTGCATTTTTGTGTTCATCCAGGCGGGTGCTTATTCTTCTATTGGTCTGTCCAATGTATGTGGCCGGGCATGATGCACAGGGGACTTCGTATATGCCTTGGTTTTCCAGGTCAATTTTATCTTTGGGGTTGCTAAGGATGGCTGCTATTTTTCTGTCTGTTTTGAAGGCAGTCCTGATGTGATGTCTGTGTAGTACCTTACTAATTTTGTCTGTAGTACCTCTTATGTAGGGCAGGACAGCTGTTCCATAGGTCTGTTCATCTTCTGGGTCTCTATTATGTTTCAGTGTGTTTTTGTGGATCAAGCTGGTGATTTTGCTTTTGTGGAAGCCGTTGGCTGTCAGTACTTTAGTCAGGGTGCATAGTTCAGTCTTAATGTGTGTCTTGTCTGCCAGGCGTTTGGTTCTGGTAATTAGTGTTTTAGCCACGGAGTTTATCTGTGCTGGGTGGTGGTGGGATTGGGCGTTGAGGTAGCGGTTGGTGTGGGTTTTCTTCTGGTATATGGTGTGTCCTAGTGTGCCATCTGTTTTTTGTAGATTAGTACATCTAGGAATGGTAGTTGTTTGTTTGTTTCTGTTTCCATGGTGAACTTGATTTTGGGGTGTGCGCTGTTTAGGTGTGTTAGGAAATTGTTTAGGTTTTCTTGTCCATGGGGCCAAATCACGAATGTGTCATCGATGTATCTTAACCATAGTTTGGGTTTGAGGGTGGCATTGGCCAGGGCTCTGGATTCGAATTCTTCCATGAACAGGTTTGCAATAATCAAGATACAAAAAGAGCCAAAAACAGAAGATATTAGAGACACCAATCAAGCAGAACACAGCAAACTCGAGACCAATAAACACAGACCAAGACTCCCAACCAATCAGGATGAAGAAAAACCATTCTGGCACAGCAATAGGCTGCCCCAAATTCAAATCTGAAACTACTGTAAAAGTCTGACTCACAGACGGACACAATACAAGCCTGATGATGGCAGATGAGATTCTGCTGAAACGTTGCTACAACTTTAAAGAACTACAATACGTGGGAAAATACCGAACCAAGCGAACACCAATATATATATATATATATATATATATATATATATATATATATATATATATATATATATATATATATATATATATATATATATATTTGGTTATTCGGGTTTTCTCCCGCGTAAAATTGGAAGTATCTAGGCAACGTTTCGATGAAGTCTCATTCATCATCTTCAGGCTTGTGTCTTAGGCTTTGTGCTTCTCGGAGTAATGTGAGCTTGCAGCTGCTTCTTCCTTTTAACTGCTAGTGGGGGTGTGACTTGAATGGGTGGGGGCCTGGCTGTGTTCTGATTGGTTGGGGGTTTGGCTGTGTTCTCATTGGCTGGGGGTGTGTTCTGTACAGGAGGGTACTTGGTTGTGCTCAGGTTAGTCTTAGTTGCTGGGGGATTTGAGCTGGTGAGCTGTGATCCTGTTGTTTGGCTTCACGTTCGTGGTCGTGCCACATCTTCATGGTGGGCATCAGTTCGCTTCATGTATGGGTCAGAGGGGTTTGAAGTGGGTAGTGATGCAGCTGCGGTACGGCTTCTGGTCCGTGGTTGTGTCTCATCATCTCTGTGGGTGTGAGTCTGCTTTCTGCATGGAAATGTGGTGGTAGCATCTTGTGTGGGCCTCGTCACAGACGAACACAATACAGAAGCCTGATGATGGCAGATGATATTTTAGTTTTAATTATTAATTATAAGCCTCATCGCTGAAATGACAGTAGAAATGAATAGAGTTAGTTTTATAAGTACATAGATATTTTCAATTCTTTATGCTTTTAGCAACTAAAATCATTAAACTAACTACGACTGTGGCTTAATCATTGAAGCTTAGAACATGTATCACTGCTTGTTCACTAAAGTGGTAAAAACATTACCTTAATTTTCAGAGAAATCATCGTGCTAAATTTGTTTGACTTAAATCACAAATCCAGGTTTTGTTCTTTTTAAAAAAAAGCTATTAATATTTGTGAAAATCAAACTTCTTTTGATATTGTATGCAAGTCACATCTTCAATATATCTGCAGATTTCTCTTAACTAAGCAGTTCACTCAATCCATTTCTTTGACATATATTTTAATATTTTGAATAGTTTTTTTGTTTAAAGAATGAAATTGCTTTTGTATCTTGGCATGAGCTTTCCTTGAAAAGTTTAATCAGAATTTCTCTTTGTATTTTAGTTCCTTTGTATGTGCACTGTCTGATATTATTCAAATATTTAATAAAGCAAGAGAAGAATCTTCAGAGTCAAATACCAGAAAGAAGTTCAGGCAAAAACTGTTGACCATGAAAGTTTGAAATGTTATGATTTATTATTACTGTATGATTTTTATAAAATGTATATTAAGGTGAAAGAATGTATAAACTGATTCTGATTTCCTGGGGGCATTGGATGAAGTGTTGAGGCTATATATTGTCCCAATTGGAAAACCCAAAGAAATTGAAATCTGCCAACATAGGTCACAGTTCTTGCAGAATGGTATCCCAGGAATTCAGTCATTTTTGAAATCTAAGCAATTGTTTGGCACATGGATACTAATAAAAAAACGCAACTTGGAAATGAATGAATAATCACTTCCCTGAAAATTCAATGCCATGCTAAAATTTATTAATGTTTTGATCCATTGGATTTTAAAGTTGAAAGAGGCTTCTGCTATGAAGTCCAAATTTTTGTTCTGGATAAAAAAACTAAACCTGAATATCAACAATAACTCATTTCTATATGAAGGCTATCAGTGAAGAGAATGTTCTGCTCTGGTTCCATTGTTAAATGACTTTACCATTTAGAAATTGATCCTAATACAACTAAACTTATCCTCCCCTAACATACTTGTTTAAACTATACTGTTTAATGTCTCTCTGTTTATTATGATGGTGCTATATAAGAACTTTTTCTTTCATCTAATTGCCACCCAAACATAATCCCAAATATCTTTTTAATGGTATAGCCTCAGGCTATAAGGCTTGGTAAAGGAAGTGTTCTGAGTGGCATATGGGAACTAGTTATTACCTGTTGCTCATAGGATTATAACAAAACACTGGAGGTGTTTGGGATTTCTAATTAATACTTTAATCACTTGTATAAAGTTTACTGTTCTTTAACTAAAAAATAAACTCCTAAGCAGAAAAGGATGTCTTGACAATACTTTAAGAAACGAAGCCCATATGGTTCATTGTGCTATAGGGAAAGCAATTAGATCAGCACTGATAGCATTCCTATAGGCTGACTCCATGTTTTTATTATAAACTTAATTTTCAAGTAGTTTAAAATTTGGCTATAAACACATTCCTCAGGCTAAATTTTCACAGAGGGGACTTCACATGAATATAACTTGTTTATTTTAAAGAAGAAGGTGGGACACTGCTGCTAATTTTAATATTTTTGCTTTTCAAATGGCCTGAAGAAGAAGAGCTAGTAAATGGATATAAACTGGATATAAATGTATAAAGGTAGAACAACCAAGGGCAGAATGTTTATGTTATATTTAGATATACTATGAAGTTTGGAGGCATATTAGGCAGTGGAAGGCTCCAAGGCTCATTTCTGAAGCTGGTTCATCCATTGCTCTATTTTTACCTGATTACCTGATGTTTACTGTCCAAAAAGGAATAGCAGCAACAATGTCTTTTTCTTATTTTCCATGGTGTTTTTTTGAAATTGGAGAGGGGTAATGATTTTGATCACTCATTTCAAGAATGAGGGATTAAACAAAAGGTTCTATTTTAAAAGGATTTCCCCCCCCAAATGTACACTTTATGTTATCTGAATGAATCAAATCCTGATCTTGTCAATGTGGTATATTTTAGGGTGGCAAGGCATTTCATGGCATTGTATACACTCACTAATCCTATAGCCTTACATGTTACAATATAGCCTTACATGTTACATTTGATAAGCGAAGCTAAAATGTAGAGAATATTTCCTTTCAAATGGTGAGCACAACACAACTTTGAATGGATGATTAACATAACAACATTTCATTTCATCTGTATGGGTATTTCAGAGCCTTCTCAGACTCACAACTTATAATTAAACATTTAATATACCAAAATTTAATATTGTCAAAGACCTAAATAGTATTTCAATGGCAAATGGATCAACATTACTTCAGTATGACAGTGGCAGATATTATCTTTGTACCACGTCTTCAGGGGTAGGATCCGACAGGGTTAACTACTGGTTTGGTGATTTACAATGTACTTCCCTGCACTCTGCGTGTGCGTGTAAATCTTCATCAGCTTGCTGCCTGGACAGCTGAGCAGTGCTGCATGCAGGGGAGCAGCATTTGAAAAAGCACTTTTGTCCTGCTTTTTCAACTGTGGCTGTGCCTTGCAGGAAATAAAGGTCAGGTAAGAGCCCAGGTGTGCAGATGGGCCAAAACAGCAGCAGACATAAAACTGGTTCTATGTCTGCTGCTCTTCAGAGCTACCGGTTCTACAGAGCCGGATAGAACCGGTAGAATCCCACCCCTGCATGTATTAAAAAAAAGAAAAATAGCATGAGTTCCCCTTATATCAAGTACTCCTTAGAAAGCTTGTTTGGCCAGAACAGCAGCCATGTTATCTATGATGAATATCCTAAAACCTATCTCTCCATTACCTACACAATGCCACTTCCCTTGAGGCCTGTCACACTTGATTTTTTTTTCTTTTCTTAAGGAAAGCTAATATACTACAAAGCAAAGCACCAATTCCAAGCAAAATTGCTATTTCCAGCTATAAATTAGGATATATATTGTCCCCAGAGACATTGTTAGAAAATAAAATACTTCAGCCCAGTAATTAAAATGTTTTGGGAGGCTAGGAATTATGGGGAGCAACTTCACTAGCTTACTTCCTGGTAAAAGATATTTTGTGATTGACCATGTATCTGGACAGACATTTGAGAATGATTATGAAATGCTCTCAGAATTCCAATAGTGGCAACGGATTCTCACAACATTGGACTTTAATAAGATAAAGCTTGTGTTTTTAAGAATTTCCCCTGGTCTGTTATGAAATAGAGCAGCCCAAAGATGAAGAATCAGTTTGACTCTATCCTAAAAGTCAAGATATATGTTTTGTATATAGTTGTACACTATTAATGTTATTTGTGAGGAAATATTACTTTTATTTCTGGAGAAAGAAAAATGGACCCAAACATTAATTATATTTGTATCTGTAACTGAAATGATGTATTTAGGGGTTGTTTAAAAGGGTCTTGCCTTCACACAAAAGCATGGTTAGGCTGCATCAAAGAACTCCACACTTTGATTTTGTCCTTGTGAAATTGTCCCCCTACTTGACTTGCCAAAATTTTAGGAGAAAATTAAAACTTTTTTTTTTCTGTACAGACAAGTGCATGGAAATCAGGAAAATCACAAAGCTGATTCTTTAGGGTTGTTTGCTTTTGTTTTGTTTTGTTTTATTATGTTTGCCTTCACAGAACTGTATGTATATATGGCTACATGTGCCAAGATTTTTTTTCTACAATCGTGTCCTCACAGATGTCAAATGGAGGGTAGGCTGCAGAGCTATTGACTGTGGAAGTAGTGTAAGCTGTTTTGTAACCCTTCGGTTGTCAGTCTGAATATTTGACAAAACTCGATACGAACTTCGTTGGGAATATGCACGACACAAGACTTTTGGTATTAAGTTAAAAGTGATATAAGATCAAAAATAGCAATAAGTAAAGGTTTCTGAAAGACAGAATTGATTAATCCAAAATGATCTGATCATAGCTCATTAGGGACTGCCTGGAATGACAGTATATTGATATAAAAATTCCAGGGTTTAAAAATCTAATTGAAGTATCTCCCTAATCTCTCTGTGGCACATTTCTCATTGTTCCTCTGAAGCAATGGTGGCACCCAGTGGTCAGAACAAAGGAACCATTCCAAACAGAGAAGGGGCTCAGTTCACTCACACTCTTTATTTAGAATGTAAGGAACAGCAACATTATATGATGAAATTAATACTACAAATTGAAACGAGCGATTTCATTCAAAAGAGACCATTATATGCTGGACTATAATAAAATTAGGATATCTGATTTACATTTTTACATGACTATAAACTAATTTAAGTTTAAAAGATAACTTATATCTCTCTCTGTTTAATTTCTCTTATAAAAGGGCATTGTACTTTCAGAATTACCTCTAGATTTCTTTTGCTGGTGTTTTAAGTTGACTTATTATCACAAGGTAGCCAATATCACTGGCATGCTCCCTATTCTTATAAGTCATATTGTTTGTGCATGTTAAACCAATCATTTTGTACCTTTTTATTTGCCAGAAAATTGGCAATGGTAAAAGAAAATGCAGAATAATTATTTGGCATAAAACTAGTCAAAATAATTGTTCTCCTAAGAGATGATGAAAGTTCTATGTCTTTTCTGAATTAGTTTTTTGTAGATTCTTGACTTCAGATGAATAGTAAAGCCAAATGTGAAGTAGTATGAATATGAATATGTCCATTTTAATTTAATTAAGGAAAATAGACATGTATTAGTTCTAAAAATATAGATATGCTAGCCTATAATTTTAATATAATACCACAATATGTTACTGTTTCACTAAGCAGCACATTCAAGGGAATATATACAAATACGAAATCTGAGACAATTAGAAGCAGAGAGAAGAACTATCTGAAAGATGTATCTCTGTGAAAGGATTCAGTAATCCTTGATTTGTTGAAGGATCTATTTTGTGTCATGCTAAATTATCCATATCAATTCCACTTCTAATCCAAACATATACTGCAGATGAGGAATCTCTTAATTTAGTACTATTTATTTATCAAATTTAGATACCACCAATCTCACTGTCAGATATTATATTATAATATTATATTGTGTTCTAATTTATTCTATTGTTATTCTTGCTCTATTATACATACATACATATTACATTGGCAAACTATGTCTGTTTCTATGAGATAAGTGCATATATGAATACAAAATTACTCATGCTGTAAGAACAATAATAATAGTAGTTTGTTAACAACTTGAAAATATTAAAAGATATTGAAACAATTCAAAATCTAGCCACCATTATAAATGTAGGTATTAGAACAGTGATGGCTAACCTATGACACGCGTGTCACTCGTGACACGCCGAGGCACTTTGACTGACATGTCTGTTGGTGTGGGGAAAACCTGCACATTTAGAGGCTGCCAGTGCTCTGCTCCAATTCCTGCTCCCTGCTTGTTGCGTGGAGGTGTGGTGTCACCGCTGCCGCAAGATCCTTGCAGCAGAGAACCAGTTTTAACCGCCATAAACTGAGGTTTGTCAGTTTCATTACCTCAGGAACGCTACAGGAGGAAAGGAGATCCATGAGGTTCACAGCCCTGTAAGGTGGCCTTCCGATCCCCACATCCTGCACCTGCAGCCCTGAGACCAGGGAGACGAGTTTCACAGCCCTGTGTGATCACCCCAGCCCAGTCCGTCATAAACCAAATTATTGATATTTCTTGAAGTGACACACGACCCGAGGAAGGCTACACTTTTTCCCGATTTTCGACACACCAAGCTGAAAAGGTTAGCCATCACTGTATTAGAACAATCATAAAGCATACAATGTATAATTAGTAATGTTTTATGGATTTGTGACTTCATTATATGTTTTCAAACTTCCAACACTTATGATTCTAGTAATTATTGTATGAACATTGTCCTGGCATTAATCATTTCATTTAACCAATCTGTCATATATCTTAGTAAAAGCAGGCATGTATGCACTGCCAACTTTTACAACCCTATAATTAATATGAGAAAAGATTTACAGAAGACTAATTCTGATACTGTGTATTAGGAAAAGTAATTGAGACTCTCAACAAAATGATAAATGATAATTTTTTCCAAACTGGACAAATCTGGAGAAGATTACAGTTTAACAGGATATGTAAAACAGGAGATGGTTTACTTAAGCTAAAACACTGAGCACTAATAACACCAATAAAGAATCATATAGAAAAGAAGTATAAAATAGCATCTTAAAAGAAACCAATCGCAATGAATTAACAAACAACTTCTTAGCTAATTTCCCAATTCCATTCTCAGGGAACAACCAGGGCTTAAAACTTTTCCACAAGAACAGCAGGGTACAAACCATAATCTTGGGAGTTACAAAAAAGCTGAAATCAATACAAGCCTGGTTGATGATGAGAATTCATCTTATTGCACAGTTTAGGTTTTTGTCAAGGATACCATTTACAATGAAATAGACTACAAAAAACAGTGTCTAGAAAGGTCTTTTTTGTTCAGAGTTCTAAAAATTCTACCAGTTCTTTGGGCATCAAATGCATTGAAACTAACCTTTTATAATATGTTTTATGGTCAGTATCTAGATTGATATTTTTTTGGCACTTTTAAAATACCACTAGTACGTGGTAGTAAGTAGTAAGCAAAGCGCTTATTGACCACTATACGCACCAAATGCAGTGCGGATTATTTTAAAAGGAAGATATAGGCTAGATATAATTTATAGAATTAACATGCCTATTGAATAAAATTAACTCTAACATCATTATTGTAACATCTACAATAATTTTACTGAAATAATTTGTCTTATATGAAATAGGATTTTTTTTAAAAAAAAAAAGTTAGATACACTAGGACAAAAGTGAATGAACTATGGCAGTGCAGGTGTTGTTAAACTACAATATTTAGTACTTCTAGGAAGCATATACAATGGCGAAGAATATTAGGAGTTTATTTTACAGATTAGATTTATATTTAACATTTCTTCCAGGAGTATAAGGTGCAGATTAATCCTGCCTTCTATTTTCCCCCATAATAACCCCATAATAAAGTGAAGTAGATTAAACTGTCTTACTTCAGCAAACTCTGAAATATCATTGGTTTCTTCCTTTGAAGATGCAGTATGATTGACTTTTCTTCTTGATTACCAGGAAGTACTTTGCATTTAAAAGTTTTACAGATTCGAGATTTGGTGTGATCCCAGGCACATCCAAGATTGTCAGGCACAAAAGACCAGGACCCCATGTGAAGTTCCTATTAAACTGATTTATTACTACTCATGCCTATGCACAGTACTCTACTCAATCTCACACTATTTTGTCAAAAGAATTCAAAAGGAATTGAGCTTAGTTCATTTGTGGTTATGATGACTCTAGGCTGATTCTTCTTTTGAATCCATCCCCCAGGTTCTCCCACTCCTTCTTCAATAGAGACTTACCTAATTAAAGGTGCTTAGAACTTACCTTTTTCAAGAGGCAACTGAACTTTGTTTTTCCTTCAGAACTGAAAACGTTTCTTGGATGAGAAGCAAAATGTCTTCAAGGAAAATCAAAGAAAGTCTAGTTGCTTCTTGAAAAACCAACTTTGGGATAACCTGGAACCATAGACACATACCTATACAATTTGGACCTTTCCTGCTAGCTTCTTCATTGACTTTGCTTGTGACAAGCAGTCAGAGAAAGTTATAAATCTCAATCACATGGCCACAGGATGGTTTAGTCACTGTAAGTATAAACCAGTTGCAAGCACCAAGATCTCAATCACATGACTGTAGAATTGCTGGAACAGCTGGAACTAAGAACTAGTCATAAACACCACTAATTGAGCACCATCATAATTTTGAATGGTTGCTGACTGTATGATCATTAATTGAAGACTACTTGTAATGTGTGTTCAAAGAGGTTCAAGTGGGCAGAACTCTAGTTCTCCATCCCTGTTCAATTTATGACTTTCCTTTACTATTTTCAAAGAAAGGGGGTGGGGGGGGGGTTATACAGAAATTCAAAAATAGCCATTCTCCTGGTACAATTTGATTTCTTCAGTTAATAAAATATTTGCAATTAAGATACATGATAGCTAAATCAGACTGGAATAAATATAAACATTTAAATAACAGTTTCTTTTATATTGGAGTGATAGGTTTCATTTCAATTTCACTGCTTTGTTCACTGCTAGTACCATTAGCCACACACATTGGTAACATCTCAAAGTTCACATTGCCCTTTCTGGAATTTTTGATCTTGACTGATTGTTCTGATGCAGGCTCAGCTTTATCGGCAGTTTTCCAATGCTGTTCTGCTATTGCTGAATGTCCAGCTCTCAAAATAGACATTTCTAATTTATAATATTTATAGTAACATCTGAACTGCACTAGAGTATATCCCTTAAAGTTGTAACATTGTAGCCTATTCTGACCACAGATGAAACCATGTGTGACCTCAAAATGTTCAAATGATAACAGGATTTCACAATGGAAATGCACACAGAAGATATCTATAGGCATCATGGACCATTAGAAATACAGATGCAAGATACTGATTAATATTTCTATTTATCTAGGATCTTTTTCTGAATAGATATGCACAAGATCAATCTCTGCAGAGATTACAGAGCGGTACTCTGTAAAGTATTGCATAGTCATATTCTTGTCCCAGTTAGATATGGAGCTAGCTGAAAGTCTTCATAAAATCACCTAAAAAGTAGTTTAGCAGGTAAAGTAAAAAAAATTGAACAATTGGAAAGTGCTGAATTGCAAGAAGAAGAAACTTACATGGATATGATTAAGCTAGTGATTAATAGCTGTTCATACCTGGAGGCCTTAAAATATGTTGGGAAATTTTTCAGTGTTCTATTTCAACAAGAATTTCAATTTAAAAAAAGTATTTAATGAAATCGAAGAGCACTTGCAATACAATCTATTTAGTGAAATCCTGAGTCTTTAGTCATTCTCTGAACCTGAGCAAGATCAATTATTTCTTTAAGAAATAATCATTGTCATCTTTTATTTAATCCTCTCAAAAGAACACTGTAGAAATCTCTGTAATATTTCTTAACCAATACTAAAAAGGCTAAATTCAAGAAGGAAATTTAGTCTTCTTTTGGATATTATTTCTCATTCATTTATCAAAACTCATTGGAGCAATCATTATTTCCTTAATTCATCCTATTTCACAGTTGAAACTTTGCAAGAAAAAACTCTATGCATTCCGTTTGATTCTTCTGAAATAAAGGTAAGATATAAATCTAATGGATACATCATTTTAAGTGTAAAGGTGCAAGGTAAATTCATATAAAAACAATTTTAAAAGAAGCAGAAAAATCTGCAGTGGTGAAATATCTACAATACCACCTGAAAAAGTAAATTATAGTATATGTACAGGATTTTAATTTAAACATTTGAGATTTTGAGAGCTTTAAAAAGTTTCATGAGGATATTTTAAAATTTATCACAAATGGTATAGAATTGTGTAATCTATACAAATTGTGTAGAATATTTAATTTTTGGAAATCCATGATACATGTGAACCAGATATGCAGTGATACACTATAAATGCAGTCAGGGACATTCAAAAAATAATGTAACCATGACAGTTAATTAGTCTTTAGTTGGTACAATGTGAGATGTCTACAAGATAAAATCAGTAATATGGTGACCAGACCAGATTGCACTATGCTTACATTGTTGTCCCTTATTTATTTCTATAATAGAAGAGAGATTGTATAAATATGCACACATACATACATTATGCATTATACATTAACATATGCATACACACAGAGAGATATAATCTCCAATACTGAACACTTCAACAAGAGAATAATCAGGGAAGCCATCAAAATAGAGAAACACCCCCATAACGTGAATAAACAGGATGATGCCTCCCGCCTACCAGACATCGGGAAACTAGCCCTTATCAACAAACGAGTCCCAGCCACGAAAACCAACACCGGATCCAAAACACATATGACACCACCACCATTTTCCCTCACCAGACTCAAACCCAAACCCATCCCATAGACGAAAGACAACCACCGTCCAGAAACCAGATCACAGCTGCATCACCAGCTGCCACACACCCCGACCCCAAACCAAGCAAACGGACACACGCCATGAACACATATCCAGGCTTCAAGCTTGGAGCCAAACCAAAACCCGGAACATCACATCACAGCCAGCTGCTCAGGATATCACATCACAGAACTCAGGAGATTACACCACAAAACCTCAGGATGTTGCAACACAGCCAACGACCCAGGAGATTACAGCACAAGACCCAGGATGCTACAACAATAGAACTCAGAAGGTCATCACACAGCCCATGACCCAGGTCATTACGACCCAGGAGATTACAGCACAAGACCCAGGATGTCAAAACAATAGAACTCAGAAGGTCATCACACAGCCCATTACCCAGGTCGTTACAACACAGGACGCTGATAGACACACAGCCAATACCTCAGCCACACATGTTCTTACGAAAAAGCCAACCAATCTGCAAACATCAACTCCATCAACCAATCAAGAAATGTCAACACAGCCAACCTCCCCACCAGTATATATAGGGGGATGGCAGCTCCTATCACTCTTTGCTCACAGAAGCACAAAGCCGAAAGCACCAGCCTGAAGATGGCGAGTGGCACCCCATCAAAACATTGCCAAGATGCTCTCAATCTTACAAGGGAAAAGACCCGAACATGCCAAGACCCGTGAAAATCTATGAAAAAAATACGAGATTACTATGAAAATGCCTTGACAAAAATATCTTACACGGGAAAATCTTACACGGGAAAATCTTACATGGGAATCTTACATGGGAAAAAAACCGAACACACCTAGACCGCGTAAGATTCAAAGTATCTAGGCAACGTTTGGCGAGGTCCCACTCGCCATCTTCAGGCTGGTGCTTCGGCTTAGTGCCAGTGCAAGCAGTGTGTGACCGGAGCTGCCATCTCTCTATATATACAAGTGGTGAGGGGATGGTGTGCTGGGCTGGTTGGCTGTGCTGCAGCCTCTTGATTGGTTGATGGAGTTGATGTTGTATAATGGGCTGTGTAATGGCCTTTTGTTGTAGAGATATCCTGGATCTTGTGCTGTCATCTCCTGGGTCGTTAGCCTCTTGTGTTTTAACGGCTTGGGTAATGGGTTGTGTGATGGGCTTTGTGAGTTCTTTGTTGTGGTATCCTGGGTCTTGCGTTGTAATCTCCTGGGTCGTTTGTGTTTTGATCTCTTTTGATTAGCCTCCTGTGTAGTAACAGCTTGGGTAATGGGTTGTGTGATGACCTTGTGAGATTTATTGCTGTGGTATCCTTGGTCTTGTGCTGTGATATCCTGGGTCATTTGCTGTGTTGTGACTTCTTGAGTTCTTGAGGTGTAATTTCTTGAGTTTTCTGATGTGATGTCCTGAGCGGGTGGCTGTGATGTAGCATTTTGGGTTTTTAATATGGCTTTGAGTTTGGGGTCTGGGTCTGTGTTTGTTTGGCTTCAGTTCGTGGTGGTGCCACATCTTCATGGTGGGGTCAGTTCCATACATGAAGCGAACTGACCCCACCATGAAGATGTGGCATGACCACGAACTCGAAGCCAAACAAACACAGACCCAGACCCCAAACTCAAAGCCATATTAAAACCCAAAATGCTACATCACAGCCACCCGCTCAGGACATCACATCAGAAAACTCAAGAAATTACACCTCAAGAACTCAAGAAGTCACAACACAGCAAATGACCCAGGATATCACAGCACAAGACCAAGGATACCACAGCAATAAATCTCACAAGGTCATCACACAACCCATTACCCAAGCTGTTACTACACAGGAGGCTAATCGAAAAGAGATCAAAACACAAACGACCCAGGAGATTACAACGCAAGACCCAGGATACCACAACAAAAGAACTCACAAGCCCATCACACAACCCATTACCCAAGCCGTTAAAACACAAGAGGCTAACGACCCAGGAGATGACAGCACAAGATCCAGGATATCTCTACAACAAAAGGCCATTACACAGCCCATTATACCAACATCAACTCCATCAACCAATCAAGAGGCTGCAGCACAGCCAACCAGCCCAGCACACCATCCCCCACCACTTGTATATATAGAGAGATGGCAGCTCCGGTCACACACTGCTTGCACTGGCACTAAGCCGAAAGCACCAGCCTGAAGATGGCGAGTGGGACCTGCCGAACGTTGCCTAGATACTTTGAATCTTACGCTGAGAAAACTCGAATAACCAAAGATCCATATAATATATATATATATATATATATATATATATATATATATATATATATATATATATATATATATATATATATATATGGATCTTTGGTTATTCGGGTTTTCTCCTGCATAAGATTGGAAGTATCTAGGCAACCAGGGACATGAGATTGGACCAGGGACATGAGATTGACTTTAAAAATACCAGAACTATCGCCAAAACCGAACACTTCAACAACAGAATAATCAGAGGAGCCATAGAGATAGAAAAACGCCCACACAGCATGAATAAAAGAGATGACACCTCCCGCTTACCAGCCATTTGGAAACCCGCCCTCATGAACAGACGAGTGCCTAACATGATGAATGACACCAGACCCACACCCACGAGGGCCACACAAGATGCCACCACCACACTTCCACGTAAAAAGCAGACTCACACCCACACAGAAGATGAGACACGACCACAGACCAGAAGCCGCACTGCAGCTGCATCACTACCCACTTCAAACCCCTCTGAGCCATACATGAAGCGAACTGACCCCCACCATGAAGATGCAGCACGACCACGAACTCGAAGCCAAACAGCAAGATCACAGCTCACCAGCTCAAATCCCCCAGTAACTAAGACCAACCTGAGCACAACCAAGCCCCCACCTGAACAGAACACACCTCCAGCCAATCAGAACATGGCCAACCCCCAACCAATCAGAACACAGCCAAACCTCCAACCAATGAGAACACACCCCCACCCAATCAGAACACAGCCAAGCCCCCACCCAATCAAGTCACACCCCCACTAGCAGTTAAAAGGAAGAAGCAGCTGCAAGCTCATATCACTCTGAGAAGCACAGAGCTGAAGACAGAAGCCTGAAGATGATGAATGAGACTTCCTCGAAAAGTTGCCTAGATACTTCCAATCTTACGCGGGAGAAAACCCAAATAACCAAAGATCCACATACAAATACCCGCGAGAACCTCAGAATATATATAAGAAGAATATATAAACCTCAGAATATATAAAATATATACAGAAGCCTGATGATGGCAGATGAGATTCTTCCGAAACGTTGCCACAACTTTAAAAGCACAACTACAATGACGTGGGAAAATACCCGAGCAAAGCTGAATACCATACATACATACATACATACATACATACATACATATGTATGTATGTATGTATGTCAAGGCATCTTCATAGTAATCTCGTATTATAAAGTGCTGAAGAGTTTGACTCAGCAAGTTTCCAAAATCTTTCTCCAGCTCTTTCAGTGTACAAATTAGAAAAACAATTAGAAATCGTTTAGAAATTTAGGTCTGATATAGTAATCATAACTTTCAGGAAAGCTACTTTTACATTTTTAGTTGCATTGTATTAACCAGTTGGTGTTCATGTATTGTTCAGTGTTACACATGATTATGTTTAAAACAACTGTCAGTGTAACTTCAAACTCTTTGATGACTGAAGCCATGCCTGGGCTCAACAGATTTATTATCAGACAAACCATTTTGAAGATTGTGCTGACAAGCCTTATGCCACTATGCCAGGTTCAGATGAAGTATTTTAACTATGGGAACCCTTCTGCTCACAATGAGCTCCCATATTTGCTTTGTATTCAGTTCACATCTCTCTCTATTCTTTTTTTATAGCATTGTGCAACCTTGCCTCATCTGGTGAAATTAATGGAATAATCTGTGTATATAAAAGAAGTGCATAGTTATCTAAAAGCATACAGCTAGGAAGGGAAAGGAGATAAGAGACTCAGGTAAATAGATTTATATTCACTCTGGATAAATAAGCTACCCCATCATTTTTTTTCTAATAGTATTTCAAATCAGTTATTTTCAGCCTCTTGAATTTACACTTTTGAGCTTCAAAGGTAAAGACTTTGGTTTAAATAAAATCATGGGTACCAGACTAAGATATCAGCAATAGAATCAAGACTGAAAGTCAGTATAGCTTGCTCAAACTTCTAGTTTTTATCAAAAGTTTAGAAAAACTCTTACTGGACTTTTTATGTGAATATGTGAAATTAAAATATCTGCCAAAGGACTGAAAAGAAATATACTCTCAGAAATATACTTGGTCATGGAAAGTCCTGAAGTCAGAAGCACAATATTGAGAAGAAGATTTATTTATTTGTTTGTTTGTTTGTTTGTTTGTTTATTAGAATTTGCCAAACAAAAATGAGAACAAGAATAAAAGAATAAAAATACAATGACAGGGACGATAGGCACGTTAGTGCACTTATACATGCCTCCTGTACTAACCACTTAAGTATGATGTAAGGTCCACAGAAGTCAATTTGTGACTGAAACTGTGAAAATTTGTAGCTGAAACAACTGAATCAGGTAGAACATTCCAGACTTTGACAACTCTATTACAGAAATCATATTTTTTACAGTCAAGTTTAGAATGATACACATTGAGTTTAATTATCTTTATGGCAAGGATTGTTGGATGCCTGCTTTACATGAAAGAGGGCCTGAATAATGGAAAAGCAACACTCTTAATCGAAATTGGGGGATCTGATTTGCCTGCTAGTTTGGGGGAAGCTGGACAATTTCTTGTCAATGTAGCTGTAGTGAATTTTATTTCCATCAAAGTCACGTTCCTTACTTTCTACATAAAGTAACTTTCTCCAACCCAATGCCCTAACTTCAGTTCTAAAGCTTATTAGTAACCAGAAAGGATACAACTGAATTAATGTTACCCTCATTAAGAAACAAAGCATGCAAAAACATGCCAACAGATCTTAGACTGTAAAGTGGAACCATGATGATCCAAACTACAATCATGCAGAGGGAAAATGTATGGAGTATGTTTACTGTACTGATAGAGATAAATTATATTTTCTCAGTAAAATTTGGTTTATAATATGGGTTAGAATTCCAAATAATGTTCTGCCCTTCCCTCTAACTCAAGATTTAGTATATTCAGAATTTTATTTATTTTTTATAAATTATTAACATATATTTATAGCATGATTTATAAACAATACATTTGAAAAATATAATTAAATATCAATTAATGAAATTTCTGCAGATTTTTCTGTTTGCACTCAGAATTTATCTACTTTAAGAGTAGTTAATGACTATACCTTTTTTTTCTTCCTTGTTGGAGAGTAACTGCAGAATCTGCTTATTGTCCAGTCCTGACATCCATCATGGGCTGACAGTAAGGGACTGTCCAAAAATCACACAACTGCTTTCCATGACTTCTTTGGGGATGTTTTTTACCCCTACAACCGGGATTTTCCACTGGTGCCCCATCCAAATCTATCTAGGTCTAACCTCTTAATTCTTAGTGTGGGAAGAACAGAATAATTCACCCTCTTTGATTCTTCTGCCCTACTTTTTATTTTAAAATTTAAACCTTAAACTGGTGGTAATCCTTGGATATGAAACAATATGAAAATCTTTGGCACCTAAACTTTATAAGCATGAGACATTTCTAAACAAAGTAATTCATAGTATAAAAAGGTATAATGCACTTGTATAAGTGAATGCTTAAGATTAATTAAAAGTAATTTCTTTTGGTTGTGTGACCCAATTCATTAAAAGCTCCATCTGTCTCACTAATATACCTATTATTATGTTAATGTGAAGCTTGTTTTCATTTTTCATTCCTGGCAATGAATTTATCCCTTTTTTAAAAAGTCATTAGACTGATCCCTCTGAAAATCAAATGATTTATTTTCTTTTCAAATGATACTATTAAGACAATTCTACCCAAGTCATTCTGACATAAGATAGCATTTTGTACTTAATAATATGGGAAGAAAAATAAACAGGGTTAGCTAGATGAATTTCTGTGTCATTGAAAAAGTGATCCTTAATTAAAGCAAGTCTGCTGTTATTTCAGAGAGATTTTTGTGTATTAATGTCAAATCTAACAAGAATAAAGCTATTCCTGGGTAAATAATTTATTTTTCCCTTTATAGCACAGTAGTAGGTTAGGTAAATAAGTACATTTTTTCAGATCCTGTTTATTTGTTGCACAAAAACACAGCTGTAAATTTTAGTGAAGTACAATTAAGAGTTCTCCCCCCCCCCCTTTACTCATTGTAGAATACTTTATGCCACCAGACTTGAAATTCTAGACCTAGAAAATCTAGAACTACACCGTATAAGTATAGTATATAAAACATACATTGCAATGGCCTACCTATCAATGAATACTTCAGCTTCAACCATAACAATACAAGAGCAAACAATAGATACAAACTCAAGGTTAATCGCACCAAACTTGATTGCAGGAAATACTACTTCAGCAACAGAGTGGTCAATGTCTGGAATACTCTACCTGACTCTGTGGTTTCTTCCCCAAATCCCAAAAACTTTAGACTTTCTACTACTGGCCTCACCCCTTTCCTCAGAGATCTGTAGGGGGCGTGCATAAGCGCACCAACATGCCTACCATCCCTGTCCTATTGTTTCTTTTATCTTTCTTATCTTCCATGTATTCATAACTATGTTTTTACTTATACCTATTATCTTGTAAGCAATTGACAAACCAAATAGAATAAATAAAATAAATAAATAAATAAAATTAAAGTAGAACAGTCATTGTACTGGGTTTATACAACACATATATCTGTAACAGAGAATTGTATCTTTGCCCATTAAAAAAACCTTTCATCATCCATGATTAGTAACTGGATTGTGTTATCTGTGGCATGTAACTAATAGGAACCACTCATGCCTCTCAAATAGAAAGGAAAGTAAGGAAAAATGGAATATGATTAACAATAAAAATAGAAATAGCTAGAACGATTAAGATCCCTTGATAATTGTACATAGATAATTGTGATATATTTTCAATGTTAGGAAAAACTCAGTGTTAAGCTCCTGACTGAAGTTATCTACATTAAGAATGTATTATTATATTATATTAATGCCATTCCAGTGCAAATCTGCATAGCTGAAAATTAAGCCAGGTATTGTTGATCTAAGGTGCTCTAAAGCAGTTCAGCACCTTTAACATATATGAACTTCAATTCCCAGAATTCTTTAGCCAGTTGAAGTCTAAACCTATTTTACGCATATTTTTATTAAAACCTTTAAACAAAAAGATAAAAACTAATACAAATTAATTTAAATAAATAAAAAGGAAAAGTAAATACATAAAGGAGAAAGCAAATAGTGTAAGAAAAGAAAAAAATGTTACATAAAAAGAAAAAGAAAAAAAAGACATTAAGAAATGGGTTCTAACATTCTTCACAGCAGTTATAATTATAGGTATATTTCAACTCTCTAAAATTATATCATATTACTCTTCTTTCTGTGAACTATCCTATCTAATCATCAAATCATAAATCACAAGTAGAGACTTCCAGTTACCAATAATAGAGAAATTTGTCTTTTCTCTAATAAAAAAAGGCATTTTATCTATTTGAGGAAAATCTGAAAACTTGACCAACTATTGCTCTAGAGCAGGGATCACCAACCTTTTGGACCTCAGGGACCACCAAACTCATAATTTTAAATCCCAGGGACCACTTACCAGTTCTGTGGGCGTGGCCTAATTTGTGGTGTGGTTTGGTGGTCATGTAACTGGCTGAGCATGGCTTATATGTAAATATTATAAATATTTATATAAATATTGAATCTTTTATATAAAAAGAGGTGTCCTGGAAGACGCTTCAACAGCTCATCCCGACGATTCGCCGCCAAGACCTAAACCCTCAAAGGGTTATACTCAAAGATTACCAGGGTAATTGAATTCCCGTTGTCGGGTCCCGCCGATTCCAGGTCTCTTTCAAGGACCGCACCATCGCACTGCCACTGACTGTCGTGGACCGTGACCGGCCTAGTCTTTTAGGCCTTCAATGGTTCAAACCGCTTGGAATCACTGTAGCCGGAGTCCACCGTGCCGAGAGCAACGATTGGGAGGAAGCCCTCGTGCAAGAATTCCAAGACGTTTTCGCGAATGGACTAGGCAAGTACAAGGGGACCCTGATCTCATTTAACTTGAACCCTGAGGTAGCACCCATCCGCCTTAAGCCGCGTCGGGTGCCGTTCGCCTGAAACCTAAAATCGATGAACAACTCGATAAGCTAATAGAACAGGGCGTGCTGGAACCCACCGACCACGCCCGGTGGAAACCCCAATAGTGACGCCTATCAAGCCTGATGGGTCACTGAGAATTTGCGGAGACTACCGGGCCACCTAAACCACGCACTTCAGCAAAGTGGCGTATCCAGTACCGGTAGTGCAACACCTGCTCCATTCCCTGGGCGGCGGGAAAGTTTTCGCTAAATTAGACCTAGCGCAGGCGTATCAACAACTGCCTGTAGATCCAGCCACCGCGGAGGCGCAAACTATCGTCACGCATAGGGGTGCATTTAAATGCAACCGGCTCCAGTTCGGGGTGAGCGTCGCTCCAGGAATTTTTCAGAGCTTAATGGAAAGGCTGTTACAAGGAATAAGAGGGGTCGTACCGTATTTCGACGATGTACTCATCGCCGCTCCTAACAGAGACATTCTAGAAAAACGACTCCGAGTGGTTTTACAAAGGTTCCAAAACGCAGGCCTCAAAGTAAAAAAAAAAAAATGCCAGTTATGTACCGAAAGGGTGGATTTTTTGGGATACCTCCTGGACAGTCAAGGAATCCATCCCACTGAGGACAAATTAAAGGCAATTAAGAAGGCCCCCACTCCAAGGAACAAGGCAGATCTACAGGCGGTCCTTGGACTTATCAATTTTTATAATGTCTTTTTACCCAATAAAGCAACGGTAGCTGAACCATTACATAGACTCTTAGACAAAAAAGCAACGTGGGTTTGGGGACAACGTGAACAATACGCTTTCCAACAAGTAAAGAAACTGCTAACTTCTGATTCTGTACTTATGCAGTACAACGAGATGCTGCCGTTAACTATTACTTGTGACGCTTCACCTTTTGGGGTTGGAGCAATCCTGGCCCACGTATTACTGAACGGAGCAGAAGCTCCCGTCACGTTTTTTTCACGAACTTTAGCTAAAGCTGAAAGAAATTATAGTCAGCTGGATAAAGAAGCTTTAGCTATTGTGGCCGCAGTTAAAAGATTTGATGAATATGTGTATGGGCGTGCGTTTACAATAATTACTGATCATAAACCACTACTGGGGATTATTGCAGGTAATAAACCAACCCCATATATATTGTCCCCCAGAATGACCCGCTGGTCTGAATTCATGGCGGCGTACAACTACACCTTGCAACACCGCCCGGGGAAATCAATTCTCCACGCTGATGCATTGAGCAGAACACCGCTTCCAGAATCGGTTGAAGATCCAGCCCCAACCATCACAATGTTGCAAATTGAGACTCTACACGCGCCGCCATTGACGGCGAGAGACATTGACCTCGAGACAAAACGAGATCCGGTCCTGCAACACATCCTACGCTGGGTTGAGCGGGGTTGGCCAACAAAACAGCTATCACCTGAATGGGCGCCTTTTAAAGCCCACCAAACCGAACTGTTTTCTCAAAAGGGTTGCATTTTGTGGGGCGATAGAGTCGTAATCCCAGGCAAACTGCAACGAACTGTTTTAGCGGTATTGCACGACGGACATCCGGGCATCGTGCAGATGAAAGCACTCGCATGGAGCTACGCCTGGTGGCCGGGAATCGACAAAAGAATCGAGGCCTGGGTCGCTACTTGTCAACGTTGCCAAGACGTCAGCAACGCCCCACCTAAAGCAAGCCCAACCGAATGGGAAACTCCGAGGGGACCATGGTCCCGTATTCATATTGACTTTGCGGGGCCTACAAAAGGGCACACTTTCCTTATTACAGTCGACGCCTATTCAAATTGGCTCGAGATCCATCGAATGAACACAACTACAACGGACTCAGTTATCAACAAATTAAACAGGTTATTTGCCACACATGGTTTTCCGGATGTTCTCGTCTCGGATAACGGCCCACAGTTCACAGCATTACCATTTGAACAATATCTTGCTGACCGGGGCATCCGCCATGCGCTAACCTCGCCCGCGCACCCTGCGGCAAACGGACGTGCAGAGCGCATGGTACAGTTGTAAAAAAGACCCTCCACAAAATGGAATTCGGAAACATCGATGAGAAAATCAATCGAATTTTATTGTTGCAGCACATCACGCCCCACAGCGTTACCAACAAAACGCCCGCCGAACTTCTTATGGGGCGGAAACTACGATCGCACCTCGACCGGCTCCACCCCGCATACGCACCCGAAAAGCCTTTTGGCTCCAGCAGCAAATGCCGGGAATTTAAGGTAGGCGATTTAATCTTTGCCAAAAACTTCTCCGGCGACCCTTTATGGATACCCGCAACCGTTACCCACCTCACAGGGCCTAAATCTTACCGCCTGCTAACAGACGATGGGAGGGTGTGGAAACGCCACATAGACCAACTCCGTTCGAGATTACCACCCAGCGCCCATGGCTCCCCGGGTTCACCAACTGAGGGGGGAGGAAATATCGAGGAAATTGACTTCGATATGACGGATAGCAGGCCAACGGAAACCCTACGGCCCAGCGAAGTACCGGGGATTGAAGCGGGGAGGGAGTTGACTTTTCCATGGGACTTGAACACGGGGGAAACCGAACTGCGAAACCCCGAAGAAACACTGATTGGCGGAGACAACCACAACGGAAGCAGCACGGAATCATCGTGCAGCGAAACGGAACTTAATAGTGATCATCCAAAGGCTCCACCGGAACCGGACTTGAGGACAAACCCGGTGGAGCCACGGAAATCATCCAGACAGACCAAACGGCCTGTCTATCTTGAAGATTTTGTTACAGCTCCCCTCAAACGGAACCCAAGGGGGAGGGGTGTTGTGAATGAATAAAAGTAACTAAGCCCAAATGCAAAGTAGGTTTTGGAAGCCTGCACATTTGATTGGTCCTTGAACAGCGAACAAGGATTGGTTCATAAAAGCCCCTGATTGGCCAAACTTAGGACACTTCTTATTGGTTATTGGTTTGAACCTTATGCACTTATTATTGGTTAATAGGGTAGCAGCCAACCCTATAAAAGGGTTACTGCTGCCCATAGCCTTGCTCTGTTCTGTTCTATTTACTGTTATTAAAGAGTTGAAGTCACTGGTCAGATGTCTGGTCTCCATTATTTCCCAAACTTAACAGCTGCACTGCATATTTTACCAAAGATACGGAAACTCTCACTAAATGTCAGTGGGCTCCACCCTGTTCCACATGACAGAAATAGTGTCTAGGCAACATATGATCTTCTAAAAGAGATTCTCTAAAAGAGATATTGTGCAAATCTCACATGTTGTCTCTGGCAATTAGGAAGTTGGAGAGATTCCATACTGTTAAATAAAGTAACAATACAGATCAGACTAAATCTTCTATAACTTCAGAGTTAGCAATGCAATTCTCATTAAAATCAGTTTCTTAGGGAAATATGCATTCAAAACAGCCATATAAAAGAAAATTGAGGCTGAAAGTAGATAATTGGGGAAATGGTGTATGTGTTTTGCTTTTGCTTTAAGGGTTGAGGTTTGGGGTTAAAATTAAGGTTGAGTATAGGCAAAAGTAAACAGAATATAAAATCCACAGTGACATAAAGTTAATTTCACAATGAATTATGCTAATAAAAGATATATGAGCCTCCCAGAGTCCCAATGTTATGGATTTGAACAAAACAATAAAATATAAAGAATTAATAACAGATGAAGGTGACTTGAAAACACAGATACAATTAAAAACACAAGGAATTGAAATTGGGTGGCCGCCGTACATTCAAATTCAAGCAAAACACAAAAAAGACAAGGAACAATTTGGATTTTATAATAGAGATCAGGAATTAGACAAAATTTTACAAGGAAGTGAAAAAAGATGATTACCAAAATTATTTATTGAAATTTAAAATGGATGAGGAAACGGTTAAGGAGAACATGATAACTTGGCCTAAAAATTGTGGCCACAATATTGAATTAGAACAATGGGAATGAATTTGGCGAACTAACTATAAATTAATGTTATCAGTCTCATATAAAGAAAATATTTATAAAATGTTTTATCGCTGGCACCTCCCACCGGCAAGACTTGCTATGATGTTCCCTAATATGTCACCCAAATGTTGGAAATGTAACTTTAGCCAGGGAATGTATTTTCACATGTAGTGGACATGTCCTAAACCCCAAAAGTGCTGGTCTAAGATACAGACATGGTTAAAAGAGATGACAAAACTAAAGATTAAATTCAACCCAGAGACCTTTCTACTTGGGATGATAGAACCGACATGGAGCAAAAAACACCAGTACCTGATATCACATATCATTACAGCAGCAAGGATAGTCTTTGCCCAAAACTGGAAATCAACAATGACACCCACGGACCTGGCAATAACTAATAAAATCCACCAATGTGCAGAAATGGTTAGACTAACCATGTTACTAAAAAATAAGGAAGAGGGGGAGTTTTTTACAACTTGGAATATATGGTACAAATGGTTGTATAAAAAGGAAGTAAAGATGTCTAGTGAAACTGATTAAAGAAACAACAAGGGAAAATGGAAATAAGGATAAATGTATATATAGTTATGTATGTATGTAAAGTAATATAATTAATTAATTAAATAAATATTGTATTATAATTGTAATAATAACATAAAAAAGTAAGAATCTAGGAAACAAGTTATAGATTTACTTGTAACAAATGACTTTAATTGACACTAATAGAAATGTACACTGCTATGAAAACATTGCAAAAATGTGAGAACATGTTTCTCATTTTTTAAAAATATATTCTTTTTTTTTGTTTTGAAACTTTCAATAAACATATTAAAAAAAGAAACAAAAGCAGAGTTATAATATCCTGTCCCTCAGAGATATAGAGATTAAAAGAGAGAGCAGAGATAGATAACTGATGTCAGAAGCCCTTTCATTAATCCTATTCAAATGCTAAAATAAGAGTTTTTAAGGCAGCCCATGGGTCCAAATCAAAAAGTACTATTCAGGAGAGAAAAGTCAGGCTGGAGATGTAGTCACAGTCCAGTTAAAGACCGATATATCTAGGGAATCAGTTTATAGGCTCAGGGCCCAAAGTGGGACTGTAAAGGTCATCTGAAAGGACACTTTTTCACTAACTTTCATCTCTGCCATTTCATAAAAAGGTCCTATCAATCAGCTCTTCCCAGGATCAGCTGACTCATTATGTTTTGACTGTCTTAAAGCATGACCCTGCAAACAGGTGTCTCAAAGAACAATGTTTTCTTTACCACTGTTGATAATGACACCTTGTGCTTAGAGAAAAAAATAGATAAGAGGAATAAAGAAATCTCTGTCTTTCATACACAAATATATGGTGAGGGGGGGACCTATCTTTTTTGTTGCTTTATTCTGCACTAGAATAGTTGAATGGGATAAAACTGTATGTCATGGCCCTGTCAGAGCCTGAGTCTGAGGAGGAGGAGGAGGAGGAGGAGCTAGGGCCAATGGAGGAATGACTGCAGGAGCAGGACAAGGCAGTCCTGGGTTCCTTGGGCCTGGGAAGGGTCGCCAGTGAAGGAGAGGGGGTGCAGGATGACCAGGCAACAGGGGAGAAGAGGGCAGGCAGCAAAGTAGAGGAGTAATGAAACTCTGGCCATGAACCTTTCCCACAATCCCCAAGAATGGAGAATGGAGAGGAGGCAGGATCAGCATAGGTCAACTCAGATGACTCAAGAAGCGGGTATCCTACCAATCTTCACAGGGTTTACCTGAGGAATGAGGTTTAGAAAGAGGCCATTGGGAGGGCGTTTTTTGGGAATAAGCGTTGCTTTTTTCAAGTTTCACGTGCTGTTACCGATGCCTGGATACTTTGCTGTGCTTGCCTTGTTTGCCTTGATGGCCTTGCTTGCCTGGCTGGCTACGTGCGAGGTTGCAGTGACACAGTTATAATCTGGGTGGTGTTGCAGTCCCAGTGAACTCTTCCTGTGACAAGGACTCTTTGAAACCAAATTCCTTGAACTGTGGCTGCTCTCAGAACTGTCTGTTCCTCTGGATTAATAGCAGCAGGACCTATTGGATATATATGTTTAGAGGTTGACTCCTGAGCTTGCAGTGAACGGTGGGCCTTTGGGGGGAAAGTTGGAACAATAAAGGGGAGTTAAGCCTTCAGTCTGGCAGTGTTGTTTCTGTGTCCAGCCTCAGATCACCACACCCTAGCATAATGTCTACAGAATGTAAAATATTCCTTTAAATATGGAATCTACTACACATGCTTTACTTACAAAGAGCATGGTATATTCCACATTGCAAAAATGTGAGAACATGTTTCTCATTTTTAAAAAATATATTCTTTTTTTTTTGTTTTGAAGCTTTCAATAAACATATTTTTAAAAAAGATATATGAGCCTCCCAGAGTCATTGAGAGCCAGGCAGCATGCAAGTTAATAAATACAATTAAAGGATACAAGTCTAAGGCATATTCAGTTATGAAAGGGGATATCCACTCCTATGTTTTCTCTCAAATAATTAATATTTGAGGTCTTCAAATTCATTTCATATCTTCTTATAAAATGCACAGGTATCTTTAAGAACATTTACTTGTTATAGAAGACACAATATAAAATAATTGGAAGGGACCTTAGAGATATTCTAGGCCAACCTCCTCCTCAAGCAGGAAGCCCTATACCATTCTAAACAAATGGCTGTCCAATCTCTTCTTAAAAGTCTCCAGTGATGGAGCACTGTGATAAGCCATTCCAGTAATTGTTCTTATTGTGAAGAATTTGTCCTTAGTTCTAGGTTGGATCGCTCCTTAATGAAATCCGTTATTTGTGTGTCCACGTCTCAGGTGCTCCTCTCAGCACATTCCCATTCTAATTTTGTCCATCTTATGTTTCATGTTGAAATATTGATAGCAGTAGTATATTAGAATTTTAAAACTTATATATAGTAAAGATGGAAAATTAGTAACTAGTACTTATTCTTTATATAGCAACATATGCCCATATAAGCTTTGCATTGATGAAAAAAATCTCATTCATGAAAACCCACTTCATAACTCTATGCATGAATAAAGTACATGTTAATGTGTCCTATAAGAATGTGAAGAATTCAACTTATTAAACTAGGAGGTGCTTACTTTTATGTGAACATGCATAGGACTGGATTCTAAATCAGACAAATTTTACAAGTGTTTTTCAAATTGTCTTATGTTTGATGGTAGAATTCATTTTAGAAGTAGTTTCATTGTTCATGATTACTATTTAAATATAGTGCTAAGAAACTCTTTAAGCCTATATACATGAAAGAGAATTAATTAAAATATCATAGAAATTCCACAATCTGCTTCGTATAATTCTTGTTCTATTTTTCTATCCATTCTATTCCCATATTTGATTTTAAGACTGCATATACAGTAAATTGTACTGCAAAAAGAATATAGTGTCGGCTTTAAATAAATGGTAAAATATACAGTGGTTTAAAATGCTTATTATCTAAATTCAAGTGAATATTTATACTTCTTTTTATGCAAGAAATACATTTCATATTCTATTTCAGAGTTTAGCTTGATATTGGGTCTTCTCTGTTAGCGAATGATGTTGATAGCATCTATTATTTTCCTCCACTTTCCATTTTCTCTGCTTAAAGTGTGTTTCTGTAAAACTAGCATAGCAAGATTATTTGGCATTTTGATAATAGAGCTCATTCTGCATAGCAGATCAGCTTCTGGAGTCCAATATGAAAGAAATATACAGGACTGAGAATGAATAAAATAGGTTGTAAGAAATGCTTACAGCAAGGCATAACTTTTAACCCTTAGTCAGTCTTCAGTATACCAAGTTGGAAAACAGTTCTCTCATCTATAATGCCTACAATGTTGCTTAAGATATGGTAGAAAAATAAAATGGTAGCTTCCCATGTCAATGATACAACATCAATAAACTGTTTTTATTATAAACCAAAGGAATAATTCTACTTTCTCTCCTTTTTCTACAGCTTCATTAATGTTATTAATATAATTTATTATATGGCTTTTTCAATATGCAATAGAAATCAGAAAAACAGAAAGCAATTATAAGCATCCATCCAATAAAATGAATTCATAGCTTAATGGCTAAACTACTAAACATTAGCAATTAAAACAAACCAAACATAACATTCATGCATATTTATAACACTCTGCAATATGACCATGTATGACATATTATTTTAATTTTTTAATTATACTGTTTCAATTCAGTTGAAATCATAATGAAAACAAACAGATTCTATGAACTGCCAAGATTAATGACTGTAGGTAGGATAACCAGATCCTACACTAAATCTCTAATGAAATGAAAATATATTTAAATCTTTTTTAAAGGTCATCAAACTTTTTCAGAAATTAATGAAAGGAGGAAACTGATTCCAGACTCATGGATCATGGAACCTAGAAGCTATGACCACAAAACTAGGAACCAAAAGACCCTGTTCAGAGGAAGATAAGGAGCAAATCAGACAAATAAAGATAGACAGATAGTTGAGGTGGAGCTGGCCACAAGCACCAATAATATAAAGCTCTGTAATAAGGCATGATAAAATAGCTGTTGATTTCTTAACACTTAAGAGAGCTAAAGTTGGATTATAGAGTCTAAATAAAATTAGAAGTAGAATCTAAAGTCACTCACTATATTCAAAAAATACAGTATATGTTATGAAATGTACTTTGTTTTTGCTTGTGCAAATTATGAGTATGAATACCCTGTGACCAAAGAGTCATAAAAACAAATAAGCATTTTTTGCCCAAAATTATTCATGTTGTTTAACAGAATAGTTTTGACATTATTCCTGAGAGTTCTGAAATTCAGTTTCATCTTCTTCACTTTATCGTCTTTTTCACTTTAGTAGAAAAAAATCCATTACTCAGGAATCAAATGGAGGAAAAGACAGGCTTGAAAATGTAATATTGAATATTTGTTCAATTGATTATGGATGACTAAACAAGGTATTTTTTAACAAATGCCAATGGTGATTTAACTTGACTTTGTGAAGATGTTCTATTATGTGCCAAGATTTATTTTAATAATGCATCAAAGGTTACTTAAATGAATGCTATTATTTCTACAGGAAAATTCTATTAAAAAAAGTTATGCTACTGGAATTCATTGTTTTAATCTGGGATTTTTAGTTTTGTAATTAGACAACTTTAATGGTGCCCAAATAATTTTGGAGAAGTAGATTATAGTGCTCAAAGGGAAATTAAACAAGGGTCCCTGCTGAAGCAATTTACTTTTCACGAAATCTAAGGGGGGGAAATGTTTAAGAACTTATTATTGGTATGACTCAGATTCATATTCTAAGCCCTAAACTGTATCATTAATCTTTGCACAAAGTGGTGTTTACATTTTACAGTTTGACTTTGATATTATTTTATTACATGGAAAATTAGATAGTAGAGGGACTACTCTTTTGGGTAAGCAAGTAATTTTCATTTTTAAAGATTTCATTCCATTCATATTAATTCACAGAATTGCTGCTTATTTTTTTATTTGTAATGGGTTTGTTATTTTATTTGTTCTTTTATTTTTCACCTTTTTAATCTGCTCATCTCCTTATTTTCTTTGTTAAATGGCTTGCAGATCTAGAATAGAACAAAATGTATTCCTTCCATGAAGATGATGAGCCCTGAGCAAGATGTCCCACAATATCACTGATACACACTCCACTTTGTTGGAGATGCAGCTATTTGCCCCTTTATCCAAATGACCATTAGTGGAAGAGAAGAAAAGAGAATAAGCAAGGTACTCAGTCAACTGCTTTTCATGATAGGAAGACTTATTATCTGAGACTGTCCCTTTCTATCTGCTTCTTACAGAATCAAGAGCTTACCTGACTTTCTCTCAGAAGGTACAACTTGTTTACTTAATTTTATCTGTACTTTAGAACCTTAAGCATCTGCTTCTAGATATTTTTAATGAGCTTGGTCATTCTTCTAGGTACATGTTCTGCTAAATACTGAACTCTCAAACTGAGTGATTCTAATGAGGGTTACCTCAAACTATTTTGTAAAAATGTAACCTTACCAAAAGGCTGGAAGTTGGGCAGTTCGCAGCAGAAGAGGAATTACTGCGGGGACTGGCAGAAGTATCTCTTTAATTATCTGATGGCATGAAGTGGGATATGAAGGGTGACACAGTCTCATTACTTGTATTAATTTTATTTATTTATTACATTTATACGGACTTTTTTCTTTCCTTTAGAATGGCTGTGGATGGTATTTGCAAGGGCGTGGCCTGGACAGTGGCTTTTTCCAACATGCATTTCTAGGAGTGATGAGGAAGGATGTAGAGAAACAAAGGGATTTTAAAATCTAAATCCCAATATTTTAAATCTGAGATGCTCTTTAGTAAGATCATTATAGGAACCATTACAGTAACTCAAGCAAACATTGTTAATAGATCATTAATAATTATCTAGCAAATGAATAAAATAAAATGGTAATTGAAAGAGTCATAAAATCAATATTATTGTTACATTGGTACCTTTGGAATCTATAGCAGGGAGTTGTTTAAACTGATATGGGAAAATACTGTGATATATTTTAAGTATTATGGCCATTAATAGACCTTGTAAAAAAAATTTAAAGTTGTATTGTTATATCCAATATGTTGTATTGTCTGTGCTTGCCTGTGGGCAATACTTTGCTCCACTGCTTCTCCTTCATTGTGGGGAACTTTCTCAACTCCTTTGAGTCTTCCAAATAAGCTTTAATCCTATTTCCTTTGTGCAGAGTTTCTTTTTTGAATATATCATCATTTGATAAAATATTTAATAAGGGAAACTGACTATATATAAGAAAGTATGTGGATTGGGGAAGAATGGAAAACTCAACCAGCCATTCTCATTAGTGGCTAGACACATCCACCCAATGATCTTCTAAATCTGCTTGCTCTCCCCATGCTACTTCTGTAAAGCAAAATGTGAATCACATTTTGCTTTACTATTTTCATAGAAACTGAATTCTTACAATTTAGACAGAAGGCAGAAGAAATTGAAAAGAATTTTCAAAGGTAATTATGGCAGAATAGCTGCTATATTTTACAAGAATGCTAACTGCTAATAACATGCCTTTACATTGCAGAATGCTTCACGTTCATTAGAGTTATTATTACTCATGAGACAAAAATAGCCTCACTAAGTATGTCCTATATTTTGTATTACATTCTAAACTCAATAGAAGAGGTTCTTCTATTATAACATTCTTAGGTCCAAAACTAGTAATACTTGGGTAAAAAAATGCTACCTGAGATTCAGACATTCACCCATATCAGCTTTTCAATATAGTTAGTCCTTAGGTTATGATGGCAGTTGGGATTGGAATTTCCATCACTAAGTGATGTTGACCTAAAATGCAACATGTAAATTGCATTGCTTAGTTCCACAGATAGATTCCTTCACTTTTGTATAGATTTTAACGTCAGGAAGTTTTTCCATATATTTAAAGTAAATCTAGATAGGTACAACATATACAGTATTATTTATGGCCCTCATTTCTGACCATCTTTCCCATGGCATTCTTTTACATACCTGTACATTGATCACATGTTTTCATCCAGTCTTCTTTTCTCCAACTCTACATCACAAGTTCCTTTAGCATATATTCATATGGATATGAACTCTGCATAATCTTATCAACTTCTTCCAGAGCTATGAGTATTCTTCTGGAGGTGTACAGAATTGTACGTAGTGGTTACACCAGCACAGAGTTGTAAAGAATAAGGATCCTGAGTGACAGTGTTTCTTCTAATACAGTGCAAAACTGTCTTAGCCTTTTTTATCAATAGGCTCAAACTGCTGGTTGTATTGCTCAATTTATTGTCAATGAAGACATCTAAACCCTTTCACGGATGCAGTGCTTCCAAACCATGAACATTTTGTTTTCTACCTGTGTTGTATTTGTTTTCTTCCTAACTATAAAACCTTTTTATAGTTCCCTATTCAAAACATCTTGCTTCTATCAGCTCCAATCTTGTTTTGTCATTCAAATTTTGTGTCAATCACAAATTTAATAAATTGTCAGACTAGTTTTTCAGCTTTTAAATAAAAATGCTGAATAATATTAGCCAGAAAAAAATATTGACCTTGATTCCAAGAACACTATGTATTTTCCTATCTGTAGAATTATTAGTATCAGCCTGAAAAGCTGAGGAGCATTCATAAGTATGTGCATATAGATTTCCTCTATAAGGATGGAAACAAATTAGGGCTATATTTTGAAATCCTCTGTTTCACTATTTTTCCAGTCAGTATATCTAAATGAATAATCAGAAATTGATAGCTTTTCCCATTTAAATAAAGGTTAATACATTTCTGTGATTTTCCATTCACTCGTTAGTCATTAAATTGCCTGCTCATAATTCAGTGGGATTTTGAAAGGAAGGAAGGGATGGAGAGAGGGATAAACAACTTTGAACCAATTTATTATCAATGGAACATTTTAAAGTACATCAGATTACTCTATTAATATTAGACCATTATTTCCCTGATTTTTATAGCCTAATACTTTCCCCAATCGTTTCATGTCAAAATAAATAAATAAGGGTGATCTATTGGGGAGAAATTATTCTTTTCCTGGTAATTATCAAATATTGTTGTATTAATCCATAGGCTTTCCATCTGAATGCTGTTCCTTGTTTGGTATTGTAGAATAGCGTTGATCCATACATTATGTTCTTTCAATTCAAACCAACACAACACAAAGGTCATATTTTGGATTGTCTTATAGTTGCTTCCTGCATACTCATAGAACTGCAACATGCCCTTTTTTTTTTGCAATGAATTCCTAGTCAGAAAATGTTCTTAACCAGCAGTAAAGAAAAACTTCCAATATTTTTGTGTTACAATTAACACCAATTTTACTTTTTAAAAAAATCAAGGGAAAATATCCAAACTCTGTGGAAGAAAATGAAAAATGAAATTGTTTCAGAAGTCCTAGAAAATCCACTTAGTATCCTTCAGAGTAAAGCATAAGTATAGTGGCTCTGGCTCTTTCTTATGAGCAACGATTACATACATAAAGATAGAGCAGGAGGAGAAAGCTTAATCCAATCATGAGAACACTTTTCTTAAAGAATGCTAGAAATATAAATTTAATGGGGTGGGAAGATTGTTCACCCAAGTAAAAGGTGTCTTCCACATGCAATAAAGGTAGATTTAAGATTCTTTAGTATGCTACTGAACTGCTTGCTGCCTTTACTCAGTAATGAGGTTCCTGAGGCATTACCATACATAATGTATCAATGATCTGTGCTCATCCTTCCATTTAGTAGAAGGTATTTGAAAAGTTCATCAAAAGCTGTCTCATGGCAACTTAGCAGGCAGGCTTTTGAAAATGGGAATTGCTGAGTTGTTCTTTTGAACTGTAATTCTTGGTAGGTTTGGTTTGAGAAATCCTCACTGACTGGCTTTTCTTTTACTTTACAGATACAATATATACTATAATGGCATAAGAGATAACATGGCTTAATTTTTATTCTGATTTTAAAATTTTAAAAAGTCTGGGTCATTGGCTTAATATGCTTCTTGTCTGCTTGCCAGTCATAATTTATAAAGAATCATGCCTATTTAATCAGGTTGAATGTTATGCCTTGTGTTCAAAATGCAGCTGTTATGCTTTTGTGACATCAGTCTGTAAATTTGATATCTATATGATACAGTTATTCTTCATCCCCAAAAATAATTGTACTTCTAACATTGAATGATAACAGGAAGACAGAGAAGGTAAGATTAAAAATAAAATGGCAAATACAAGGATAATGGAATAAGGAGGTCATTCTGACTCTACTAGTGGTCTCTGAGTTATAATCATGCTATAGTTTATATCAAAATTCAAAACTAATGAAATATCAGCTTTATAATGCTAACATATGAGTAATCAAGGACACTCAAACTCACACATATATGACAATTAGCAATTGTTAGCAGTTCAGTATATTTTGTAGCCTAATTTGCGTTCCCAATAATAAAAATTTGTTCATTTTTTATCAATTTTGCTTCAATAAAGCCTTTTTTATAAATGCAACTTTTTTGTTGTTGTATTGAGTTCTTCTTCAGTATGGCTATGTTATTTTAATCTTACAAAAGATTATCTTTCTTTTGCTTTTTTTATTTCTTTATTTCTTTGCACCTTTTTATTTCTTTACCTAACAGTGTCATCTTCTTTTCCCCATTCAATGTCCTTTTGATATTTTTCTCTCTCTTTTTCAAATCCAAAACCGCTATGTAACCAATCACACACAAAGAGATAGAGACACAGACACATGTACAGATATACACACAGAGTTCAGATGAATGGAATAAAACTTGATATTTCATTTCTGATGCAATATTATTTTTCTTAATTTTTACTAGCAGTCATTCCCATTTGTTTGCCTTAATTCTGCTTTGTGGTATACTTCCATTATTTTTTATTTAAAGCAATTATAGATAACAAACAGTATTTTGTGGGAGCCAATCAGAACTCCTGCAAAAGCTGTCTCCAAATTCTTTTGTTTAAAATAAACAGGAGAAAATGAAAAGTTTAAGAAGACAGCTTTTATCCATAATGAAGAGTACACAAAGGGAAAATGTTAAAAGCTATTGTTCAGATTTAGTGCTATCAGAATCACATTTCTATTCTGAATATTCTGGAGTCCTATTTATTTTTCTGGATATACAGTACTTCCTAGTTGGCATGTTTAGTATTGAAACCCTATCTCTTTTTTTGTTTTGTTTTGTTTTTATTGTGCTTTTTCACGTATACATATCACATTCTCATCTTTAACAACACTGTTGCATCATTGTTACATATACAAATATCCATACATTTATATTCATTTATATACATTTATATACATTTTTCTTATCTCTACTATTCTTATTCCTATTATTCAACCATTCATACCAATTATCCCAAACCAAATAGTCCTCTGACTCTTCTTTGCCTTTTAGCTCTAGAGTGAGTTTATCCATCTCAGCCCATTCTAATATCTTTTGGATTATTAATTCCTCCAGCAGTATACTATCTCATTTACAACATTGTGTGAATGTAATCCTCACCACTATCGTTATGTGTAACATTTCGTCTTTTTACTACATTTCCCCTTAATTATTCCTAAAAGGAACAGTTCAGGTTTGAAGTCTATTTAACATTTCGTTATTTTTTGTAACCAACTCCGTATTTTGACCCAATATTTCTTGGTTCTGGAGCATAGCCACGACATATGGAAAAAGGTAGCCTGGCTCTGTTTACATTTCTAACATCTTGGATTCATACTGGAATACATCTTTGCCAATCTCATTGGTGCCAAATGCCAATGATAAAACATCTTATAAAGATTCTCCTTATATGCTGCAGACCTTGTTAATATATAATTTTTACTCCATAGGTTTTCCCAGTCTTCTAATTCTATGTTGCGTCCAAAAATTTTTGCCCATGCTATCATAGACCCTTTTACTACATCCTCTTTCACATCAAATCTTAACAAGTAATTGTATGTTCTTGTTATAAATTTCTCCTTTGTGCCTACTAAAATTTTGTTTAATTGTTGTAGCTCGTTATTGAATCCATATTCTTCTGCATCTTTTTTATATCTTGCTTGAAGCTGAAGGTATGGCCACCAATCTATAATTATTCCTTGGTCTTTCAACTCCTGATTAGTTTTTAATTTCACCTAGTTATCTAATATTTCATTATACCTGAACATTTTGCCTATATTTAATGTCCCCAAAAATAAGATCTATCCAAAAAATAAGACCTACCAAGTTTTTTTGTTTGTGCTCAATATAAGCCCTACCCCCAAAATAAATCCTACTTAAGCATCTATGCAGTCAGCCACCTGCCCATTCCATCTGGTTGCTTGTGTTGTGGCAGCCACGAGGCAAGGCAGGGTCATGGACTTACCCCACACGTCCTGCACCAGCTTACTTCAGGGCCTGCGCAGCCAGGCCACATATACCCTGAGACCTGCCTTGCCTCACAGTGGTAGCTCCAACAGCCCCATCCAGCAGTACCATACATGACTGCCAGCCCACTTCTACATTGTTGTATGGCCACAATTGACCACAGGGCCGAATGATGTGCTGGTGCCGCAGCCGCAAGGTGAGGCAGATGTTGGGATGTAACTGGCCTGGCTGCAGAGGCCCTGAGGTAAGCGTGTGCATGGGGCAGCTCCAGCGTTCTGCCTCAACTTGTAGCCACAGCACCAGCACATCACTCAGCCTCCTGCACCATTGCGGCCATGCAAGCAAGCAGAAGAAGTGGGCCTCCCATGTACTTTACATGGAAAACAACAAGACATCCTCCAAAAATAAGCCATAGTGCTTATTTTAGAACCCAAAAGAAGAGAAGACTAGGCCTTATTTTGGGAGACACAAAGTAAATAAAATTACTAATATCATATATCATCTTATTGATGTCTTGCAGTGTGTTGTAAACATAATCAATTAACATAAAAACACAAATGTTTTATAAGTAATAAATACACTACATCTCTTATTTCATGGAAATCTGCAAATATAAGTATGTGCATTTTGCTTCACTTCTTTCTATGTTCCCAGAAAAATAAATTGGCTCTTCATTAAATATGGAGACTGCAAGCAGCTTCCATGGTCTTAGAAATGCTTTTTGAAACACCTCTTTTGATTGCTTTTCACAGCCCTAATATTTTGTTTATTTGCAAATAAGCATAATGTAATTGGATACATCTAGTATACAGAGGAATAGCATGGCTGTTACTTCGCTATCATATTCCAAATGACTAGTCAGTTTGAAGTATATTCCAATTCTGATAACTCAAGGTAATCTCTTCTCTTTTCCTATCCATTCAAGATTATGTGTTTCAAGATTAATCTAAGACCTGTTGATGCCTGAGGTAGAACAGCAAATGATATTGCTTCTAGTCAACATACATAATAGTCAGGATTGATAGAGTTCTTTTGGCACTTTAGACTTAAACGATTTCACGCATGTGAATGAACTGCCTCATTCTCCCTAACCCCAGGTTGGCTTTCTCTTTAACACTCTCATACCTACAGACTGTAAAAATCTCATTTCTTCAAGTGAAGATTTAGAATCCAGTTCTAAAGAAACATGAACTTTATTAATTTCCACACCATGTATTCACTTATCATGATAGTCACATTAATCTTCTATGGGCAGAGAGGATTAGAGTTCAGTATTGGAATTATGGTACTACTGAAGTACAAGCTATTATAGCAATTCATATTTAATGTACACATTTATTGCGAGAGTAAACAAATCTACAAGATTTTTCCTCCTCTAAAAGCCTTGATATTGAATATTCAATTTCTGTTTAAGATATGTTGGATTTTATTTAAAGAACATATTATTTAATTTAATCTATATAGTTAAATAATAATTCAATTTCAGAGAACCCAAACCTTTAAGATAAACATGATTATGATGAAAGATACAGTAGAGCACATAGGGAAAAAAACTAGACTATGCTGCCATAAATAAGATGAGATGTCTCCATATATTTCTTTTAATTGATATTTGATTCATATGCAAATATGATATGTTAATGACACAAATTGTATTTGGATGTGATAAGGGATCCAGCTTGTTCCATAGTATGAAACGGGAGACAGTAATAGAAAGTTTATTAAAGTTTTTTGAAGGTTTGCTACCAACCATATTATGAAGTATGTGGATGATACAACAGTAGTGGGCCTTATTCAGGATGGTAATGAGGATGTTTACTAAAGGAGGCAGAGGGTTTGGTGAATAATTGCATTTAATATAAGTATATTACAGAATGAGATTAAGAAATAGTATGGCAGCAGGCACTGGTTTTCCTAATATTTCTTAATGTTTTATAAGAAATTACACAGAACGGACTACCTCATAAGTACACGTAGCACTGATATAGATTGTATATCTATCTGCACATGTTTCCTGTTAAAACATGTTCTCTCAGTTGGCAGTCACATGGAATTTAGTTAAATAGCTTTGTTTCCAAATAGAATGCTATAAATAGAATCATAGATAAGCTCCCTATCTATATCGATGTCAGCTGTAAACCCTGATCCAACAGCAATATGATATATTCTACAAAATAAAATATGCATGGAGATTTAACATTAAAAGATCCACTTAACTGGAAGTGTCAAGGGTTATTAATAGCATACTATCTGACTTTCAAAACCAAATTAAGTTCAATTTTTGTGAAATTTCCAGGGACAGGGGACCCTTTAATTATGAAATAGAAATAGTATGCATTTTAGCCAAGATTAAGTACTTTTAAATAATTATTTATTTTAATGGGAAATAACCACAATCCAAATTTCTTCATTAATAAGATATATGCATACTTATTTTGTCCAGATGGAGTCTTTTGAGGTTTATGTACTCCTGCTGTTGACATTTGTTATGCTGCCTAGAGAAGCCAGATAAAGTCTTAATTCATTATTTAATGTAAGAAACTAATCCTTTGCTTATGTAAAACTAGAATTATATAAGAACTTCCACACAAAATTTTCTATTAAACCCAGAAAGTACTACATCTGACAAGCTTTATTGGTACTTAACCCATGGGTCAATACAAAGGCTCAGGCTAAGCCAAGAAGGCTGACAGGAGTAATATTGGTAATGCTGTTGGACATTAACAGGACAAAACTTGTCTAACTCAGGAGAAAATTAAAGATAGGCACTATTTCTCTGAGGTACCAGCAATGTTCTGATGACTCTTCAATTTCTATTGCCATATCAACTCTCTTACCCACTGAGACTACATTAGATCATTTTAAAGTGGCAGTATTTGCCTTCCATTCCCATGTTCTTTTGTTAAATTTAATAGGATTAGAGAGGAAAGAAGACTATGAAGGTTTCTTAGAAGTTTCTGTATGGCTGTTTTCTTCCTAGTTGATTGATTTATCCACAGTACTTATATAGCAGCTTGCTTGAATTTCTCTACTCTTTAGAATGCTGCTCCTATATCATTATAGGTTTCACAAGTTTTTTTTTAAGGAATTGCCAGCTTTACTGTTCCCATCCCAATTAATGTGAGGTGAATATCTGCTCTGTACTGGGGAGAGTGAGTATTTCTCTTTTATTTTTTTTAAATAATGTTTGACTTTTTTTGTCATCCATAAGACCATTTTATCTCACAAATGGAAGAGGAAAAACTCTAGTCACTGCACTTCTATACCATACATATAGCCAGCAGATGGCAGTATTAAAGTTAATTCAATGCATGCATGTAGACGTTTTAATTATAAGAAAGGCAGCATAGGGGATGAGAAACATATAGTATATCTCTGATATAATAGCGAATGGCTGGATGCCAGATTCTTCCTAGAATATGAGGCAGCAGCACATATTACTAAACTGACACTCAAAGCAAGAAGTATACCCAATAATCAGTCCTGGCCCATCAACTTTAGTTGAGGCATTTTCTTGGACTGAATCCAGTGGTGGGATTCATTTTTTTTTTACTACCAGTTCTGTGGGCATGGCTTGGTGGGCATGGTAGAGGAAGGATAATGTAAAATATCAAGCCAGAGGTGGTATTTGCTGGTTCTCCGAACTACCCAAAATTTCCACTACCGGTTCTCCAGAACTGGTCAGAACCTGCTGGATACCACCTCTGACTGAATCTTGTTATCTTAACAACAAAAGCTGAATATGCTTGCTGATAATTAATTCCTCAGGAAGAATGTTGATTATAGAAGTATTTCTAAAGTATGAATTTAATACATTTAAGTATTTATTCTGCCCTGTATTCTATCTTGACAAGAACAGAGAACATCCAACTAATCTTATCGTCCCATGCAAAGTTTTATAGGCAAAATGCCTTTTCATATCACCATGTGAAATTGCCAAGAACTCCCAGTATCCATTTGGGCCTAGAGAGTAACAACTGTATAACACTCTTCTACTCCCAAAAAGACCCAGGATGTTGATGCAGTGAGGGAAATATTGTGCTAATACAATGGTGACAGTGAAAAATAGCTTTCTTCAACTTCAGTTCAATAACCCTAAATATTTCACTGCTATACTGCCTAAATCGGTGTTTCTCAACCTTAGCAATCTTAAAATATATGGACCTCAACTCCTAGAATTACCTAGTCAGGATAGTTTAGGGTTAGGATTGAATTGAAATCCATGTATCTTAAAGTTGCCAAGGTTAAGAAATCCTGTCCTAAATGTTTTAAGTTTCTCAAAATACCCATATCACAAAGGATACTTATTAAGTGGCTATGTCAACTGAATGGCTCAAAGGAACAAAATTTATTGATGTGATTGAAAACATCAGAAACATTTACATAAATAACAAATGAGTGATGGTATTTAGGGCTGGAAAATCCATGTAATACGCTTTTCTTTCCCTTATATTTATTTTTAAAAACATAAATAAGGGACCATTTGCCCTGAATAGAATTTAGAGTACAATGGGATTAATGCCCAATTTTCTTGATTTTTTCCAGGTCTAATACATTCCATAATAGCTGATCAATTTGCTTTTCTAAGTCTTTAGTTAAATTTCCATGTATAGTTCCGATCTGGAAATAGTTACCTTTAGTCAATTATACTTTCAATCAATTGTATTTCAGTCCACCCAGTCTCTAAAATCCCCATTCATTAGTTTGAAATGGAAAACATATTCTGTCCTCAGGTGTAAGCATTAAGCTGAAAGTCCATTGAGTAAGTGTGTGAAAAGGCCAAGAATTTCATTCCTTTGTATTGAACTCAAGGCTTTTTAAATTTAATATGATTAAATCCAATGCATATTTCAAATGTACAGTTTTGTCCTTCTAAGAGAATATTTTGCTTCACATATCATTTCAGGTAATTATCATTTATCTAAATTACCTTAGCAGCATATCCCAAAGTAATAGGTGATTACATCAGTTATTTCTGTCTTCTGCAAAAGACTTTTGGGTATGATAGAGTACATTTTTAGCAGATTGCATAGGGAAAGCAGGATTGCTTGGACAGTACTCCAATTTTATGTTCAAATATGAAAGTATTTTGATGGGTCCAAGCCTTTCAGGGACAGTATGCAATATACAGCTATAATATGAGATCATATGCAAATCAGTGAGGCAAAATATATTTTGTACAAAAGTTGCGGGAAGATTGTTGATTGGTCATGGTACAGTGGAAGGACATGATCAGTCTATCTTGCTTTGCAAAGGATGTTTTTCTAAAAAGTATTTTTCATATGGCAATTTTCTGAGCTTTTTATTCAGAAACAAACATTTCTAACTGCAGAGAATCAGACTTTCTTCTGGGAAGCCACTGGTTATACAGACAATAATGAAGCCCAATGGTGGTAGGTGAAATGATATTGTAGGCGATCAATGCCCCTCTTCATTTAAATGATAAATGAGATGTTAGCCACTGCCATCAAGGAGAACTCTCTGAGCTAGTACAGTCAGCACAGTGCACGCCTGTGAATGAAGGCCAAACCAGCTTGCCAAGGAATGGTGCAATCAATAGCATTACAGTATCTTTAGCAGTGCAGCAGCATATGGGATGTTGTTATTGATTCTTGCTACTTAGCAGTGATAGCTTTTAAATATTGGATATTCACATATGCACTGCCAAAAATATGCTTAGAAAAGTGTGTAAAACAGGGTGCATATTTAGAGAATCGTTTCAATTGTGATTGTTTTAAATGATTACTACATTTTAACAAAAATACACCCGACCACTTTGAAAAAGACTTTTAGAAAAAAAAATTCATTTATTAATTATGATTCTTCTCAATCTAAAGTGAAAAAGTCAGAAAATAATAGTACATGAGTATAGAATCAGTGAATGTATAAAAGGGATGAGGCTTAGACCACATTCAATGTTTTATTCTCCCCTTTTCACCTGCCAGGTTGCCTTCTCCCCCCCATGAATACCAAACACTAAAAATACTATCATCTTCCAGGCCCTTCTTTTTAATTCTTTAGCTTTAAACTAATCTTTAAACATCCATCGGATTCAATGTTCCTTTGTATGGACAAATATGGCCATTTTATCCTTTCTTACTGTGATGACCCGGAGTGTAACACAAACGTAACAAAATCCAAAACACAAATAAATGTCCTTTAATGCCTCCAACTTGGCTCCACTGTTCAATAATTCTCAGTTGGAGATAAAACTTATTCAAAAATAGTCTTTAAAAGAAAGCAATACAGTCCAAATTTAATGAGCAGATAAAAGTGAAATTAAAAACCCAAAACAAAATACAATGAGGAAATTCCACAATAGATCAGGATAAGTAATTACCAACTTAAAGGAGATAACAAGGCACAGTCTGTTGGAAGGATGCCAACCAAGATAACTTCAGCCCAAAATAAAACACGCTTTGTTTTAACTGTTTCTCTTATATACTATTCTCCCAAGCTGCAACCAATGAGGGGGATCATGGCCACTTCCTCTCTCGTAAGCCAAGTTGTTTCCTTCTCTGTTCCTCCCTGCATGTCCTAGGATGAAGAGGGGATGGGCCTGGTTCTTCCTCTGACTGCCCAGCTGGCCTCTGCCCTTCCCCAGCTTCCTTCACAACCTCCGGAGCCATACCTCCACTCCCTGTTGGCTGTTCCTCCTCTCCCTCAGAGTCCGACTCTAACAAAGGCATGACACTTACTATAACAACAGCAGCTATTGAAGAGTCTTCCATTTTTTATCCTACTTTCCAAAGTACTCAATATTTTAAATGTATTAGTATGGCCACTACTAAAGCAAAGCTAGCAAATGATGTATTTTTAAAAAATCTGAAAATAGTGAGTTCTTGGATAATTTCAATATTCTTGCATGGTATCTCAAGGTTGAGATCAAAAAATTGCATGAAGTTTTAGTAATTTTCTAATCCATACTATCACATCCCTGCTAGCTGAAAAGTTAGCGAGTCCTGCATTAGATTAAGAAGGATATGAAACAAAAGATTTTCCTGATAAATTCTTTATCTATTATATGGTAATCTTATTATTAGAAAGGAAATTGTCTCATTCCTTGAAATATAGTGTAAAATTTCTAAGGATTTATAGAAAAAAAGGAAATCAATGTAGTACATGTATTATACTGTGCCTTCCTAATTGTGTTATTTAAAATATATAGAATTCTTCATTCAGTATCAGTACATCCTTTCAAAAGTGTACAAATTCATAATTTTATAGCCAATAAGAATTTTAAAATTTTAAAAATCATACAAAACCTAATTTTCTTGATACAGAAATAATTAGGATATTTAATCAAAAACTATATGGGTTCTTAGGTACAAATGCCATTCATCCCAATTAAGGGGATAGACAGCAATATAAAACAGCTACAAAGCCCAGGCTAAATTTCTTTGGTGGTGTTTTTTCATGGTATAAATAATAATATTTTTTTTTCTTTTGTAAATCTTCCAAATGTACAATAAATGATTGTCAGATACTTTTACTGTCTGCCACTGGCACTGATACTCTAGCTTATCAATGGAGACCGAGTGGAGCAAGCGGCCAGTTTTAAGTTTCTGGGTGTTATCATAAAAGAGGACCTGACCTGGGGTGCTCACATTGCAGCACTGGTCAAAAGGATCCAGCAGAGGTTATACTACCTGAGACTTCTCAGAAAACAACAACTGAATGAAAAATTGCTGGTGACCTTCTACCGCTGCACCATAGAGAGTATTTTAACTTACTGCACCTCTGTATGGTTTGCCAATTACACAGTGGCAGATAGGAAAGCACTCCAGAGGGTTAACGTCATTGCCCAGAAGATCATTGATTGCCCTCTCCCCTCTTTGGAAGAGCTTTATAGCTCCCGCTGCCTTAAGAAAGTTCAAAACATTTTCAAAGATCCATCTCATCCTGGGAACCCTTTTTTTTGAACTATTACCATCTGGCAGATGGTACAGAATAATAAAAATGACAAATAGGCTGAAAAACAGCTTCTATCCCAGGGCAATAGCTCTATTGAATTCTGCTGTATAGTGCAGTATTGGTGTGGTGTCAGAGGTTTTTGGTTCAATGTGTGGAGGGTGAAGGATGTGTGTTTGTGTTTATTATCATGGTCATGGTCATGATATGCACTGAAGATGGTGTTTGATTTCATTGTATGAGGTGCAATGACAATAAACTAAACTAAACTAAACTAATAGTTAAAATTAGAGATTTTATTAGTAGCATTCTCATTGAAGCTAATGGCAACAAGTATCTTCAAAATCAAAATTCATCTTAAAATAGCTAGGATAGATAAAAGTGTTTGATTTAGTCTTTATTAATTTTTTACCAATTGAAGAGAATATTTGTTGCTTAGAGTTGAACTGCGAAGTCCTATGTGCTCCCTGACCTTGGTTGTTTTCTTGCAGACATTACCAAACTAGGTAATATTATTACTGGCTCAGAGAGCACCAAGGATACCACACTTTAATTTTGTCATTACATTCTTCCCTTGGATTCTGTTTATTTCTTAAGCATGCTATCCATGAAGTAGGAATTAGTCATACTACAGTTCATGTAGTTCATCATATTTATAAAAAAATAATCAAGAACAATCCCCCCAAATGAGTCTTAGACTTCTTTTTTTCCTAATATTTGAAATCAGTTTCTAATGGACAGATTTTACATGTGGTATTGATATGGAATTATAATCTCTTTAATGGTTGAAATTATATTTATTTAATATATTATTTGCCATATTCTAGAGTTCACTTAATAGACTAAAAACATCTGTATTGCAATCTATAACTATTACAAGTGGAACTCATATTTTCTTTTCTTTTTTTATCAACTACTGGCTTAATGCATTCTTGGAAGACTGAGTTAGTTATATACTATCAACAGCAGGTGTTCACACAGATAAAAATCCTCAAGTATCTACTTAAAGCCCCTTAATTCCTAGGTTCAACAACAAGGTCGACCAAAAGCTAATTTCCTTTTTATTCCTTTCTTCAGTAGTGTACTGGAAATTTGGAAAGAGAGAAAATATATTTCTCTTCAAATACAATAAAGTTAGTATAGTACTTTCCTTTCAAGGAAGTTAGTACTTGCATGAAAAATGAATAGAGAAATATATTTTATTGCTGAGCTAAATTCCAGTCCTATTTTTATAGCTTCATCTATCTGTGAGCAGAAATGCTGATGGTTTTTTGACAAAAAAATTGCTTAAAGTAAATCTTTATAGGATAAGTTTCTTCTGTACCAATTATTAGTTCTATCGCATCAACACAGAAGTGTTGAACTGACAAATAAAAAAAGATTTAGAGGGGTGGGTGCAATCCTTGTTAGGAAGGGTTGCGGTCATCAAGATGAATATTCTATCCAAACTACTTTATTTGTTCCAAACGATCCCTGTGAAATTAGGTAAGATTTTTTTTTCAGAGTTAAACAAAATATCCACAAAATTTGTATGCGAGTACAAAAAAGCAAGAATAAAACTAAGTGGATTACAGGATAATAGAAGCAGAGGTGGCTTTGGACTCCCAACTTGGGAAACCTATTATAAAGCAGCAGGCCTAACTTGGATTAAAGAATGGGTAAACTTAAGCAATAAGAGAATTCTGTATTTAGAAGGACATGATCTACAGGAAGAGTGGGATGCCTCCATGTGGAGTTCCAGCGGTAAGACCCATGCATATTTTTATAGACATATGTTAAGGGACTCTTTAATACAAATATGGGAAGGGATTTAAAATAAACATTATATTAAAATCCCTGGATGGATATCCACCATGGAGGCAATGATCCACTCCAATACATTAGATCTAGGAAGAATGACCAGATATTATGAAATTGGATCCCCAAGGAGCATTGAAGACTAAACAAGAACTAAATGATCTGGGATTAATTATAGATTGGATGCCGTAACTTCAATTAAAATCAAAATATAAAAAAGACCAAGAGGAATTTGGAATCGAGATGGAACCAAATCAACTAGATAAACTAATGACAGGTACAGAGGAAAAATTGATATCAAAGATTTATAATTACTTATTAGAATACGACTTAGCAGAAGAAATAGTGAAAGGACCAATTATAGTGTGGGCCAGGAATTTGGGACATAATATAGAATTGGAGGATTGGGAAAAGATTTGGAAAAAAATATATAGAATAACAAAATCAGCATCGTATAAAGAAAATTAATATAAAATGTGCTATTGATGGTATCTAACCCCTTTGAGACTGGCTAAAATGTATCCTAACTTAAATCCAAATTGTTGGAAATGTAAGCAAATACAGGTTACCTTCTTTCACATATGGTGGCTTTGTCCAAAAGTTAAGAAATATTAGGCCAAAATACAAAATTGGTTAAAAGAAATTTTGAAAGTCCAAATAGAATTTAAACCAGAATTATTTCTTCTGGGAATCATTAAAAGGAATTATACAAAAGAAATAAAATATTTAATCCTGCATAGAATAACAGCAGCGATATTAGCACTCACACAATGTTGGAAAGGAGATTTGATGCTGACAGATAGTCTAGTTATCCAAAAGATGTTTGTGTGGAAATGGACAAACTTTCATTAGAATTAAAAGAGAAGGACAACTCAGTTTATATAGTATTATATAGTATGGGAAAATTGGTACCATTGGATAAACAAAATAAATTTGGGGTTAGCCTACTGCTGTGCCAGAATGGTTTTTTCTTCATCCTGATTGGTTGGGAGTCTTGGTCTGTGTTTATTGGTCTTGGAGTTTGCTGTGTTCTACTTGATTGGTGTTTCTAATATCTTCTGTCTGTTTTGTGGCTTTTTTTGTCTTGATTGGCTGGCAACATTGTGTTCCTGTATTGGAGGCTTTTAGTGTAGTTTGGCTCCAAGCAAATGGATGGCTATCATTTATTAGGAAGCTAGGTTCCATCTGGGTGCCTGGTTTGAGCTGGAGGTATCAGGGTTTGTGCCCAGGTGTTTTCCTAGCTTGTGGTGTGGAGATTTTTTTTGTTTGTGAGTGCAGGCTTCCAAATAATTGACAGTCTGGTGGAATCATCTCTTCTATTCATGCTTTCAGGTCTTTTTTCAATCTCTATGGCTTCTCTGATAATTCTGTAGCTGGGGTTTTCTATAGTGGCTAGGGTTTTGGTGCCATTGAAGTTGATGCTATGACCTGTGGCTTTCATGTGTTGGACTAATGAGGAAGTGTGTTCCAGCTTTTTTACTGCATTTTTGTGTTTATCCAGGTGGGTACTTATTCTTCTATTGGTCTGTCCAATGTATGTGGCAGGACATGATGCACAGGGGACTTCATATATGCCTTGGTTTTCCAGGTCAATTTTATCTTTGGGGTTTCTTAGGATGGCTGCTATTTTTCTGTCTACTTTGAAGGCAGTCTTGATGTGATGCCTGTGTAGTATCTTACTGATTTTGTCTATAGTACCTCTTATGTAGGGCAGGACAGCTGTTCCGTGGGTCTGTTCATCTTCTAGGTCTCCATTATGTCTCAGTGTGTTTTTGTGGATCAAGCCGGTGATTTTGCTTTTGTGGAAGCCATTAGCTGTCAGTTAGCTGCATCATGCCCTGCCCAATCAAGCAGAACACAGGAAATTCCAAGACCAATAAACATTCTGGCACAGCAGTAGGCTAGCCCCAAATTTAAAACTGAAACAGCTGTGAAAATCTGACTCACAGACGAACACAATACAGAAGCCTGATGATGGCAGATGAGATTCGGCCAAAACGTTGCTACAATTTTAAAAGCACGATTATAATGACGTGGAAAAATACCCGAACAAAGCTGAACACCATACATACATACATACATACATACATGTGTGTGTGTGTGTGTGTGTGTGTGTGTGTGTGTGTATCTTTGGTTATTCGGGTTTTCTCCCAAGTAAAATTGGAAGTATCTAGGTGACGTTTCAATGAAGTCTCATTCATCATCTTCAGGCTTGTGTCTTCGACTTTGTGCTTCTCGAAGTAATGTGAGCTGGCAGCTGCTTCTTCCTTTTAACTGCTAGTGGGGGTGTGACTTGATTGAGTGTGTTCTCATTGGTTGGGGGGTTGGCTGTGTTCTGATTGGCTGGGGATGTATTCTGTTCAGGTGGGGGCTTGGTTGTGCTCAGGTTAGTCTTAGTTGCTGGGGGATTTGAGCTGGTGAGCTGTGATCCTGTCGTTTGGCTTCGCGTTCATGGTCGTGCCACATCTTCATGGTGGGTATCAGTTCTCTTCATGTATGGGTCAGAGGGGTTTGAAGCAGGTAGTGATGCAGCTGCGGTACGGCTTCTGGTCCGTGGTCGTGTCTCATCTTCTGTGTGGGTGTGAGTCTGCTTTCTACGTGGAAGTGTGGTGGTAGCATCTTGTGTGGCCCTCGTGGGTGTGGGTCTGGTGTCATTCTTCATGTTAGGTACTCGTTTGTTAATGAGGGCAGGTTTCAAAATGGCTGGTAGGCGGGAGGTATCATCTCGTTTATTCATGCTGTGTGGGCGTTTTTCTATCTCTATGGCTTCTCTGATTATTCTGTTGTTGAAGTGTTCGGTTTTGGCGATAGTTCTGGTATTTTTAAAGTCAATAAATTTTTCAATATTGACTTCAATATTGAAGTCTTCAAAACTAACATTCCACAAAAAACATGAATAGAAATTTGCCAGTATTCCTTTTTTCCTGATAGGCTATTTTATTTGACATACTATTGTATTATTTTTGATAAATTAGCTATATAAGCAGCTTCTTCCCCCTCTCTCTCTCCCCTCCCCCATCTCTCTTTCTCTCCCCCCCACTCCCTTTACCTCTCCCTCTCTCTCCTTCTCTCTCTTTTTTGGGGTTTTGGTTTTACAAATCAAGGTAATAAACCTTCAAAAAATTTCATCTTGAGCTTCAGAATGAGCAAATTAAGGTAACCTCTGAACAGGTCCAAAGTGAATCAACCTATTTTTAACTAAATAAGAGTCTGAACTAGATCTTTGAGTTGATGCATTTCCTTAATATTTTGCTGTGAAAACAAATTGAAGCTTGATTGACATGTCCTGATACCTGCAAGCATGTTAATTAATTTAGTAAATAAAATTCATGGTTGAATGCTATTGGTAAAAGGTTATTTTCCACTATAGTGAAACATGTTTATATGAGATGACTACATTTTAAAAATATGTGGTTATTCTAACAAGAAATTGAATTAGATATACAAGTGTACGACTATTCAAATATTTTCCCAAACGTATCCAACTCAAAGACGAATGCCATTTTCTACATCAATAGAGCATGTAATGGTTTGTTATTACAAGTAAAGTTTAATTTACACAAAAACTCACTCCTACTGAATGCAAGTCTTTTTAGAAGCAATGAATCTCCTTCTCTGTGACATTCTTCAATTGTGTATGAATTTTTTAACTGCAATTTTTGTGAACTTTTTTTTTTCCAAGAAAGATGCTTGTCTATTAGGATGAATCTGTTATTTGTTATTTAAACAATTTGTATGGCTTCTTATCTTATAGCAAGGCATTTGGTTAGTACACATGGAGCAAGCAACCAACCATAACACAACCAATAAACCACATATCCCAAATCAGGACTGAAGGAAAAGTCATTTCAAATTTACTACTAAAAAGCAGCAATTAAATTTTGGTTGTATTATGTTAAATGATAAATATGGATAACTGGTGATGGCATCCATTTATTTTAGAACAAATGGATAATTAAATTGAATAGGACCTGTTTGGTTCAATGTTCAAAGAGGTGTCTATATATCCAATTTTTCTTTCATGATGGAATGCAAAGCACATAATTCACTAATTGGATGCCTCTGTGTCATTAAACTAATATTTCAGAAAAATAATATCTAATCAATCATCCCTATTAGCCTCTTAAATATTATCAGCAAACTGTAAGGCATCCAGAAAGTGTCCATGATATCAATCACTCCGAGACATTTTCTCTCCAATTGATTTATTTAGAAACAGATCTGGTATGTCTAAAGCAATTTCCCAAAGTGAAATATTTTCGCACATTACACAAAATCCACCTTCTCTCCTCCCTTCTCTCCTCCCACTTTTACACTTCATAAATCACGAGAACCAATTAACTGCAACTGGAATTTCTTAATACGACATACAGAATAACCTTGAACTTTTCAACTCCTCCAACCCCTTCAAATAAAATGTGGCAGCTGAATTTCAAAGCTGACACAAACTGTATTGTGGAAGGGGAACTGTTCTAAAAATTACTGGAATGAATTGAAAGGGGAAAAATGATGAAGAACAACATAAATTTTTAATAATCTTTCAACAACTAACCGAAAATATTCTTCCAGTTTAGAATAGTGATATGCCAAATTACAACTTCAAATCACTCCAAAGCTAAATGATCTCCTTTTCAACAATACTTTATTGCTTAATTATTCATGTCTAGCATATTGGTCAGGTGTCTCTCTCAACACACAATTTTGCTTTTATTTTGTTTGTTTGTTTTAATAAAGAGGGCATTTTTATCTTCATCTTATACTTTTTATACTTCCTTCATTTTCCTTGTAACATTGTGATGACTAGAGTGGGTACAGTTTATTTTCTGAGAAGATAGATCAAAATGAATCCTATTTTTTGTTAAGAGAAAATTTCTAAGGTCAGCTCTTACTATGTTAAAAATGTTTCCTGGGTGCTACATTTGTTTTGCACATTACTCATATAGAGGGAGTATTTTTTAGAAGAAAGCAGTTTTAACTGCTAATACACAAAACAAATTTGACATACAAACTGGAGTTTTTACTAATAGTGACAAAGAAAGAGGAACTTCTAATGGAAGAGCAATAGTTATAGCAATAACCTGTTTCCTCTTTCTGTTGTTACAACAGCCTCAGTTTAGAAGTTGTTCCAATGCCAGAGAAAAAATTCTATTCAGCATTAAATCTGACTTGCTGAAATCTCTGTAAGCTTAATACAATTTGCATGTTTAATATACATTAAAAACACTGATTTTAGTTTGCTTATTTAATCATGCCGGCCCAGCCACATGACCACAGAGACATCTTCGGACAGCACTGACTCTTTGGCATTGTAATGGAGATGAGCACTGCCCCCTAGAGTTGGAAATGACTAACATGTATGTGTGAGGGGAACCTTTACCTTTACCTTTTACAGCGATATCCTCTGGACTCATTGTTTATCTGTTCTCATCCTGTCACAAGTCTTTACAAATGTTGTAATCAAAGAAATAATCATGATAATTAACATTCCAGATAGGGAAAAATCTATCATAAATTTTATTGTGAGTGAAATTTTATTTGCAGTGTTTATCACTAAGGCCTAAAAAGTTAGGCTTGTAAAAATGTAAACTGGACAATAACTGTGGAAAATCCAGTTCTGTATATTTTCTGTAGAGTTTTGTTGAAGCATCAATGACTGTCACTTTGAAAACTAAGTAACAATGTTGAAAATAACATATTGCAATATGTCAAAAAGGAATGTGCAAAATATTTGTAAGGAAGAAGATTTCAAATTTCATGTCATCTTGTATTAGTACTATGATCCATTCCGTACATTGCACAAGTTCATTACCAGTTCATTCCTACATAGCTTTTTCTCCATTAATATTGTACTTCTAACTAGAACATACAAGACCAATTCTAGACCAATTCTCACATTGCATATCTAATATTAATACAGTCAAAAAAAGTCTAGAGATATTTCACGAGAAGAGTCCTCCACTCCTCTACTCGCAACAGAATACCTTATGCCACCAGACTTGAAATTTTAAGCTTAGACAACCTACAACTATGCCACCTTCGGTCTGACCTAAATGTAGTACATAAAAATATCCATTACAATGTCCTACCTGTCAATGACTACTTCAGCTTCAACCACAACAATACAAGAGGACACAATAGATACAAACTCAAGGTAAAGCTCACCAAACTTGATTGCAGAAAATACGACTTCAGCAAAAGATTGGTCAATGTCTGGAATACACTACCTGACTCTGTGGTTTCTTCCCCAAACCCCAAAAACTTTAACCTTAGACTGTCTACTGTTGATCTCACCCCATTCCTAAGAGGTCTGTAGGGGGCGTGCATAAGCACACCAACGTGCCTATCATCCTTGTTCTAATGTTCCTTTTTATTCATATCCATTTCATCTATTCATAATCATGTTTATACTTACACATGTTATCTAATACATGCTTGACAAAATAAATAAATAAATAAAGTTTAAATTAATGATTAAAAATTACTTTAGTTTTTCTGTTTTGTATTTTATTTTTGTTGATGAAAGAAAGTAAATATGCTAAAAAAAATTAGTTTACCTATGACTATTGGATGGAATTAACTTGAAAGAAAAATAACCAGGGTTTTTATAACTTGCTTTGAAAATATGCATGGGAAGCTCATAAAAATATTGTAAATATTTCTATTGACATAACTTAAGTCTAGCTTCAAATGAAATGAAATCCAATTTAAAATTCCTTTGTGAAGAAAATATAGTTTAGATTCCCAAAAGAGCAAAAACAAAAACAAAAAACTCTCCAACAGGAGTAATGCTGAAAATTGTCATAATATTTGATAACAATATTTTATTGTTTAAGATGCTTGTGAAAAGAAAGATTGTGAGTAAATAAAATATTGTACAACATTCAACAACATGATCAAATAAGATTTGGCACAGATTATCTTTCCTATATATAAAAATTCATATACATAAGAAAAGCAATGCATTTTTGCCTTAAGCATCTGGCAGATATAAATGCTAAATAACTCTGAACAGAGATAGCTGCCTGACATCGTGAATCTTTGCATACTGATAGGCATAGTCTAAACAACAGTTTATCAAAAGTGGGAAAAGAAAGAGTGGCATGTGAGTGGAATAATCAACTCATTAAAATCTAAAAGGACCTCTACTTTCTTTTCTACATAGTTGTAAAGGAGTTGTTAGGATACTGTCTCTAAAAGTGATGTTTCCTTGGGACTTAATTTTACTGCTTAAACTAGGATTTAACAGTAGCATAGCACTTAGACTTATATACTACCTCACGGTGCTTTACAGCCCTCTCTAAGCAGTTTGTAGAGTAAGCATATTATCCCCAACAATCTGAGTCCTCCTTTTAGCAATGGATGGAAGGCTGGGTCAACCTTGATCCAATCAGAATCAAACTATTGGCAGTTGGCGAAATTAGTCTTCAATACTGCATTCTAATCACTGTGCCACCATGGCTCTTAATTTAATCACAGAAGTGTAAACAAAATTCTTTCTTAAATACTGTATAGAATTAGCATAGGATCTACATTAGCCTTACTCCCTATTTCTTTTCCACAATTGCTTGCATCTTGAGTAAATGTAATATGAAATTTCAAGTGATCACTTAGTAGCATCACTTAGTGTCATTGGTGTCCTTATTATATAGATGCACCTACTGAAGGACAATCTGCATGAACTATATCACTTTTACTTCTTTCACACTAGAGTAATATAGAGATCACTGAAGAAGAAAAAGAACAACAATAGCACAGTACATTTAAGACAGGATTGCTTAATGCACCAATATTGAAATTCTTTTATATATGTTTAATGCATCTGAAAGAGGCTGTCCTCTTTTTAATTTTTTGTTTATTTAAAAATCCCAAAATATGATTCATTTGCATTCATAAGGTTGACCCAGCATTGTCCTATGTTAAAATGGCACATGTTTTAGAACAGCTGCAGCATATTATGCCTATAACTAATATATTATATTAAACCTGAATATTTGTCATCCAGATAATCATGTTGTCAGTATCCAAACAGTGCATAAAACTATGTATTAATTCCTCCCAGAAACAGCATCCCATTACCACTACAGTGGGATAGCGGAGCAAGATTTGAGAAGAATGTGACTGACTATGCAAGAAAGAAAGGGGCTAGTGTCATGTTGATAAGGAGAGCTTTGAAAATAACAGAGGTTACTTCCAAAGAGCAAGGGAACATGCATACATTGCACCAGGATTCTTCACTGTAGTTCTGCTCCTGTACTTAAGTGCATTCAATTTAAAGTGCATTTATGTCATTCATGAAAAAGAAAGAAAAACAAAACAAAAGGAACCAAGGAAGCTAGCAGCAAACAGAGCCTACATGACTAGAGGCTTTGAAAGAAGCAAAACTTTAAAAATACCTCCTATGGACATATCTTGATGTTTAGCCCATGTTTAAATTGCAAATACAATGTATATGCCATTTTTTGCTTGTGATATCCTTGCTGAGAACTGTTGTAATAGCATAGCTGCTATTACAAAGGGATGTAAATGGATTTTGCTACAAATGTTCAGCACAACTGAGCACTGATGATAGTTCAGTTGCTAAAAGGCAATGTGTGTGGTCTATTGTTCTCTGATATAAAAGAAAAATAGCTAGAACTAAGGTAGAGCTGGTGGGCTACCAGTGCAGTCCCTCAGGATCTTACACTTCAAGTAATTGGTTCATTTTGTCTAATGACATTGCCAGCTGTGTTTATTTGTCATGATGCTCTATCTCTGTCACCTTGCACATGCACACAAAAAGATGAATTATATCTACATGCTTTTGGGGACAATACTTAATTAAAAATATTCAAGTGAACAGGAAAAGTAAACTTGTTTCACAACTGAATTTCCTGAGCATAATGTAAATGATTCCATTTAAGTGTTAAAGAATGTCCAAGTCATTAATAAAATATTTGCCTGGTTAAAAGAATAATTGTGTTTGCATTCATTCATTGCAACATTTTTCCTCCAGTATCTGTAGAATGGCAACCCATTTAATACCAGAAATTTCCGCTCTGTCATTTTTAATATTATTATTATTCATGAACTTACTAATCAAGCTCAATTACTAATGTGACATTCTTAATTGTTTAATGTTTTACTAATATATCATCATGACATATTAAAAGTGACCTTTTACAGTTACAATAGTTAAGGTCTTGTTGGATTCAACGCCATTCCTTTTTCCCTTAATAGATTTTGATGTCATTGCCTTAGTTGTAATAATGGAATATCAGAACTGTGAAAGTAGCAGGGAATGAAAATTATGAGTACATATTCACTTAGCAGTTACAAATGTCAAAGTATAACTAACAATCTGGAAAACACATGAAGGAGGAATATTTTTTGCATCACAGAATTTTTTTTCTGGAACATGATTTTCAGAGGAAGACTTCAAATTTAGTCTAATGATCAGGTCCTAATGATCTGCTAAAGCATGATTACCAAAGCACATTGAAATAAACGTGAAGTGGTAAAAGGACAGTTCACTAAAACAATTCTAATAAGTGGGTTGCTTACTTAATTACTACAAGGATGCAATCAAATAGGTCTGCATTATTAGTAGGAAGTGTAAAAGCTGATCTGTGTTTTGTGGTCATAAATATTATATTCTGCTCTGTTATCCACTTTCAATCATTTTTCTTATTTTTTTTTTCATCATGATATAAATGTAACCCTAACCCTAACCCTCTCCTGATATTTAGATATTTACAAATAATTTCTTTTAAAAATATTTTATTCATTTTTATTTTTGCAATTTCAGATATCTATTATTTACCCATTTCAAAAGTTTTATCTCCTCAGATTTTTCTTTCTTAACTCTCTCCTCCAAGAAATATGCCACTTACATTATGTGTCTCTGCATACAGAAATATGATTATGGCACAGTATTATTCCAGATGCAACTGGTTAAATACTGGAAAGAAAAGGCTAGACTAAATTAATTGAGGCTCTTTTACAATTTCTTATAGTATTGGCAATTAGGTCCGATTAGAATCTCAATTATTCCTATGACTTTTATAATGCATCTAAGATTTGTGATAACCTTTAATGAGTGTTATGGACATATTTTGTCTGACAAATATAAAATAATAAATAAAAAAGAGAAAAAATGGCCCTCCCAAAGTTTTTAGAAACTTTTTTTTTATTTTTCATTTCAACAACATTTATATTTCTTCTCTAATTTTTTGATACATAGCATGAAATTTCTGTTCATTTCTTAACTAATACATTATATTACTTGAGTTATCTTTTCCCCCAGAGGCTTCCTTAATTAACTTCCTTAAGCTAAGCTAAGGAAGTGCTAATATGCTTTCTTTTTGAATTGAATCATTGTTTAAGAGAAGCAGTTAACACTTTTTCATAGGCATAATCATAGAACAGTATGAAATAAAACTATATTGAATTTAGAGGAGAACAATCTATCATAAACTATATCTTCTAATGACTCAACAATATTATGTGCAGGAGAATAGTAACACAGAGTTGAAGTAATATACTCACATCTCACACACACATACTCACACACAAACACATGAACATGCACATAAAAATATTCATACCAAATATAGAATCTGGAGACATGGGACATTGTTGGAAGATAAAATTTCTTTTATGACAACTTTATATTAAATTAGTTTAAATTATTGAAAATATTTATTGTATAGGATCTCATATATCACCTTATATGAAGGAAGAGAAAACATGAAACATCTGCAAGAGGAAAAAGTAGGCTCAGGGAACATTTAGTCAACAAATGAAACCTGTGAGGTATATTACTCTTATATACTTAATATATATTATTTCAGTGTATCAATAATAATAATCTCAGTATAACTATTGAGACCCACATTTTTGTAAGTGTAAAAAGAGAAGTAGTCAATTTCCAAGAAATGGAGAAATTTCCAATCATATAATGAGAATTAGAATGTTTCAGGAATGTTTTTGAAGAAATGGTCAAAACTATTGAAAAAAGCTTTCTAGATGAGGGTTTTATCAAAAAACCTGAAGATGAATGTGTGGAAAGATTTATGGGGGAAATGGTTTTATGATTGAGAAAAGTGAAATATTGTGATTAGTGTGAATAGTAGATTTTTACTCCAAAACAATTATATTACAACAGGGACTAAAATGAATAAGAATATGCTGACATTGGAGAATTTACAATTATAATTGTTAGGGAGAATTTCTGTGACTAAAAATAAATGTATTACCTAGAATGATGTTTGTTTTTTTTCAAATAATGCCTATTTTGACAATTGATGTACAATTTAGGCAATGGCAGATATATCTAGGTATGTCTGGCAAAGAAGAAAGTCAAGTGTTAAAATCTTCCAAGATGCAAAGGAATAAGAAAGACTATTACTACCCAATCAGGGATGGGATCTGACTGGTATAACTACCAGTTCTGTCTATTAGCGTCATGCAACATGCCCGAGTCACACAAGTCACGCAAGTGCAATTTATGACCTGCTGAGTTGCCCGGACAGCTGAGCAGCGCTGCGTGCAAGTGTACAGCAGTTGGAAAAGCCCTTTTTTCCTGCTTTTTCAACTGCAGCTGTGTCGCACAAAGCAGCTGTTTTGAAAAAGCAGGAAATAAAGATCAGGTAACAGCCTGGGTGGACAGGTGGGCCACAACAACAGCAGACATAGAACCGGTTCTATGTCTGCTGCTCTTTGGAGAAACCGAATCTACAGAGGTGGACAGAACCGGTAGAATCTCACCCTGTACCCAATTCAAAATTATGTTTTGCAGCCTTCTGCTTGGATTGGATGAAGATGTTGAAGAGCAGGTCTGAAAAATTATAGAATTTTAGAACTATAATAGTGCACCCTAGGTTTTGGATGGCATGGCTTTCTATGGTACAATAAAATTAGGGTTAATATATATTAACATCTCAGATACAATACATTATAGTGAATGTGATCACTAAACTGAACTCAAAGTTAGAAGAATTTTTCTTCTTGTTACATTGATGCTTTTTAATAGAATGAATTTAAACCAAGAATCAGAATATGATAGTAAAATTATCTTTCTCTCCTACAAGACACTATTCTAGTGGATTCCCACTAGAATTACTGTATCTATTATTTAGAAAATATTTTGTTATGGAATAAAATATAGAAAAATCTTTTAAGACAAAGTATTTGCAGCACTGCATATTTAAAGGAGTAATACATTTGTAAAAATTCAGAGATCCTAGTAACATGTTCTCATCAACAAATATTATCTGTTTCTTCTTGAAGGCTTTTCTACATATCTCAGCACTCTGTTCTCATTTTCAAAAACTAAACTGGTACCTAAGGAATTACAAAATGCCCATTTAATTACATGAATGCGTTTGAAACTCTTTGAAGATGTTTTGGCCTTCATACAAATGTAGATCACACATTGTATTCATGGGTCAGAGCTTTTGTGGAGAGGGGAACATCCATTAATAACTTATAGTTTTTGTGAATATTAATATCTCACAGCTTTGACTCTCATTCACCCACATTCACAAAAATACTATTTGGGGAAATTAAATAAAAAAGTGTGACCTTTTATCCTTTGCATTAAGAATGATCTCTTCCATGGTATAAATCTACATAAGTTCTTCCTATAATAGTAACTGGAAAAGAGTTGTGAGAACTGGATCTTAGTAAATGAAACAATGGCGTATACTTTAGATTCCAGAAATATCAAAAACTCTGCCATGTGTTCTGAGAATCATAAGTTATTGTGCAATAAAAGTGTAGGTTATAGAAATCACACCTTCTAAGTATTTGACAGACATGATTTATTGAGGATTGAAAATATAATTCTTTGTCCAGGCAGTGTATTCACAATGTTACATTTAGGTCTTTTCTAGAAGGTATCTTCATTGTGCAAGTTCACAGGGTCAACGGGCGTAAAGATGAGATTCAAGGTTCCATTAAGGATTCTCTTTTAAAGTGTTTGCAACATTGCAGCCTTATATACTTTAAGTGAAGGAAAGAAAGATTTTAAATGATCAATGTGTTTTCTAAACATAATTTCATTGGATTCATTAAATAGTGAACACAACAGGTAACTGGCGTGACTCTCATACCAATGCAGTCCATTTTGTTTAGTTTCCTGAGGGTGGGAAAATTATTCCATAATTAATATAACTGAACTATATCAACAGAAACCTTGTGACAGAAACCTTCATTCCCTATTCTATAACTAAAAAGTATTTGCTTCATATGATTGTTGGAAAAAATGCTAGGAAAAATAATATACTAGACACAATAAATAAAGTGGTTTACAAGGTATACAATTCTACCACTTAGAAATATTTTATAATTTTATAAAGTCCTGGAATAACCCATTCAAGTGACCTCATATGAGAATTCTTGGCTATAAATGAGCAGATGACACACCACAAATTGGATTTTTCTTTTTATAATACTCTTTGCAAGAAGATACCAATTTATAGAAAGAAGCAAAGAAGTATTTTATGTGTTTTCTCCATTTGTGAGAACTAAAAATGCATACTGAATAAAATTGGGTTTGAGTAAAAAAAAACAATAAAAAGCAGAGGGAGCATCTTCATCCCACCAACCACTTCCAAGATTGTATGACACTCTTAGACATCCCGTGATAGTTGGTAGAGCCAGGTTTTGACCCTGGGTTTCATCTACCACCGATTAGATGAAAATAGGAAAAAATATCCTTCCATCAGCACTGGATCATGCCCCATGGAACTTTGCTCAGCACATTTCAATTAGAATATGGCCAAGTAGTTAGGATTGTAATGGTCTTTCAGACTTCTAATACAAATCAGTCAAACATGGATCTGCTTTGTCCTTTCCTTTTAACGGATGTTCTTTTCCTGGTAGGAAAACAGAAAAAAATGAAATAAATGGCAGAGAAACATAAGACAAGTACAGATGGAAGCCAATTACATTTTAAATTCATGTTAAAGTCTATGAATATGTCAGGTGGCTGGCTTATTTAAAGCTTAATCAGGAATTAGCCACATATATAAGTTTGGAGCTAACTGCAGCTTTACTGTTTACAGATTTATTAATTTGAATGCTACTTCTTGGAATCAGTACTTTTTTATGCTAATGTCCCACGTTAAGCCAGGTAGCCTAGAGAGTTGTTGTTGTTTTTCTCATGAATGGTATTCTTAGAGTCTTAAATAACTGTGTTCAACCAAGGTGACATTTTGTTGTCACTAACCTGGAAAGATATTAAAAGCTTCCAGAACAGGATGGGATTTTCAGCAATGATAAATGTAAGAAGGGGGCTTGCATTTTAACTTCTAGTGAATGATTTGAGACTTGTGATTTCTTGGCTCTTCCAAGCTCTTATTTCATAGTTATGTACAACCTAGTATTGACAAACTTCTTATCTGCTAGGTTTTCAAATTAATGTGGCAGATTCATTTATCACAGAGAAGAAATATAATCCAAAATGTTCAGACTCAATATATCCAAAGCTTATGATTTATTCGAGAGATTCTCTTCAAACAATTTTAAATCCTAATTGTTGCCTTCTTTCAAAACTATATAGCATTTGATTGCAGGTTTTGTTTTTAATTATATAGGTCAATCTATCCTGTATAGCAAACTAAACACAGACTTATAATTAATTAATTTTGGCAATGCAGCTATATTTCAGATATAATAAATCCTTAAGATTAATACAATAAACAGTGATCCTCTACAGCACGGTTGTCAAAATCATGGCATCACATTGCCGTCACATGATGTATTGTGACATTTTTCCCCCTTCATGGAGCTGGGGTGGGCATGGACTTCACGTGACACATCTGGCTTTTGGGCCACCAGTTTGACACCCCTGCTCTACAGCCTTTATTTTTAATATTGCTGTCTTGATTGTTAGGTATTTGATTGATAGGTAAACAAAACAATATTGTTAAGTATTATGCTGAAGATCATACAGATTACCTCTTGAGCTAAGCTGTTTATATGTTTGAACTTTTTCACAAGGATTGAGTAGCTATACACCTTGTATATTTTATTAATCAAAGTTAGCACATTGTCAATTCTGAGAGATTTTGGAGAAGGCAAACATTGGAGAATGTTAGGATTTGTGCATCCAAGTACTCTACTTTGGTGTAAAGCAGTCAATGCAATGTGGTATCTTTTAGACACCACACCTCCAAACTCCTCTGTGGGAATAAACTTTGACTTGAGTATTGGGTAATGATTAGTCTAAGACCTTATACATACATGTCTGCCTAAAGGTCACCGAGATAAAGCAAGGAAATTAAAAGCAAACACCAGAAACAATTAAGCAGCTCAGACAAGTATAAACAATTCTATGTACTATATCTAATTATTGTAATCCACAATGTGAATGCTTACTATGTACAAAATTCTCAATAAAAGGGAGCACTGGAATTTGCTCTAGATTCCCATCTCGAGTACACACGCTTGTGTCTCATTCTTTCCATGGGAGACCACCACAAGTGGTGACCCCGACATGATCCACTGCAGGTGGTATGTGTCCGGACCTCCGTGTTTCCTCACCTGGAATAGGTAAAGTACGTACTTAACTATTGCTGGACAATAGGATTTTTCAGGGAACATGGGGGAAAACTTTCTCAGCCACAGGAGCGGCATGTTAGTGAGCTGCTGAAGTTAGTCAGGACAAACTTCTTTATCTTTAAACCCTCTGGGGGGGAGCAAATAGTTCTTTCAAAAGGTAATGTGAAAGAGCTGCTGCAAGAGATCTGGCGACAATGTCCCTGGTATCCAGAGAAGGGATCTTTAAAGTTAGACACGTGGAGGAGAATTGGAACTATCCTTCATGAAGAGCCATGGGCAACAGCTGAAATTTTGATATTTATTTTATTTATTTATTTTATTTATTTGATTTGCCAATTGTTTACAAGATAATAAGTATAAGTGTATACATAGTTGTGAATACATGAAATGGGTACATATAAGAAAAATAAAAGAGGAATAAGAGAAACAATAGGACAGGGACGGTAGGCACATTGGTGCGCTTATGCACGCCCCCTACAGACCTCTTAGGAAAGGGGTGAGGTCAATAGTAGACAGTCTAAGGTTAAAGTTTTTGGGATTTGGGGAAGAAACTACAGAGTCGGGTAGAGTATTCCAGACATTGACCACTCTATTGCTGAAGTCGTATTTCCTGCAATCAAGTTTGGTGCGGTTAACTTTGAGTTTGTATCTATTGTGTGCTCTTGTGTTGTTATGGTTGAAGCTGAAGTATTCATTGACAGGTAGGACATTGCAATGTATGATTTTATATACCATGCTTAAATCAGACCGAAGACGGCGTAATTCAAGGTTTTCTAGTTCTAGAATTTCAAGTCTGGTGGCATAAGGTATTCTACAACGAGTAGAGGAGTGGAGAACTCTTCTTGTGAAATATTTCTGGACTTTCTCAATTGTGCTAATATCAGATACGTAATGAGGGTTCCATATATTGGAAGGTTGTTATGACTACTTTAGAAACCCAGCAACAACCTCTTTTAAAAACTTTAGTAGAACCTCCTCCTTATAAAGGAGTTGTGTTGCACCCTCCTACCCCAAAACTGGAGTATGTTTCCTCACCCCCAACAGCGCCTACTCCAGTGGATGATAAAATGGGAAAAGTTCAAGCAATGATGCATCAGGCTTTCAATGAGGGGAAATTAGAGCCTGATGAGATTCCCAGATGAATTTTTTTCCAGTCAATAGGCAAGTAGATGCTCAAGGCAATCTACAAACTGAATGGGTTCCGATTCCTTTAGCAGTTCTTAGGGAAATTAAAAAAGCAGTTAAAGATTATGGTATTCAAAGTCCTTTTACAAAGGGGCTTCTGACAAGTTTGGCTACCTCATGCATGATTCCTAGTGACTGGAAAGATTTAATGAGAATGATATTGAGCTCTACTCAGTATGTGGTCTTTGACTCAGAATACCAAAGGGAAGCTATCACTAGGGGAAGGAATTCGGGTGGGGGGGTGTATACGCCAGACCAAATCTATAGGGCAGGCTTGTTTGAATCCACTGCTGATCAAGCTGCTAATTTGCCTGATCACGTATTTCCAATGGTTATGGCAGCTGTCCTTGGGGCATTGTCACGCATCCAGGATGTGGGAACCCCGGCACGGTCTTTTTCTCAAATTAAGCAAACAGCATCTGAGTCTTATAACGATTTTGTGGAAAGGCTACAATTGGCTATTACCAGGCAAATCTCTAATGAGGAAGCTGCAAAAGAACTTTTGCTGAAATTGGCAGTTGAAAATGCAAACGCTGACTGCAAGCGTATCTTACAGCCTTTGGTGGCTAGAGGTGAGGTTACTCTGGCTGATCTGTTAAAGGCATGTGCAGTGGTGGGTTCTCAGGCTTACAACATGGAGACTTTGGCTATAGCATTACAAAAAGGGATGAAACCTACAGGGAATTGTTTTAATTGTGGGAAGCCTGGTCATTTTAAAGCCCAGTGCCGTGCCCCTGGGGGGGGGGGAATGGCATTTAACAAAATCAAAAATAGGGACATCCGCCCGAAATCGGTCTGTCCGAAATGCAAAAAAGGGTTTCATTGGGCAAATCAATGTCGCTCTGATCAGAATCAAAATCCGGGAAACTAAATTTGGGACGTGCAGCTAGCCCCGCTCCCAAGGCTGTCACAAAAGCATCACCTGCAATTACTGGGAGTGCAGGTTTGAGTTTAAAAATGCTGAACTCAATTGATGTGACCTTTCCTAATCAAGTGTACATTGAGGACACTCATTTGCATGGGCCACTGCCAGAAAAAACAGTGGGATTGGTACTTCCCAGGTCTTCTGCATCAGAAAAAGGGTTTTTTGTTATTCCAGGAGTTATTGATCAAGATTATAAAGGGGTTATTAAGGTACAATTATACACTGATACTCCTACATCATTAATGGCCGGTGATTCTATTGCCCAGTTATTATTGCTTCCATACATTTCTATGAATCCTTTAATTGGGATCCCACGAACTGGCAGTTTTGGGTCCACTGAAATGGCCAGTTCTCCAGTTGCTATAGAATTGCTAGCGCTGACAAAAAATTTGACTACAGATCAACCAAAAATGACAATTGAAATTCAAGAAAATCATTTTCTGGCCTTATAGATTCCGGAGCAGATGTCTCTGTGATACGCCAAAAGGAATGGCCAAATGAATGGGCGCTTGAGGACTCTCTGGCTGTTCATGGAGTGGGTGGTATGCAGTTTGCAAGAAGTAGTGTACATTGGTTGAAGGCATTGCATAGAGAAACTGGTGAGACTGCAAGGATTCAACCTCTTGTGTTGCCCCTGCATATAAACTTGTGGGGTAGAGATTTACTGTCACAATTTCACACAAAAATTGTTATTGGATAATGGAAAAATTACAATTGTTAACCTCTCAGCCAGTCTGGATTGACCAATGGCCACTTCCAAAGGACACTCCTTCACATAAAAACAAAAACGGGGGAAGTGGATGGATATGGCTTGCCTTACATACAAAACATTCTTAATATTACTTTATATACTTTAAATTTTTTAAACATGACAGGATCTCCCGCTGCTACGGCAGCCAATAGGCATTTTGCTTCCTTCCCTTCTGCAGGTATGCCAAGACCAAAAGTTCGGTATAGGAGACTACCAGATCCAACGTGGAGAGGACCTGTCCTGCTGATAACTTGGGGCAGAGGATAGGTTGAAGATGAGGGGACAGTTGTTTGGGTTCCTGCTCGCTGTGTGCGTCCTTATCATCAGCCAAAGGGGCAAGGGGATGGATTTGGGGGAATGGAAAAGAAACACATTGATCCAGGACATGGGGAAACTAGCAAACCTTCATAATAAAACGGATTGTTGGATATGTATGCACATGCCAACTCACAAAACATCAGGGCTTCCAATGGTTGCAGTACCTCTGGCCAAAGGTGACTGGTATAAGGGACAATGCTATGGTTGTTCAGGGATGTGGTCTAACAGTTGGACTACAAGTAACCTTGCACCTTGGAAGCCGAATCCAAGAGGTGGCGGGTATCTGCTGGACCCACAATGAGACAGTTGAAAATATGACTTACTTGGGGACATATCCGTTTTGCAACAAAACAATTGTTATTAGCAATGGAAGTTGGGTTTATTCGAATGACATGAAAACTAAAAATCTCACTTACTTTGTACATAACATTTCTCGATATGATATCATATCTTTGATCAATGAAAATAGGTGTCCATATATCCCTGCCACATGTTGTCCCACCACGAGGGAAAACCAGTTGTACAAATGTGCGAATGGGAAATATGCACCACCGTCCACTTATTTGGCTATGTTAATGGAATCCTTTGCAAAATTAATCTATGCTGAGCCAAATAAGGTTGGTCCTCTCTTGGAAGCAAATCTATGGTTGCTGTGTGGACGGATGGCCTATGATCGCATGCCAGCACGATGGAAAGGGGTCTGCACCTTTGGGAAAGTAATCCCATCTCATTTCATTCAAAAATCTTTGGGGACTGCTCATATCCGCAATGCGCATTCCGCAACGGAAGTAAACTCTGTTTTGACTCATGACTACTGGACACAGATATCAAGGGGAGTTATTCCTCCTTTAGGAGTCATGATGAACTATAGAGATTTACATCGTTTAAACAATTGGACAGTTACTATGTTTAAAGACACCATTAAAACTGTAAAGCTGCTTGAAGAAGAGCAAGGAAAAATCCTTGACTTTGTCCTGCAAACCAGATATGTGGTGGACACTATTTTGGCTGCGCAAGAAGGAGTTTGCGCTGTGATTCATACGCATTGTTGCATGTATATCTCTGATTATTCTCCAAACATTACAGCTACTATACAGCATATGGAACAAACCCTGAATGAGAATCCATTACAATCGGAGGACGAGGGACTGGACGTGTGGTCTGCACTTTGGTCCTGGTTGCCAGATGGTTCATGGATTCGTCACCTAATTGTTGGAGTGATATTGCTTTTTATACTTTTTCTTTGTGTATGCTGTTGTATCCAATGTCTCCCTGGACTTTTAGGAATGTGTCGGGTGAAGCCTACGGAAGGAGAACTGTTGTTGCAGATGGCGAAAAGCTACCGAGGCATCCGCGATCATCAAAAAACTAAAACAGGGGAGATGTGGGAATAAACTTTGACTTGAGTATTGGGTAATGATTAGTCTAAGGCCTTATAAATACATGTCTGCCTAAAGGTCACTAAAGGGAGATAAAGCAAGGAAATTAAAAGCAAACACCAGAAACAATTAAGCAGCTCAGACAAGTATAAACAATTCTATGTACTATATCTAATTATTGTAATCCACAATGTGAATGCTTACTCTGTACAAAATTCTCAATAAAAGGGAGCACTGGAATTTGCTCTAGACTCCCATCTCGAGTACACACGCTTGTGTCTCATTCTTTCCATGGGAGACCACCACACTCCTCAGCCCAGGAAATAACACTATTAAAATTTCTTCCTTTTTTGTTTTTATTGTAATTGCCCATAAAGCAGTATAACTTGTGGAAACCCTATCTCACACACCTACTGATATTCATAGATAAAGATTTACTATGAGAGAGGCATGTAGTCATTTATCTTAGCTTTTGCCCTGGAGCCAGAGCTGTCCCACATATTTAGAAATGATTTAAAAGAGTAGATCTAAGGGATGCTCACTGAATTTTCAGATAATATAAAATTTTGGAGTAGAAAGGTTCAAGGTCAGCAGATGATGTGTTTCCAAAGTGTGATGATGACACTGAGATGGGAAGTCACTACACCATGAATTCAAACCAGTGGAGCTTCTCTGGATAACAAGAAGCCAAAGAGATCACCCTTTGTGCTCTGGAAAGCAGCTTCTTTAAAAAAAAAACTGCAGAGACTCTGCACGTGACTATTGATTAAAAGTGCCAGAAACCAAGGAAGAAGAAAGCTTTTTAAAAGATCAGATGAGTGGTTTTTGTCTTTGTTAATTGAAATGGTTGAATATGGGAAGAGAATAAATATGTATGATGTTTGAAAGGGACAAAATAAGCTCTTTGTAACCAGTAAAGATCAGAAGCAGCTCTTTTTTATAATATCTTTTACTTTTTTTCTTTCCTGTATTTTTTCTTTCATCTTTTTTTCTTACCTCTTTATTTTATATTTTTTCGTGTTATTTTTATGCAAGTAAAACATTTTCAATAAAAATAAAAGAGAGGGGGTCTCAAGTAAAAAGGAACATTGTTATACTTAAATATTTTCCTCTATCTAAATAAATGTTATTTGGTGCTGAAAAATGTAAGTTTCTGCACTTAGGTAGGATAAATCAGATGCACAGGTTAAGCTGTGCCTGTCTCAGCAAAAGTACTTCTGAGAAGGACCTGCATATTCTGGTAAATCACAAATTAGCAATTCATTATGGGTATGCTAATACAACTTTAAGCTGCATCATGATAATGAAAATTCCATTGTAATTTATACTAGTAAGTCTATACTGGAACGTTGTGCCCTATTTTAGTTTGCAAGCAAGATATTAAGAAACTGGAAAGAGTCAACTGGAAAGAACAACAAAAATATGAGGACCATGAAAACTAAATACTACGATGATTGGTTAAAAGAACTGGGTATATAAAGAAGAGGCGCTAAGGGGAGACACTAACAATTATCTAATACTTGAAGGGCTACCATAAAATAGAGGGTGTGAATTTATTCTCTGTAATGCCAAAGGACAAGAACCAAATTGGTTGAATCTGTATGCAAATAAAGTCAACTTGAGGTTTAAAAAAAAAAAGAATTTGCTAGCCATAGTAGCTATTCAACAGTGGAGCAACTGGGCTCAAAAAATAATGGGTCTAACTGTTAGGGTCCATGTGCACAGCCATCCTGTGTCCCGGTTGGTTGCACCTTAGAACCTAAACAGTCCTCTACCAGGTAGGGTCTGGGTCATTGGATTGGTTCGATGGAAAGGGTAGGATGTGCATAAGGGTGTGTGTAGATTAATTAAACTGCTTCAAACCTCAATGTGCATAGGGATGTGCGCAGATGAATTAAACTACTTCAAACATCAATGTTTGTCAGCTTGCCTGTTTTGACTACGATCATCCATACCTCTGGCTGAGAGAAGGTTAGCACTGGGAGCATAACCATAATGGTGTGGCTTGGAGAGGTACAAAACTCTACATACCTGTGACATTGAGAGACAAGGTATTCCAGCGATACCATGATGTTAAACAAGCTGGACATTACGGCTTTTTAAAAACACTACATCTAGCCAAATGACAGTTTTGGTGGCTTTCAATGAGGTCAGACATTGAACGCTATGTAAAGGGATGTACAGTCTGTGCTACTACCAAATCTCTCCCTGGAAAACCCTAGGGTTATTGCAGATGGTGTCCAATCGTACCCAACCATGGCAGGATATTGCCATGGAATTTATAGTGGAACTACCCAATAGTCATGGACATACCATAATATGGACAGTCATAGATCTCTTCTCAAAACAAGTGCACTTTATACCATGTGCTGGTCTGCCATGTACCCAAAAGTTAGCTGCTTTATTTCTTTAAAATATATGTCAATTACATGGGGTACCAAGAAGGATCATATCGGATCGAGGGATGCAGTTTACTGCTCGGTTTTGGTATGAATTCATCAGGATGATTGGTTCATCGCAGGGTTTAAGAACTGCTTATCAGCCAAGTACAAATGGTGCTGATGAACGAGCTAATGCAGCAATTGAAGGACACTTACACTGCTATATGTCCTATCAGCAAACTGATTGGTTCGACTTGCTACATTTGCAGAGGTAGCATATAATAAGACCATACATAAAAGTATGGGACACACGCCATTCTGGATAGTGTATGGTATGAAATTCATACCAATTCCTGAATGGCCGCATGATATTCAGGAAACCACAACAACTACTCAATGGTCTGAAAAAATAAAAGAAACATGGACAACAGTACAGAAAGCCCTACATAATGCTACATACAAAAAACAGGCTGACAAAAAGAGGGCAGAACCTAAATTCTTTAAAATTGGGGATCTTGTGTATCTTTTGACCAAGTATTTAAATATGGGACTACCCTGCAAGAAACTGGGTCCAAATTATATCGGACCATTTCCAATAGTGAAGATAATCAATCCTGTAACCATTCAGTTAAAATTATCATCACAGTTTAAATGTACATCCTGTTTTTCATGTTAGTTTAATTAAGCCTGCTAATATAAAAATATAAAAGGCACCAAAGTGCCTCCCAACCAACACCACCTGGGCCGATACAAGATGACCAGGATGAAGTTGGTGGAATACTGGATTCCCAAATGCATAGAGGAGTATTACAATACTCTGTTAGATAGAAAGGGTATCCTCTTATGGCTGCCTCATGGGTGGGGCATACTGATGTGCCCTCTCCCCTTCTATGTAGCTGCTTCCATCAGACATACCCTATGAAAGAGGGTGGGAAGTAGTGTGGGTGATGATTATAAGCTCACATCTCTGTTTTTATTTCTCAGATAGACCCCTAGATGGGGCAGCCTGTCAGGCTCCGTGTGCACTGGCACCCACCAGCAGTACCTCAGATTCCAATCCCAGTCCCTGACAGAAGGAATGGAGTTGGTGGACCCGCAGCAATTCATTGCAAATGCTGGCTGGGAGCCAATGGCTGTGTGAGGGGAATCCCTGAATGATGTTATCGCAACCTGCTGGGGATTCCTGAGTCGCTGCTTAGTTTCTGCACTGGACCCTGTGGGGGGGAAGGGGATTCCTTTTTGTATAATGTGGGGTGGAAACAGGGTTTAGACGAGGATCAGTATTAGGTAGGGATAAGAGCGAATTAGTAATAAACCACGGAATAAACCATGACTAGCCATATTAGGAGGGGGTAATTGGGAATTTAGCATAGGATAGAGATAGCTGCAATTAGGTAGGTAGGGCAGTGATATAAAGAGCGCTGGAAGGCAAATGCTCCCAGTGCTAACCTGGATCAGACTTTAGCCGTTTTTGCTGGATGGAATGTCCATGAATTAAACTACTTCAAACCTCAATGTTTGGCGGCTTGCCTGTTTTGACTACGATCATCCATACCTCCAGCTGAGGTACTAGAATTACTAGAATTTTTCAAAGAAAGATTGGACATTAATTTATCAGGATGATTTGAGGATTACTGTTCTGGGCAAAGGGTTGAATTACAATACACTGAAGCCTATGGAAGATAAGCAATGGCAGCTGTTACCTCAAAGAAAGAAGTAAGGCCAATTTACAAAGATCCACAGAGTTTCTGGAAAGGTAATTTGAGGTCTTGGGGCTTTTACCCTATAAAAACTTTCTGACTGCTATAGATGCTAATTGTGATTTATGGAAATTATAATAAGGTACCATTGAAAATGCCAGTTTGTGGAATGATCATTTGTATAAACTATCTACATAAAGTTATTATGAACAGTTTTTTCAGAATATGGATGATGCATACCTGTTGTTTTTATTTATACATTCAAATGTTCTAGTCAAATAAGAACATACTAATGTGAAGTTCAAGGATAGAAACTACAATTTTGCAATTCTAATTCTTCTGTAAATATTCAGTAATGTGAAGTTCAAGGATAGAAACTACAATTTTGCAATTCTAATTCTTCTGTAAATATTCATTTAAATATTTAGCCAATGTCTTCATAATTCTGGAGTTTTATGTGGAATTTCATAAGTAAAGGATTTATATATGGCCTATTCCTAATGACAACTCTGCAATATCAACATAATATATAATTTTATGACATTATAGATGTAAATTATTTTGAAAAATGTATATTAAAAGGGTACATATAGGAAAATTACTTGAAGAAAATGGCTACTGGGACAAGTGTGGACAGTGTAGTGACAACTAATTGGGAAAAAATGGCATATTTCCTTAATCGTCTTCATTAAGTAATCTTGCAAAGTTTTTCTCAACATGAAATATTGTACTCAATGAATTTTGTTCCCAGATAATTATATAAAGGATTGTTTTCTCCACTGAAATTGTATAAATATATATCTGGCATTATAAATATAATATAATCATATAATACAATTAATAGTATTCATATTAATTAATAATATGAATATATATCACCCATGGATATAGTAGGGTAGAAGTATACTGCTTATCATTGTACATGTAAGAGCAAGTTTATGGAATCAAAATTATCCAGGGCAATATTCAAATAATGTGGAGATAATGCATAAGATTAAAAACTCAAGTAATAAAGGGAAATAAATTGCAATATGTTTATTTCTGCATAAATACTAATCAAGCCAGGTAGGTTATGAGGCTGAAATCCTTCAATAAATCAATCCATTAGATCTAAATCAGTGAAATCAACTTCTGAGCTTTGTAGGAAGAATGACTGGCTTGTATGCAATTTGTACAGTATCTCAACTAATTATAATGATTGCATTAGTAATGCGCTTTATTCATTTTTTATAACGGTCTGTTGGAAGTCAAATAATTCATTTTCACAGGAATATTGAGAAAGTTTAATATGTGCATGTTTATTGTTCCAAGTTCCACATTCTGAAACAATTTTCAATAAGTAGCAAACCTGGATGGATACACATCATTATTTTTAAATCACACTGGTTACCTACCAATAATTTCAACTGTGTATTGCTTTGGTAAGTGTGGAATTGACTCATCACAATCAGAAATAATTCATGACAAATAGGCATAGCATTGCAGAGGTACAGAAAGTGTAAAGGATGTGATGTAGTTTGAACATTGCAATCAGGCAGGTAAACACTTGAAGAAACCTATGAAAACACTATGATTTAAAAAGATAGAAATGAAAGGGACATGTCATGAAAGTCATAAATCAGATGGGTTTATGGGTTAACTCTGCACAGATTATAAATTGGAAATTGTCCATCCTTGCCATAAAGAGAATGGTTAGCATTCAAATGAATGTGTACAATCTGGATTTGTACTGCTTCGTTAATACTTTATATCCATATCCCCTAAAAGTTGACCTTCTGTAAGCATATTTCATATTTATGAAACTGAAATTGATAACAGAAAAATAATAACAAAAGATAGCGGAAAGCCTTCCTGCTCTTTGGTGGAACATAGAAATTTACCACATACTATAGCAAGAGGCACAATTTAATGATCTGCTACACTATAAAATGTATTGAGCCAGAGTTTGTGCTTGATTTTTTTTACTGTTCTTTAGGCCTAGGAAAGGAAAGAAAATAAAGTTTAGTGTTGTAAAAATAAATGTGGTATCCTTTTTACATGACAGACTTTTCAATTGCCTGCCTATCATAAGCAACTAGATTTCAGCATTAAATCCAGAGGTGGTATTCAGCAGGTTCTGACCAGTTCTGGAAATTTTGAGTAGTTCAGAGAACCAGCAAATACCACCTCTGACTGGAGATTTTATAGTATCTTTCCCCTGCCACATTTACCAAGCCATGCCCACAGAACTGGTAGTAAAAAAAATTGAATCCCACCATTAATTAAATCAGTACTTCGGCCATGTAAAGATCAATCTAATACAAAGGAAACACCGAAACACAATATTGTGGCAGTTGGTGATTAGGAAGTCAAAGACTTACATCATCTTCTTGAAAGAAGACAAAGATGTGAAATTTTGGGAGGCATTTCAGTTAATTCCTCTATTTTGTTTTCCTGTCTCAAAACTGAATTCTGATATTTTGTTTTGTTTTGTTTGAATTGCTTTGAATATTTCAGTGACAATATTTTAAGGGGGGGAAATATAGTTTTAAATTCAGGAATAAAAATCTATGTTGCTTGATGCAATTCCATGTAGCTATTTTTTATGTTGTCAGTTTGTTGTAGATGAGTTGTGTATTGTGCTTATCACAGATATTATTTACTAACATTAATTGTTTTCACATTGCTTTCAAACACTTACTGCAATGGAAATAAACAATGTGTTGACAAAATATATTTATAGATTCATGCTGCTTGCTGTGCCATAATCAGTTTAACAAGTTTTGTTAAATAAACCAAAATCAACTGGTTCTTATAGTATGCAAAGCCCAAACTATACTAGTTTCTTATCACTTTGCATAATGTGACATTCCAGCATGTGTTACATCAGTGGTCCCCAACCTTTTTTGTACCAGGGACCAGTTTCAAGCAGAAACACTTTTTCAAGGAGCAGGGGGGGGGAGTCCGAGTTTGGTGGTTTGCTTGCAGACGTTTCATTACCTGACTAAGTAACATCTGATGTTGTTACCTAGTCGGGTAATAAAACGTCTGCCAGCAAACCACCAAGTTCAGGGAGCCCCAATGCCTCCTCATTGCAACCCTGAGCAACAGATATTCTCTTCTATTGGGACATTTAAAACGGAGGGTTTCAGCTGCAGATTCAGGAACTGCGCCGGGCTGAGGAGCGCCTTCAAAACTGAGCGCTGGGTGGTGGCGGCCCATGGCTGTCTCTGCGGCTCAGGACAAGTCCCTGCAGGACAGCTGTGAAGCCCCGCCTCTCAGCCCTGCCTTCCTCAGCCCCATCCCTCAGGTGTCTCCCTCTCCTCCCTCAGCCTCATCCCTCAGGTGTCTGCCTCATTCCTCTCTCAGTCGCTCTCTCGCTCCTCCACCAGCCCAGGAAGAAACTGCTTCAAAGAAGCCGGCAGGGTGGCTTTTCCTGTCGCCGCAGCTCCTCCGAAGCGCCCGTTCACCCCCACCCCGCCGCCCGCAGTTCAATCCAGTGCTCCGTTCTGCCTGCCTGCCTGCCTGCCTTCGTTTCTGGTTGTTTCGGAGCAGCTTCGGCTGAGTAAAAGAGGCGAATAGTTATTATTCTCAGCCGAAGCTGCTCCAAAACAACCAGAAACGAAGGCAGGCAGGCAGGCAGAACAGAGCACTGGATTGAACCGCGGGCAGCGGGGTGGGGGTGAACGGGCGCTTCGAAGGAGCTGCGCCGATAGGAAAAGCCACCCTGCTGGCTTCTTTGAAGCAGTTTCTTCCTGGGCTGGTGGAGGAGCGATAGAGTGACTGAGAGAGGAACGAGGCGGGAGGAAACCGAAGCCACTGAGCCAGAGAGTAGGACAGGCTTTGGTTGCTTCCTCCCTCCCCTTCTTTCATTTGTGTCCTTGATCCCTGATCCCAGCAGCATTCACCGAAGGTGAAGAAAGCCGCCATTTTTTTTATTTTTATTTTCTTTGTGGCCCAGTACAAAGTGATCCACGGACCGGTACCGGTCCGCGGCCTGGTGGTTGGGGACCCCTGTGTTACATAACTAATCAAAGACTGTTAACCAGAGAATTGTGATTTATTTTGTTGATAATAGTGGTGTTTTAATTTAGGATAGTTCTATAGGAAAAAACATCTATTATATAATTCAGGGCTGAATAGTGGAGATCTTGGTGTTCTCTGACCTTGCTTGTCTGCTTGCAGACTGCCATAGTATTATTATTTATTTATATTTTGGACTGGATATATATGGTGGCAATTGACATAAAGCAAGATATGTTTATGCTTTTTAATATATACTAGTGTTTCTCAGTCTTGACAACTTTAAGACATGTGTACTTCAGCTCCCAGAATTTGCAATCACCATGCTAGGGAAGTTGCTAAGGTTGAGAAACCTTGCTATAATACAGTCACATTATTTATAGTAAGTATTTACAAAAGGTATACTCAGTATTGGTATTCATCAAGTATCAGGTTTCCTTTCTAAACCTTTTTTCCTCTTGTGTCTCTCCTGCATTCTTCCCCGTTATTATATTTGACAACTGAGTGAAATGGCCTGGACTTTTACTATTATGTATTCAGCAAAACTTGACTTTCTCCTCTTCAAACACTTGTTTCTCCATTGGGGAAAGAAGATATCAGTATTTTTGGTCCAATCCTTCCTTAGAGACTTGCATTTTACCACAAACAGTTGATCACCTACTTCTCTTTTTGGGTGAAGCTCTTATCTCTTTGGATCTTATCTTTTCCCAGGGAAGTTACCCCTGAACTTTCCTTATTATTTCCCAAGTGGAACCAACAGCTACTCTGCAAATTTAACTTTATTTATTTTATTTATTTATTTTGTCAAGCAATTATAAGACAACAGGTATAAGTATAAACATAGTTATGGACACATGAAATGGATACATATAAGAAAAATAAAAGAAATAAAAATAAAAAAGAAACAATAGGTCAGGGATGGTAGGCATGTTGGTGCGCTTATGCACGCCCCCTATAGACCTCTTAGGAAAGAGGTGAGGTCAATAGTAGACAGTCTAAGGTTAAAGTTTTTGGGGTTTGGGGAAGAAACCACAGAGTCAGTTAGAGTATTCCAGACATTTACCACTCTGTTACTGAAGTCGTATTTCCTGCAATCAAGTTTGGTGCGGTTTACCTTGAGTTTGTATCTATTGTGTGCTCTTGTATTGTTGTGGTTGAAGCTGAAGTATTCATTGATGGGTGGGACATTGCAATAGATAATTTTATATACTCAGACCGAAGGCGGCGTAGTTCTAGATTTTGTAGGTCTAGAATTTCAAGTCTGGTGGCACAAGGTATTCTGCAATGAGTAGAGGAGTGGAGAACTCTTCTTGTGAAATATTTCTGGACTTTTTCAACTATGTTAATATCAGATACATAATACAGGTTCCAGACTGATGAGCTGTATTCACGTATTGGTCCAACAAATGTTTTGTATGCTCTCATTAGTAGTGTGATATTATCAGAGAAAAAGCTATGTAGGATTAGGTTAACAACTCTTAATGCTTTTTTGGCTATGTAGTTACAGTGGGCTCTAGCACTTAGATCATTAAAGATGAGAACTCCAAGGTCCTTGACAGAGTTTGGATAATCAACAAAGTCTTGACTATTCAGCTTGTATTTTATTTTCTGATTTTTTTTGCCAATATGTAAGACAGAGCATTTATTTATTGAGATTTGAAGTTGCCATTTGTTTGACCGTTCTGATACATAGTCGAGGTCTTTTTGAAGGGTAGCAGTATTGTCTGTGGTGTTGAATAGCTTTACATCATTAGCGAAGAGAACGCAGTTGCTCTTAATATGATCACAGAGATCATTTATGTAGAATATGAAGAGAGTTGGTCCTAGAACACTGCCTTGGGGACACTACTGTTGACAGGTACAGAATTTGATAGGACACCCCCAATTTTGACCATTTGTTGTCTGTTTGACAGGAATGCTTCTATCCAGTTATGCAGTTGTCCAGAGATACCATAAGATTTTAGTTTTAGGAGTAGTTTGTCATGTACCACTGAATTAAAGGCTTTACAGAAGTCTATGTAGATTGCGTCTATTGCTTTGCCCTGATTGAGTTGTGTAGTTCATATGTTTTTGCAGTGTAAGAGTTGCAGATTACAGGATAGTTTTTTTCTAAAACCAAATTGTTCATTAGAAAGTAGGTTGTTTGTCTCTAAGTGGAGGATAATGGATTGGTTAATAATTGATTCCATGACTTTACAGGTAAAGTCATGAAGAGATTGATCTGTAATTTTCAACTAGGCTGGGATCTCCCTTTTTGAACTTCTCTCTCCAATTTTTCCTCCATGCACTCCATGCACAGATCTCTCCTCTCTTTCCTCTCCAATTTTTAATCAGATCAGGGGTGTGTGCCTCAACAATTGAAGAAGGATTGGAATGGAAAGAAATTTATATTAATCTATTTTGACACTAATAAACAACCTTGAGCTGAAATCTAAGTGTCAAAAGGAGAATAAAGATTTTTTTCTTGGTCATTTTAAAGCCCTAAAAAGGAGAAGAGTGGAGACAAAAGGGTGGGACTTGGAATAATGGAAAAATGGAGTGCGACCTGGAAAAATAAAGAGGACTAACAGTGAAACTTTGAAAAGACTCCCGAGGATACATTGTAACTGAAATCTTATTAAAAGATACAGTAACCAATGGAAAAGAAAAGTAAAGGAAAGAAACAAGAAAGAACAGTCTGAGATCATTTGGTGATTTTAAAAAAAAGTTTTTGGCATTGGTTTTTTCTTTCTTTTTCTGTTTTTACTTAGTCAATCGGGTGGTTGTTCAAAAGTGTTTAAAATGCCATCACTCCTGGAGGAATTGAAGATGAGTCTTAAAAAACAGAAAGAAGATGCAGAAAGGGGAGGAAGATCTTTTGGCTTCATATTTGAATTTTTTGAAATGGAGATCCTGAACTATGAAAAGGAAAAGGAAAAGCTTCAAGAGTAAGAAGAAGGGTGGGACAAAGAAGAAGCCATTTTCAATGATCAAATAATGCAAAGTATGGTAATAAGGGGAAAAAGGGGGAAAGGAGTTAAAAGTTTGAGAAAACTACAGAAGGGAAAATTAGACAGAGAAGGGTATAAAAAAGGGATGAGAAAAAGGGGGGAAAGATAGAAAGGGAAAGAATTTATGAGGGACAAAAACAGGAAATAAAGAAAAGGGGAAACGTACTAGGATTAAAGGTATTTGCTCAGCTAAAAAACACAGAGACAATGGTTAAATTAAGTTAAAAGTGAGGATTCTGCAAAGGTACAAAAGATAGTGTTGTGACAGTAGAATACTGTAATTAGTTAGAAATGAAATAAGTAAATAATCTATGAGATAAAACTGTATTGTTATGTAATGGTATGTTTATTTATAATTAATGCAATAATAAAGAAGAGAGGGAAACATTGCAATTGTTTCTAAAGATTGATAAAATATTGAAAAGAAATGTGAAAGATTTATAGGGAAATTTATACCAGTTATTAGAATGAATTTGAATAATTGTTTTGCTTATTAATAGTAAATAATTTATAAGATAAAATTGTATGACTATCAAATGGTATGCTTATTAACAGTTAAGTAGTAATGAAGAAGGGAGGGAAACATTTCAATTGTTCTCAAAGATTGATAGATATTGAAAAGAAACTTGAAAGATTTACAAGGTTCATACCAGTACTAGAATGATTTTGAATAACTATTTTGTTTACTAATGTTTATATATATATTGTTTTTGCTATGGTTTTAGAATTTTTCTTTTTACATTTTCAAGGGGAAGTACCAAGCAGAGTCTGAATGATGAGATCTACATGATATAAAATAGATATTACAAATTTGAATGTTATAATTTTAGAATGCACAAATTCACTGTTTAATGAGATTTCATATGGTAATAACAATAAGATTTAAAGGTGTTGCACTTCAATTGGCAATCATAGGGGGAATATTGCTTCTTAAGAATGTTGGAAGAGAACATATGAAATTGTAAACAAGACAGACGAAAGTATAAGTACAATGAATAAAAAGATAGAAATTTAAGTAAAAGAAATACAATTGAATAAGAAGAAAATGATATAACAATAAAAGAAAATTAAGAGAAGTAAAGGGAGAAATAGTGAGAAGTTGGAAAAAGAGTAATAAGATATGAAGTTGAATACATAAGATGAATATGCACATGATAACCCGAACGATGCTGTACTCAAATAAGATGTTTTATTTGTTTTGTTAAAACTCAATACAACTTTATTAAAAAAAAATGAAGAAGAATGTATCCCCCTTCAAGGGTCTAGTTGTCCAACACTTATTGTATATACTAGGCAGAAACAATGGGATTGACAAATAAGTCACCTCATCAGTCTTCATGTCAGTGCAGTTGTCTTCCAAGGCCAGATTTAGGATCCATCACCTTTTTTAATTTATTTTTTAATTTTAATTATGAAAATACAAAACAATAATCCAATTTAGCCTTGTTATACATATATACATTTTTCTTCATTATTTATAATATACTAATTTAATATATTAATTACTAATTAATCTAATCATAACTACTATATTTCTACCTTGTCTTCTGCTATATAACCATTGATAACCTTTATACCATCTTTTATAATATTTAAGATCTTCTTTGTATTTTATTTCTACCTATCTGATTCTGCACAAGCCATAATTTTTCTTATTATTTCTGTTTCTGAGATATTTCAATACCCAACTAGATAACATCCATAGTATTGAGTGTAGGGTTTGCTGTCTGTTTATATAAATAGCTTGTCCTGCCAGTTTTGGTAAACATGTAGTTTCCTCTTTAGTATAGGATATGTTACTAAGTAAATTTACTTTTCATTTTTCTTTCATTAATAGTTCATTTTTATGAATCTCACATGCAATTTCACATTTCTCTCCCACATTTTTCTCTGCCTTCCTGCCCCTTATCTTTAAAAAAATCAATAATCTCATTTTATAGTTTTCTCTCCAGGATTTCTGTGAAGCAAATTATTATTGTTGTAATTATGCTAGTGGTGGACCCAAAATTACACAGTATTAAAGAACCATTACTGAAGGCAATAAATTCACATTAATTGGCATTCCAAATGGGGCATGTATTTGTATTTATTTATTCTTCTATATATCTGTTTTCCTACAAAGCATATCTAATCTAAATGGAACATTGTAAATTCAATTTTTTCACTCATTCCAAAATGAATTCATGCATGTGACTAACCCTTCTGTTATCTCTTTTGCTAAAACAGTTTTTGGCAGAAACAAATCATCTTACTTCTCTGACCCTGACTCTGATATATCCCAAAAAAGTAGCTGGCCTCAAGGAATCCATAACTGGAATCAAAGAGCCTAGGACCTGCAGAGGCTGAGATCACAGCATCACTGAGCACCTGAGTATGGGTGACAGTTCAAAGCACAATAGCTAATAGGTATAAAGCTTAGGAGAAAGTCCTTGCTAGGAAATAGCTAGTTTTATCTGGCAATATTTGATAGCTCACAGTTGGTGCTCAGAAAGCAGGAACATAACAGTCTTCAATTTGTAATGTATCAGTGTTAGCCTCCTGCTAGTCCAGCTACCTTAGCTTGAACTATGTTTATTGGTTACAGTAGAGTGCTGTTTTCCTAGTCTTTTTAATCCACTTTAATAATAATGTGAAGACTTATGAAGAAAAGAAGTTATAACATTTAAAAATAACTTTCTTAATCTGATGAGAGTACTTCCTGGATTTATCCTTTAGGATTGTTTGACAATACCACAAAAATGTATGTTTGTCGTCATCTTCTCAATTGCTTATTTAATTTTGCTTCCTAGCACAGCCTACAGTCCTGGGGTTACCTAAGAGTCTTCAGGTAATAAAAAGGTTTTATCCTACTTAGCTACATGACATAAAGCTGGATATTAATTATTAAAGCAGCAATGAATAACAGAATAACAGAGTTGGAAGGGACCTTAGAGGTTTTCTAGTCCAACACCCTGTTCAAGCAAGTAACATTTCAGATTAGTTGTCCAATCTCTTTCTTTAAAAACCCAGCATTGGCTTACCTACAACTTCTGGAGGCAAGTCATTCCACTAATATACATATATTTTCATATGATTAGGAATTAGAGATAATTAAGAAATTTAAAACATTAATCAGACAGAAAGTTAAGAAATTGAGTGATTTTCAAACAGATGTATTCACATATCCTATCAGGAATACTTTCTGCATCTGAGCAAGCTGAAAGTCTTCCAGACTTTCACTTTCAGGGTTTAGAGCTGGACGAATTAGCATTATTACACTTTATTATTTAAAACACAAAAGTATTTCCTGCAGACACAATGTATCGAGTGCCACCACTAAGTTTATAATACATTTTATCATTTTACACAATGAGCAGCAGGAACTGTCTACTCTTATTTGCATGTGAATATTTCACATCATCTTTAGAATTCACAATGATGCTCTTCAGTTGCTTCATTTTTTCTTTACTATAGAGATGATTTTCTTCAATTATTTAGTTCTGATTTTTATAATATATCTCAAATGGCTCCTATTGCAGTAGGACAACAATTTTCACCTCAAAAGCAGCAGAACCTGATGTGCCAGAATATTTTTCTGATTGATTAGCAATACTTTAGTTTACAAATGAGTAACAAAGAAGGTCTCCAAGCAGAAATGTCTATAGATCCTAGATTTTTTTAAAAAAAAGCTGGTATTGTGCAATTGAGGTTCTATCTGTTTTTATGGATGTTCACATGAGAAATAATTTTTTTAAACAAATTTTATTAATTTTAAAGACAAACAAACCATCATTAACCATTAATACATGAACCTCTTTCCATTATAAATTTTACAAGTCAAATAAAACATTATTTTATACAATATAATTCTATTTTAGACCATTTCCATATGAGCATACAAATATCTCTTATCCAATTTCTCTTTATTACCCTTTACTCTTATCCAATTTCACTATTATTATTTTTCTCTATATTTATCCAATTTATAATTATCATCTATTCCTCTCTGACTTGGTTACCATTATTCTCATTCTATATTCCTGCAAGGTTTTATTAATTCTCCCACATACATAAACACACAAAACACAAAAATATAAAAGATCTTTTAGGAAAGTAACTTGGCCCCAGAAACCTCTCTCTACATGGACTTCAATTATATTCATGCTCATCTTACATGCCATTACCTATTTTATTTACCATTCTATATCTTCTAAATTAGCTTCTCCATACATTTCACTCTTCTTAATTCTATCTTATTTAATTCATTTTAATTTAAGTCATTATATTTGTATCTTTTGTCCATTCTTTATTATCCATTTGTCTCATTCCCTATAGTAAAAAAAAAAAAAAGAGTTTCTCCTGAAATCACTAATCAGAGTATGATGCCTTTCTATCATCCCCCTAAATTAACATTTAAAATAACACCTAATACCCAATCTGATTCTGCTTGGTACATTCTATCTACTAATTTTTAAAAAAGAAAAATAATAAATCCAAAATGATTAAATACATTACCAAACATTTCAATATTTTAATCTCTTATTAACTCTTAAACCATTCTAATTTTCTATTTCTAATACAAATGCTACAGTACCATCTTATGTACCTTGCAGAATCTTTTTTTTAAACAAATTATACATTACCCTTTGTCCCTAAAAAAAATTCCTCTTTTCCCATCTGGTTTCAAAGCTTTGTGGCTTTTCTCCACCTTTTCCCTTTCTTTCTTCTCCCAGCAGGCCTTTCTACCCCCCTTCTCCTAGCCTCTGCCTTGTTAGCTTCCCTTCTCTGTTGTGTTCCTTTTTTCTTTTGTTTTCTAGCATTATATTGATTTTGCATCTTATTTTTCTCTTTCTTGGGTGTTTTTTAAATCTTAAGTCCTTCATTTTCCTTCCTCTCTTTCTCCTCTCTTTCTTAATTAAATTTTGAGATTCATCAAAGATGGCTTCTTCTTCTTCTTCTTCTTCTTCTTCTTCTTCTTCTTCTTCTTCTTCTTCTTCTTCTTCTTCTTCTTCTTCTTCTTCTTCTTCTTCTTCTTCTTCTTCTTCTTCTTCTTCTTCTTCCTCCTCCTCCTCCTCCTCCTCCTCCTCCTCCATCTGTTGTTGTGTTTGTTGATAAATAGCAGCGCCATTTCTAAAAAGAGAAAAGCTTCCTTTACAGCGTCCTTGCCCTCTCTTTTGTTTGTTCATATTCTTTTCTCAGTTCCTCAATGGAAAAAGCCATTATAAATCTTTTCTTTTCTTTTTTCCCTCTTTCTTCTTACAACAACCAAGATGTTTCAAAAGTTAGAACAGTCCCAAAATCCCAAAGTCACCACTCAGTCCAAGCCAAAACAAAGTTCTCACTTTCTCTTCCTGGGGTAATATCAATAAAAAAAAAAATGACCAAATCTGTATTTTAAAGCCTTATTGCAATAAATAAGTCTTCAGTCTTCAAATCCTTAAGGCATCTCCTCCAACAAGATCTTTATATATATAAATATATATAGAAAGTTAAAACTTGCTTTCTGTGATAAGTGGGAAGGGAGAGGACAATATATATATTTCTCAATATCCATTTGTTGATTCCATAGGGAAGGAGAGTAAACTTTCCTTTCAGCACCTCAAAATTGCCGCTTATAGTTCTCTTCTGGAAAGTATCATTCAGAAAGCCATAATTTTCAGGATGTTAAATATGTCTTAAAGTCCTGGGTCAGCCAAGAAAAACTTTCACTTTAAAAAAACTTTCTCCTCTTCCTCCTGCACATTCTTACCCAGCTGCCGGCTTCTTTGTGGTGGCCATTACGGACCGCCGCTGCACCGTCTTGAGAAAAGGGGGTTTTGCCGGCCGGGGAGGGAGTCTGCAACACCCCCAAACCCCTCTCCGGATCCCCCCTGTCTTCAGCCGCCCCTGCAGGGCAGCCTTAGCCTCCAAACCCGTCTGGATCGGAGGCACCAAAACGGCTAGCGCCGCAGGGATCGCGCAGTATTGCAAATCCCTGCTGCTAGCGAAGCCGACAAACCGAGAAATAAATTTTAAAAACAGGAAGCTTCAATTGTAACTTGGTTTTAAAGTAGCAATGAAAAAAGATAAAGCTAAAAGATTGATTTGATTTTTACAATGTTAATCAAGTTTTAATGAATGATAGAATGTTAAAATGTATCATTGTATCAAATGTATAGCCATAATGTTTTATATCATCTCAGTACTAAAATCTTTTTTTTACCTTATCCATACCAAATGACTATTAGCTATACTGACAAACAGATGACAAATTCTTTGTCACATTTGAATGTTGATAAAATTGTAAGTTGATACAATCAATTACATGGTTAATAAGTGCACTGCAGGCTTAGAAAAGCATATAAATTTTAAAAGAGGCATGAAATTATGAATATATTTAACATTTTTATATATTGGGGCAGTGGTTAGAATCCAGTACTGCAGGCTAATTCACTGCTCACTCCAGGAGTTCGTTTCTGACCAGCTCAAGGTTGACTCACCTTTCCATCCTTCTGAGATCAGTAAAATGAGGACCATATTGTTAGGGGCAACATGTTAACTCTGTAAGCCACTTAGAGGGGGCTGCAAAGCACTATGAAGTAGTATATAAGTCTAAATGCTATTGCTATTATCAGTTATTTCAAGTTTTCAATTGTACAGAAAAATGGGGGCGGGGGAGAATCTTTATCACAGATTTTGATAGTTCACTGTACATAGACTCCCTGACGTATTAGCTGCTGATATTTGCTTTATAAAAATGAAACTTTAACGGTTAATTGGTTATTGTCATAACTGAATGATAAGAGAGACAGCTTGTTTTTGAGATTTTAGTACTTTATGCATCATCTTGGCTAACACTGCCACCTATTGGGCACAAAAGAAAAATATTTTCAATCTTTTAGGTCCAGCAGGAACTCAGAAAACATTAAAGCTTCACTGTATGTCTACTTAGAAGTATATTCCACTGAGTTCAGTAAGATGGACTCCCCAGTAAAGCAGACCATAATAGCAGCTTTCGTGTAATATAATTAACATACTTGCTTTCCTCCTTTCCATGTATTCTTTTCCACAAAACATGACCACTGTTAATGTATTTATTTGAGCTATGTATTTATTTGATTTACAAGCCACACAATAACAAAGTGCCTCAAGGTAACATACAGAAATATAAAACTATGGAACTGAACAGCGGGGGGAGAGGGGGGAGCCAATGACAAAAATGAAAGAAGACATTTTACCAGGGAAATACAAAACAAATTATAATATTTTGTCTATGATGGAGGTTCATGAATCACCCTGCCCCAAGTCCTGCCAGGAAAAGCCAAGATTTTACAGCTTTTCTAAATGATAGCAAAGCTATCCAGGAAATGCAGAAGCCATTGAAAGACTATTTTGGTTTGATGAAACATTGATTAAAGTCCCCTTTCAAATTAAGGCACCAAACAAAGTAACGTTCTCATTCAAAACACCATTTTGAATTTCAATCAGCAAAATGGGAAAAACCTTCAAAGCAGCTACTTTCTACAAACTCAGAGCAGCTGGGCACTCTTCAGGGCTAGTCCTCTGGGTCAGCTTATTTTCATACTTCACTATGATATTCTGAAGCATAACCCCTACATGCAGTGCTATCAAACTTGCGGCCCATGGGCCGGATGCGTCGTATGCTGCCCATGGCCACGGCCGGTTTAGCGAAGGGGGAAAAGTCACGATACATCACATGATGCTACTGTGATGTTGGAGAAATTTCAATGTTAGCCAACAAACAGCTATTGAATCCTGAGAAAGTCAGGGCATTCAAGTTTATTGCCCCAAATGAAATGTCATGTTATAAGAGAAGTAAAAGACATGAGTTCATAGTTATTATATCAGTGATATGATGATGTGGAATTAATCTAACAGACTATTTTCAGCTTCACTGGGAAAGAAAGAAACATATTTTATCCATCATCCCATTTTATCTTCCAAATATAAAAATATGTTAGAAGATATTATTTTAAATTTATTTTAAAAAATATTATTTTAGATAAATGGAAATATATTCAAGACCTAACCCCCAAAGCTACAATTAATAAGATTGTCTGGTATAAAGAAGAGAAGAGATGATAAAGAATTTGACATGCATAGCTTTATTACAATCCATAACAAAGAATTTTCTTTCCAGCAGTTTTTCATTGAACATTTTAAAAAGAAGATTTGCTTATGGAACTCTTTATCAAGCTATAGATGGTTGAATGAAAGAAATTGAAAAAGAGTATATTAATATTCTATACAGCATTTCAAGAATTATCATTGTTTTTCAAGTAGACTGCTTAGTAATAGATATAAGCATCATTAGAATAAGAGTGGAGAAACACTGTGGTTTAAATAAGAAGAACAATTCCCTGCTTTAATAAAAAAAATATTTTAAAATACTCTCTTAGAAGTAGAACAATTCCAAAACAATACCCTAAAGGGCTAGTCTACAGGGAGCTATTCTATTATGAATCTGTTTGTGTGCTGACAGTCCTTGATGCATCATTAATGTTAAGATATCCATGTAAAAAGTACAGCTTATACTTTTACTGTCTGGAAGGTAACTTAATTTTGTTCAGTTGCTGATGCATCCAGAAAACAAATTCACCAGCTTCAATCCATAAATCATTAAAGATTTTCTATGCTTAGTTCAAGACCCCAGAAAAGTAGGTCAGTTTCTTGGTTCCCTGCTGCATTACAAAAGAACAGAAAATGTATGAGTATCTTTTAATACCTAAGTTACATTTTTCAAATATTCAGATATCCCATGAGGTTAATAAAATAGAAATGTAAAACTAGCGTGTTCAATATAGGCTAGCAAAATAAAAGGGAAATGTTTCAGTTGGTGTTAACAAATATTTCCTCTCTTTTTCCTGCAATGTTCTAGCCAGAGATGGTATTCAGCAGGTTTTATTTATTTATTTATTTATTTGATTTGCCAATTGTTTACAAGATAATAAGTATAAGTGTATACATAGTTGTGAATACATGAAATGGGTACATATAAGAAAAATAAAAGAAGAATAAGAGAAACAATAGGACAGGGACGGTAGGCATGTTGGTGCACTTATGCACGCCCCCTACAGACCTCTTAGGAAAGGGGTGAGGTCAATAGTAGACAGTCTAAGGTTAAAGTTTTTGGGGTTTGGGGAAGAAACTACAGAGTCAGGTAGAGTATTCCAGGCATTGACCACTCTATTGCTGAAGTCGTATTTCCTGCAATCAAATTTGGTGCGGTTAACTTTGAGTTTGTATCTATTATGTGCTCTTGTGTTGTTATGGTTGAAGCTGAAGTATTCATTGACAGGTAGGACATTGCAATGTATGATTTTATATACCATGCTTAAATCAGACCGAAGACGGCGTAATTCAAGGTTTTCTAGTTCTAGAATTTCAAGTCTGGTGGCATAAGGTATTCTACAACGAGTAGAGGAGTGGAGAACTCTTCTTGTGAAATATTTCTGGACTTTCTCAATTGTGCTAATATCAGATACGTAATGTGGGTTCCAGACTGATGAACTGTATTCGAGTATTGGTGTAGCAAATGTTTTGTATGCTCTGGTTAGTAGTGTGATATTATCAGAGAAAAAGCTATGTAGGATTAGGTTAACAACTCTTAATGCCTTTTTGGCTATGTAGTTGCAGTGGGCTCTAGCACTTAGATCATTAGAGGTGAGTATTCCAAGGTCCTTTACAGAGCTTGGGTCATCAACAAGATCTTGACTATTCAGCTTGTATTTTATTTTCTGATTTTTTTTGCCAATATGTAAGACAGAGCATTTATTTGTTGAGATTTGAAGTTGCCATTTGTTTGACCATTCTGATACATAGTCAAGATCTTTTTGTAGGGTAGCAGTATTGTCTGTGGTATTGAACAGCTTTACATCATCAGCGAAAAGAATGCAATTGCTCTTAATATGATCACAGAGGTCATTTATGTAGAGTATGAAGAGAGTTGGTCCTAGAACACTGCCTTGGGGGACACCACTATTGACAGGTACAGAATTTGATAGGACACTCCCAATTTTGACCATTTGTTGTCTGTTTGACAGGAATGCTTCTATCCAGTTATTCAGTTGTCCGGAGATACCATAGGATTTTATTTTTAGGAGTAGTTTGTCGTGTACCACTGAATCAAAGGCTTTACAGAAGTCTATGTAGATTGCGTCTATTGCTTTGCCCTGGTCGAGTTGTGTCGTCCATATGTTTTTGCAGTGTAAGAGTTGCAGATTACAGGATAGTTTTTTTCTGAAACCAAATTGTTTATTGGAGAGTAGGTTGTTTGTCTCTAAGTAGAGAATGATGGATTGGTTAATAATTGATTCCATGACTTTACAGGTGACGCAGCATAAGGAGATTGGTCTGTAATTTTCAACTAGGCTTGGGTCTCCCTTTTTGAAGATGGGGATGACTGTGGCTTGTGACCATAGGTTAGGCAAGGAGCTGGTCCTGAAAGATTTTTCAAAGATTATGCTTAGAGGTTTGGCTATGGCAGTGGATAGCTTTTTTAAGAAGTAGGCACATATTCCATCAGGTCCAATAGATAGAGATGGTTTTAGATTGCGTAGTGCTTTTTCAACATTGTCTTCTGTAAAATCGATATGTATTAGATCATTGTTGTTATCTGTGGTACGGCTAGGAAATACTGGGCATGATCCATTGCTGTTTACAAATACTGAGCTGAAGAATGTGTTAAAGATGTTGGCTTTAATGGTGTCGTCGTTGCAGTCTTTACCATCAGGTCCTATCATGGGAGGGATGGACCTTGAGTCTTTTAGTTTGTTGTTTACAAAATTGTAAAAAGCACGGGTGGAATTGGCGCTTAGAAGGTTTTCCTCTTGTTTAATGTGATAATTGATGCATTCGGTCTTTATCTGGTGGCATAAATTTTTGTATCGGCTTTTGAAATTGGCAACGTGACCAGATTTGTTTTTCCGCCAGAGTGATCTCTTTTTGGATTGAAGTTTCCTTATTGTCATGGGTAATCTGCTTTTTTGTTTTGTTTTGGTTCTGAGTAGTTCTGGAGAACCGGTAGCGGAAATTTTGAGTAGTTTGGAGAATTGGCAAATATCACCTCTGACTGATCCCATCCCTTTCTATTCTCTGTCTCCTGAATGCTAGCTGATCAGCTGGGTCTTCTTTGTTGCCCTGCATAGGAGAATGGAATGGAAAGTAGGTTAGTGAGGTGGGGAGGGAATGGGGTTTTGCAGTAACCTTCTGCCAGGAGTAGGGAGGGAACTGGGATTTTGCAATATCCTTCCCCTGTCACACCCACCAAGCAATGCCAGGCAACCAAGCAATGACCACAGAAGCGGTAGTAAAAAAATTTGAATCTCACCACTGGTTCTAGCCAGGCATATCACATGGCAACATAATGATATGTACACAGAATGTTACCTATTTTCATAGACAGTTCAAGGTGTATTTCAAAATTCTGGTATCACATTGTGGAGATGGCAATGAATAGAAATATCTCATAACATAATGCCTATTATATACACATATACGCACATATAGCATGCATGACCATTAATGTGTACTTTTAAAACATTTATCAGAGAAATTACAAGAGGAATGTTTATATAATATGCCAACTAAAAAAAAGACGTTAGCAATTTATTTCAATTATTGCTTTCATTTAAAAGAAAATGCAAACTCAAAAACCCCTAGACATTTATGATTTATGATTTATGATAAAAGGTATAAAACTAGAAGAGATACTGAGCAATTTCATAGATAAAGCACTTGATCAACTGTGGAAAGAAATTGTAACAATTATAAGTGAACACTTGGGGAGAAAATACCTAACAAAATATTGAGAAATGAGAGAAATAACTGGTTTCAGATCTGACATACATCTTATTATTCTTGTTCTTTCTTAAAATCCACCTCTCACAAACAAATTGCCTTCATTTCTTCATTGGCAACTGTAAATTCATTAAGCACAGTTCATATTATCATATCTTTTAAATAGTTTACATTAATTCATTTTTAAAACTTTTCAATCATACTTTTATGATGAGTTCCTCTACATCTTCGTTACTTTCAACTAAAAAGTCTTATATCTCAATTTGTTAGTGCTTTGAACTCAGTAGTTCAGATATTTTCCAGAACTGGAACCAGAGATCCTGAGAAGAAACAAATGGAAGAAAAGAGCAAAGACAAAAACATTTTATATACATATAAAGTATTGTTTATATATATGAGAGGATTATAGTAGTGCAAGACACAAGTCCTTCTTTGAATGTAACAATTAAAATAAACATTTGATCCCATTTTCTATGCTGTCTTTTCTATATGCACAAAGTAAACAGTGTATTACTTATTCTTTATTTATTTAACAATATTTATAACTCATCCTAGTTTTAGAAGAACAAGTAGGGTACAACAAAATCAAAATGGTTTTAAATTAAAATTAAATAATTTGATAAGAATACGAAGAGGTATGGTCAATGGTAGGATTCATGGGTGCCCATAAAACTAGATGCACTAAAAATAAGGGCTGAACACATACTGGAATAAAATTTGCTTTGATTTGCTTATAAACCTGATGAAGAAATGACAACCAGCAGAGTATCATAAAGGCCATTAAAAGAAATGACTTTGAATTGTGCTTAGATGTTGACTAATCAATGCTGAAAGAACTGTGCTAGCAAGATGGGACTATACTAGTAAGAGTTTACTTGCTGCATTTTATACTAGCTGTAGCTCCTGAGTCATCTTCAAAGGCAGCCTCATGTAGACCATGTTAGAGTTGTTCAATCAAGTGGTAATAAGGAAACAGGTTACTATTGGCAGGGCAGCTTGATCCAAGCAGGCTCAGACCTGGAGCAGCAGGTACAGCTGGGCAAAGGCTCCCTTGGCCAAAGTTTACATGTAAACTAAGAGTCTAGAACAACAAAACACAGATCCGGGGGGGAGGGGGCCCAAGGGGCGGGCGCCAGAGGGGGAGAAAAGGGAAACCAGGAAGGGGGGGGGGGGGGGGGGGGGGGGGGGGGGGGGGGGGGCCCCCGGGGGGGGGGGGCCCCCCCCCCCCCCCCCCCCGTATGAACCAACTTCCTTTAAGTAGAGCATGACTTCATTAAGAGTAACTGCCTGAGCTAATATTACTTAGCTATCCATATACCCATTGATAAGTAGCAAGTCTGATTTGGTGAGATTTAAACTGAGCTTGCTATACTGCATTCGGGCATAACAATTATTATTGAATCAACTTTTGAATGTTACATCCATGTTACTTAAGGATAATATTTGATTGTAAAAATATAGTATTCGACTTTCAGTTGGAAGAGAGTGGAGCATTCATATTTAATATGTACCTGTCAGGCTTCGTGAAACAACTCACTCAACAGCATTGGAAGATTAAGGGCTTGAAGGAGATGAAACAAAAACAAACATTCCTACCAAATGATGTCTGCATGCTGTCATTACATACCCACAATCAGCAATGCAGCATTAACGAAGAGGAACATCATACTAATAAATTCATAAAGACAGCTTTTGGCAGGGTGGGTAAATAAGTCAAGAGAGAGCAACTGCAGGAACGGGAGGAGTAAGGGGTAGTTGGGAATCGTGGCTTAGTTAGTATGCGATGTAGACCATACAATTATAGTGTTAATAGGGTAATTGGGACACGAGTGCAGGGGGGAGATAGACAGCGATTAGGTGGGTGGAGTGAAGGGATAAATTACACTGAAAGATGATTGATTTCAGTGCTAACCTCGTTCAGTTTAACTGTGCTTGCCGGTTACTGTACTAGGCACAATAAAAAGAAAAAAGAATACAAACCTATCTGTTTGCAATTTCTTACCTAGGATTCACAGAACCGCGGCTAAGAGTACCTCAAAGCACTGTCAGGAGATTAAGTATTTAGGCAGAAATGAAGGAGAGATTATCATGTTTTTATAATTTCTGCACCTTTTTTGACAGAGAAGATTCAAAATGCTCAATCCATAACTCAATGCAGATACCCAAATTATAAAATTTTTAGCAGATGGCTTTATACACTCCCCCCCCCCCAATGCCTGCAGCAAAGGGAGCCTATCACTTATTTGGGTAATTAATTCAACTGTCAAACTGCTGCTATTATTAAGATCCTTTTCAAGATTCAGTTAGAATCTTTCTCTACTTCTTTTTTAGTTAATTTTGCTGACACAATTATTTATTTATATGCCACAAACAACAGTTAAAATTATAAAGAATTTTATGCCAGACAATTGACAAATGTCCTAATTCGTTTGTTTTTTTAATCAAACAGTTTGCATCATCTCTTTGGAATCCATTTGCCTTCATCATGGCTTCCCAAATATGTTCATGATAAAAGACAATGGTTTTGTGAATCTTCTCTGCAGGAACCACCTATTCAAGATGTTTCTTTTTTAAAAAAATATGCTTGATATTGAATCTGTTCAAAACTTTAAACAGCTGAATGCATTCTCAATTTCCAATTTTTTCTGTTCACATTCCTTGCATTTTTATGTGCTTGTCCTTAGTAATTCTCTACTTCAGGATCATACATCTGAGAAACACTGGCAATAGTTCCACATACATTTTATCTAATGTGTGTTTTAGTTTGCACCAAGCAGATATATTTTTCTTTATTCAGAATTGAAGCAGTACAGAAAATTAACTCAATGATAAAATATATTTAGTTAGTTAGTTTATATGATTTATTGGTCTTACCATCTCACAGTACTGACTCTGGCCATAACATTAGCTCATTAAACCATAATCCCCCAAACAAAACCACATCTCCAACATAGTTTGCTCGACTGCCTGGCCCCACATCTCGAGAAACAGCTTGATGTAGAGTCAGCCATTTATTTATTGTCCTGAATGTTTTCTTCTGTACTTTACTCCCCAGTAACCCAATCACAAACTTAAAGGAAATGCATGAAAGGCAGGTAGGCTTTTTTCCTACCAGATATCCTCTGAAAATATTTTTTTTAAAGTTGGGTATCAACTTTTTATGCTGCAAATATAAACTGGTGAAGGTGACCCTCATACATATGATATTGTAATACTGTGGTTCTATTTTGCACATCTATAATTTTGTTAACATGGTTTTGGAAATGCAGATTTGGTGGTTGAAATGTATGAATGGTGATTTTTGAAATGTATACCATTGATCTGAAATTTATCAACTCTCTCTGGTTATGCATATAGAGACAATTAATGAGTTGTATCACAATGAATGTTAAATAAATAAACTAAAAGGTTCAATAAGTTATGGACTGAGGTGGTCTTCTCATTCATTGTACTGAAAAGAAAGTAAAAAATACTGGAGATGAGTGACTGGCTTCAGAAATGCTGTTGACTGAAGATGACAATGTCAACTGCATATGACAATGTCATATGCATATAACGTCATATGACAATGTCATATGTATATAACATATAATGTCATATAAAATGACAATGTCAACTGCATATAACGAAAATCTGTATAAGATGTTTTACAGGTGGCATCTACCCCTGACGAGACTTGTGAGAATGTTTAAGAATAAATCGGATAAATGTTGGAAATGTCATCAGATACCTGGTTCATATTACCATATGTAGTGGACATGCTCGGATGCAAAGAAATATTGGACTAAAATCCACACATGGTTGGAAAAAATGATAAAACAACATATAGACTTTAAACCAGAGATATTTTTATTGGAAATTATACCGGAAATATACAATAAAGAGTTGAAATATTTGATTGTAAATGTGTTAACAGTGGCTAGGATTGTATTTGTTAAGAATTGGAAAAATGATAAAATACCTATGCAGGAGGAAGTTATTAAGAAAATTATGGACTGTGCTGAAATGAGTAAATTGACATTTGCAATTAGAGAATAAGAAGATAAACAATTTTATATGATATGGGATTTGTTTTATCAGTGGTTGGATAAAAAGACATGGTAATGTAATAGACTAGATAATTCCGTGATAGAAATTTAATAGATTGATATAAAACACAATATAGACATATATAACCATCGGTTGAAAGTATAACATAAAGTTTAAGATAAAATTTGGGATATCTCATATAAAATTATGGAATAAATAGTTTAGTCATGGATGATTAATAACTGATAAATATATAAGCATATGTTAGTTTGACAATGTGAAAATTGATATAAACTGTGAGTAAATGACTATAAAAAGATAGCACAAAAGATTTGTAACCAACTGACACACTGTATATAATGGAAGATGGTTTTATGTTTGTATGTTTTGTATGTGTATGCTTATTTGTTTTTTAAAAAAAAATTAAAAAAAAATTATCCCAGAAGAAAGGATATAAAAATGAATTTAAGTTTGGAGATGAGAGGTATCAGTTGAATGTTAGGAAACATTACCTAAACTACCTAAATTTATATTCCTTCTATTCCCCAGCATCTAGTCAGAACTGAAGGAACTTCTTGGATGAAAAGCAAAATGTCTTCAAAGAAAAGCAAGAAAGTCCAGTTGCCTCTTGAAAAAGCACCTTTGGGAAAAACTTGGACCTGGATGCCTGAAAATCTGCATAGACAATCAAACTGATGATTTTTTACATGCTCATTTGGAAAAGCTATTCCAAATGGAAATTTCAATTTACTACTGAAAATAGAACTATAAATTTACATACATCTTTTATGATATGCTATCTATATTTTTCCCTATGTAGATTAGTTGCCTTCTAGTTACTTTTGTCACATTTTCTAATTATTTATACCTTCATATGGTAGGGATGGTTTGCAAGCTGTATTATAGTTCAGATTTTTTTCAAGAATTATCTAGGCAAGCTTCTCTTAAAAGTTCCTTTTTTTTACTCCTTTTACCAATTCTTCATTTATCATTTCATCATGCTGCTATTTAATAATTCATCATATTTGCTATGCTAATTGGGCATCTTGTGGGTAGCTCAAATATGGGATCACAGGATTCAGTCTACTGAAATAACAGCAACAAGAAGAGCAACTATCATAACAATAATGATAATCCTCAGCCAGTTTTCTTCCAGAAAATTCTGTAAATGAAATTTAACATTTAAAGAAGGCTAGAATGAACAAAGCGAATATGAATCTATAGAACACATGATGGATTAACTGACCTTTGACACGTAGAAGGAAAGTGATGGTAATAGATGGTTAACATTTAATTTAACCATTTTGCAGATTAAAACAGATATAAATGAAAATGATTCTGATTCATATCCCAACTATTGAATCTCAGATGAAAATGAAGCCACAGTTTCTCATCAATGCCGCTGCATGCTTCATTTGGCAGAAAAATCTATTCCTGCTTGGCAATATATTAAAATGGCAAGAAAAGGTCAAACCTGCTTCCCTTATGTTTTATTTTATTTATTTTTGTAAGAAGCAGGCTGTATGTGAGGGGAACAGCATCTGTCATACTTGCATTGCCATCTGGTGACCAAATCTTGCAAAGCAAGCTGGGTGCAGTTGAAGATTGTAATTTAAATTCAGTGGAAAGATAAGAATGCAGCATAACAAATGTGGTAGGAATCTTGCAGGTCTTCTAGTCCAACTGCCTGCTACATCGTTCCAAACAAGTGGCTGGAAAACAAGCCATTTAAAAACCTCCAGTGATGGAGCACTCACAACTTCTGGAGCCAAACCATTCCACTGGTTAATTGTTCTCACTGTCAGGAAATTTCTCTTTATTTTGTGTTGGATCTGTCCTTGATAATTTTCATTCTGTTACTTTTTTTCCTGCCCTCAGGTGCTTTAGAGCAGGGGTCTCCAACCTTGGCAACTTTAAGCCTGGAGGACTTCAACTCCCAGAATTCCCCAGCCAGCACAGCTTCCCTGTGACAACCCCTCAAATATTGGAAGATTACTGTCATAAAGGAGAATATTTGTAACTCAGGGTTAAAATGAGGGGCCCTTGGTGCTCTCTGAGCTTGGCTGTTTTCTTGCAAACATTTTATTATCCAAACGTTATCAGTACTTGTTAAGTCCTGAGCATGGGCGCAAGGAATGGAGACAGGCATTGAACGGTAACTTCAACTCTTTATTAGTGACTTCAGAACAGAGCAAAATACTTGGGCAGCAGCAGCTCTTTTATAGAGCTGGCTGCTGTCACAACAACCAATGATTTGAGTTTACCGCTCTCAAAAGCATCCAATCAGATACGACCCGCTGTCAGCCAATCAGATCAGCCAGAAAGCGACCAATCACGACTCGCCATTCGTGGGCCAATCAGAAGTGCAGGATTATGAGCCTGCTGTTGAAGTAAAACTATTAGGGTTGTTAATGAAACGTGTTAGCTTAGTTCGTAACACCCCTCCCCCTAGGTTCCGTCTCGAGGGGTGGGATGACGTATTCTCGCAAGTAGGCAGGTCGCTTCACCTGCTTGATTTGCGCTGTTCCACCGGTTTCTGTCCTGGCTCCGGTTCCGGTGGGTTGCTTGCTGAGCTGGATGGCGAAGACGGTCCCGCTGCTTCGTTGGCTGTCTCGGGGCTGTCTTCTCCGCTCTCGCCAATGCTGTCATCCAGGTTCCTTGGATTCGTTTCCATCGCGATGCTGCTACGCGGCGAGGCAATCATCCGGCTCGGTTCTCCTTCTGGAGGTGAGTATCCCACGGTTGGTTGTGTAGACTGCTGGGTTTCAATTGTCAGATCGTCTGCTATTTCTTCTTGGCCCCCTCGATGTCCCTTCCCCCTGGTTTGAGATTCAGGGATGCGATGGGAGTAGGTGCTAATCTGGATCGAAGCTGGTCTATGTGGCGCTTCCACATTTTTCCATCGTCCGTTTGTAGACGGTAGGATCGGGGGCCCGTAAGTTGCGTTATGGTAGTGGGGACCCACAATGGGTCACCCGAGAAGTTTTTTGCAAAACGGAGTCGCCTACCTGGAATGTACGACACTTGCTGCTGGACCCCAGGGGTTGTTCCGGTGTGTAGGCAGGGTGAAGGCGATCAAGATGTGAGCGAAGTTTTCGGCCCATCAGAAGTTCGGCTGGGGTTCTGTTTGTGGTGCTGCTGGGAGTGATATGTTGGAGGAGCAGCATCCTGGTTATCTTGTCGTCAATGTCTCCGTGTTCCATTTTGTGTAAAGTTTTCTTTACAAATTGAACCATTCGCTCAGCCCTGCCGTTGGCCGCAGGGTGAGCTAGCGATGTTAAGGCGTGGCGGATGCCCCGGTCTGCTAGGTACTGTTCGAATGCCAGGGCAGTGAATTGGGGGCCATTATCGGAGACCAGGACATCCGGCAATCCGTGGGTAGCGAATAGCTTGTTCAATTTTTTAACGACCACTTCCGTGGTGGTGCTTTTCATCTTGTGGACCTCGAGCCAGTTGGAATAGGCATCCACTGTTAGGAGGAAAGTGTGTCCTCTTGTGGGTCCCGCAAAATCGATGTGGATACGGGACCAGGGACCACGAGGTGTTTCCCACTGCATTGGGGGTGCTTTGAGAGGAGCGGCGCGAGTCTCCTGGCACTTGCTGCATGTAGCCACCCAGGCTTCTATCTGCTTATCTATGCCTGGCCACCACGCGTAACTCCTTGCCAATGCCTTCATCCGCACGATGCCTGGATGTCCATCGTGCAACATTTTTAAAACTTTATGTTGTAATTTCTCCGGGATGACGACTCTGTCTCCCCACAAGATGCAGCCCTTTTGAGAGAACAGTTCTGTCTGTTGGTTTCTGAACGGCTTGAAGGTGTCGTTGGGTTCGTTGTCAGGCCAACCTCGTTCCACCCAGCTGAGGACTCGTGCCAAAGAAGGATCCTTCTTCGTTTCCGCGGGGATGTCTCATGCAGTCAGCGATGGTGACTGAAGAGTCTTGATTTGAAATACAGCTAGGGTTGGAGCTGGGTCATCCACGACTTCTGGTAGCGGGGAACGGCTCAAAGCATCAGCGTGGGGAATGGCTTTCCCCGGACGGTGTTGCAGTTGGTAGTCGTATGCGGCTAAAAACTCTGCCCAACGTGTCATTCTTGGTGATAAGATGTGGGGAGTTGGTTTGTCTCCCACTAAAATGCCAAGTAACGGCTTGTGGTCTGTAATTATGGCAAAGGGTCTTCCATAAACATACTCATGGAAACGTTTAATTGCAGACACGATGGCGAGAGCCTCCTTATCGAGTTGGCTATAGTTCCTTTCAGTCTTAGACAAAGTTCTCGAAAAGAATGCAATAGGTGCCTCGGTACCGTTGGGCATCACGTGGCTTAAGATGGCTCCCACCCCGAATGGTGAGGCGTCATAGGTGACCTTTAAGGGTAGAGTCTCGTTGTATTGTATTAATACAGCATCAGAAGTTAAAAGGTCCTTTACTTGTTGAAATGCTCGTTCTTCACGCTGTCCCCAGACCCAGGAAGCCTTTTTGTCGAGAAGTCTATGTAGGGGTTCAGCTACGGTCGCCTTCTGGGGCAAAAAGATGTTATAAAAGTTAATGAGTCCCAGGAAGGCTTGGAGGTCTGTCTTATTTCTGGGTCTTGGGGCGTTTTTGATTGCAGTTAGTTTTTTTGGGGTAGGGTGGATTCCCTGTCTGTCGAGAAAGTATCCAAGGAACTCCACCCTCTCCGTACAAAGTTGACACTTGTCTTTTTTTACCTTCAGGCCAGCGTCTTTAAATTTTTGGAGAACTATTCTGAGTCATTTTTCTAATAATTCTCTAGTAGGGGCAGCTATTAAGACGTCATCAAAATGAGGCACGACCCCTTTTATGCCTTGTAATAGTCTCTCCATCAGACTTTGGAAAATGCCCGGTGCCACACTGACTCCGAATTGGAGTCTATTGCACTTAAAGGCACCTCTGTGTATGACTATAGTCTGGGCTTCTGCAATCTTCGCATCTACGGGTAGCTGTTGGTACGCCTGAGCTAAGTCCAATTTTGCAAATATTTTCCCGCCACCGAGGGAGTGAAGAAGGTGTTGGACCACAGGTACCGGGTAAGTGCTCTGCTGAAGCGCGTGATTTAGGGTGGCCTGGTAATCCCCACAAATTCTTAACGATCCATCTGGCTTAATGGGTGTTACTATCGGGGTTTCCCATCAGGCGTGGTCAATCGGTTCCAACACACCCTGGGCTATTAACTTGTCCAGTTGCTTGTCAATCTTTGGCTTGAGGACAAAGGGAACCTGACGAGGCTTAAGGCAAATGGGAGCTACATCGGGCTGAGATTAAGCGATATAGGGGTCCCTTTGTACTTGCCTAGCTTCTCTGTGAAGACGTCCTGGAATTCCTGGACGAGGGCCTCTTCCCAGTCATCGCTTCCGGTTTGGTGGATGCCAGCCAGTTCAATTCTGAGTGGGGTGAACCACTGTAACCCTAGCAAACTGGGCCGGTCGCGATCGACGACGGTCAGGGGTAGCGTTGCGGTGCGGTCTTGGAAGGATACTTGGACGTGGCTGGAACCGACAACAGGAATTGAGTTTCCTTGGTAGTCCTTTAATATGATTTTTGAGTGCTGAGATCCTGGCGACGGATGGCAGGGACCAGCTGTTTGAAGGTTTTCCAGGAGACCATCGATAGGGATGATCCCGGAATCGACTTCCATTACACAAGGTCAATTCTCAATGGCGACCTTTACTCGGATCTTCCTTGCATCCAGGGATGAGCCAAGGCCGATGGTGATGGTTTGGTGTGCCTCTTCTCGTCTAGTTGAAGTGACAGGTGCTCGATTTCTGTAGTAGTGGTTGTTCCATTGGTGGTTCAGGCGGTCCCGATTTACAGGTGGGTTGCCTGTAGCCTGGCGGAAGTTATTCACCCTTCGGATTGGACTGGACCCTCGCTTGCTCTGCAGACCTTTGCGATATGGCCCTCTTTCCACAGGAATCGGCAGAGTGCATCGAGGAATTTGCAGTCAGATCACGGGTGATTGGCCCGCAACCTGCGCGATTGATGTGAAGGTTTCTGGTTCCACTGGTCTCATTGGTCGTGTTCTGACCGGAGTCGGTTGACCTCCTCTTCCTCGCTGTCAGACGAGGAGGTTTCGAGGTCTTCGTGATGAGCAGTTGTTGTGTGCCTTTCAGAGAAAGGCGTAGTATCACTGGCGAGTTGGCGGTGCGGTGCGTTCGCTCGGCGCATTCGAGCGGCTGACTTCCTGGTTGCTTCTGCTGCAATAGCATCGGCGATGACATCTGTGAGGGTGATGTCCCTTAGCCATGATCTTGCTCTGGGTCAGTGGGGTCTCTTAGACCCAGAACAATTTATCTCTCATGGCTTCCTCGAGGTTTGTGAAACCACAGAGTCCCCCCAGGTTCTGGAGGTCAGCGATGAAGTTCCCAACGCTCTCGCTTCCTGTTGGTCCCTCTGGTAAAACTCGTGTCTTCGGATGAGTGTTGGCACTGCAGGTGCATAATGCGCCCTGAGGATAGGCGCGAGGTTATCCCAATCCATTGTTTTCACTTCACTGGTTTTGCAAGTGCCTTAGCCATTTTAAAACGGCAGGCCCGCAATGGGTCAGGAATACGCTCGTTTCTTGCCAGGCGTAGCATCTTTTCAGATTGTTGGTCTCCAGGAACATCTGGAATCCGGTCCATATACGAGTCCCAGTCTTCGTTAGCCGGGTCAAATGGAGCGGGTGGTATAGCGCCGCTGGACATACTGCCACCGTTGGTGCGCTCTTAGCCACATGCTCTGTTTGGTGCTCTGCGAGTGTTCAGTCAGCTCTAACATCTCCGCATCCCATCCTCATCGCCAGTGTTAGCTCTGGAAGAGTGGGCGCAAGGAACGGAGACAAGGCATTGAATAGTGACTCAACTCTTTATTAGTGACTTCAGAACAGAGCAAAAACTAAGACAGCAGCAGCTCTTTTATAGAGCTGGCTGCTGTCACAACAACCAATGATTTGAGTTTACTGCTCTAAAAAGCGTCCAATCGGAGGCGATCCTCTGCCAGCCAATCAGATCAGTCAGAAACGACCAATCACGATTCGCTATTCACGGGCCAATCCGAAGTGCAGGATTACGAGCCTGCTGTGGAAGTAAAAACTATTAGGGTTGTTAATGAACGTGTTAGCTTAGTTCGTAACAATACTACTAAGGAATAGGGTTTGTGCTCAGTTTATATCCTTGCAGCTTTGTCTTGGCCCTGAATAGCAAAAACATACTTCAAGAACATCTCAGAAATCACCAACAGACTAATACAACCACGTGGAATCAGTGTACTACACAAACCAACTAAGGCCCTCCAAAACATCCTTGATAATACTGTAAAACAGGGGTGTCAAACTCAATTTCATTGAAGGTTGTGTTTGACCTCAGAGGGCTGGGGTGGGCATGGCCAGCTTGCTGTCATTCTGTCGGGGGTGTCCGTAGTGGCCTGAGCACTCTGCCAGCAAAAATGGGCTCCCGATCTACATTTTCGGCTGCAATGGCATCCTGCAACCCTCTGCTAGCAAAAATGGAGCTCTGGAGGACCGCGCTCAGCCCTCCCAAGCTCTATTTTTGCTGGCAGAGGCACCAGAGGCACCAAACACCAACATTGCTGTTTCCAGGGTGGCTCTGCAGGCCCGATCTCAGCACCCCAAGGCCAGATCCAGCTTGCAGGCCTTGAGTTTGACACCCCTGCTGTAGAAGATAGAATGAACACTAAAAATGCTTAAGCTTTATTAAGCTTTTAGGCATCCCATTGGTCTTTTCTGCTGTCTTTTCTTTTCCTTAATGCATTGTTTACATGTTTCTTTTAGGAACCCTAATCCATATTTATCAGCTCTTCCTATGATAGAGTATCCCTTAAGATTGTTCTGAGTTCATTAAAATCCATTTTTCCTGAACAGATTTCTCTGCACTTTTAAAATTTTTGGTAAAATCAAGTATTAAAATTGCTTTCACCCAATTTCCTGCTGCTTCCTTTTTCTCAGCTAAATTCTTTCATTTAGTTCTGTGTTTTAAAAATAGAAAAAATCAGCAGACCAACTACTCTTTTAGCAAAAGGTTCTCAGCTCAGTAAGTATATTCTTGCTAACCTCTCACCTATCTTGTCTCAGAAGACTTTTTGTCCTTTTTGTTAATTATTTTATTGACTCTCAAGTTCCTTGAAATAGAAGATCTCAAAGACTTTTTTTGTCCGCACTCCTCTCACCTTGAAAAACTCAAAAAGGAAGCTAAACTTAAAGTTTCTACAAGCTTTTCTTTTTCCTATTGAGAGAAACTTAGTGGATAATGGTGATTCATGAAAAATGTCCCAAGGTATTTACATTGATCAGGTACATAATTTTATCTGTCTATCGATTTTCCCATCAGGGAAGTGTCAAACTGAGCATGTTTAGAAATGAGTAAATATTTAAGAGATGCCTTTCCAAAGTATTACTATTCCAAAAAATGTCAGACTTATTATTTCTCATTTATTTGTAGCTCATTTAGAGAATAGACTCTACTTTTTAAAAATTAAAAGTAGTGTGTTCTGAAACGAGCACTAGATGGTGCTTTAAACCACCTAGTGTTCACTTTTTAAAAAGTAAAAAAATATTGTTGAATTGTTGAAGTTTTAGCTATCTCTGAAACTCCTTAGAGGGAATTTTCCTATTATATTTTTTGTAAGCTCTTCCTATAGCTATTAGATTATTTATGATCATCCCATGAAGGAAAGATTTACTGTGAATCTCAGTCTTACTATCATTTTTATTTCTTTAGCATATGGCACAAAGCACTATTATTCTTATTAATACTGAAGAAGATTTTTTTTTTTAAAAAAAAAAAACAGAATTAATTTTCTAATTGGAGTAAAAAAATGTCACCTACAAAAAATAAAATACACCATGATAGAAAAATTTAAGATAGATTACTGCATTTATTTATTTTCATTTTATTGATTCATTATACTACATGATTCAAACATAAAGTGTAAGTCCAAATATAAAGTCCAAAATATAGACTAATAGGTGCAGAAAAATTAGCATCACACACATCTATACACCAGAGCAGCAATAGCAATGGCACTTAGACTTATATACTGTTTCACAGGGCCTTTCAGCCCTTGTGAAGCAGTTTACAAAGTCAGTATATTGACCCCAATAATCTGGGTCTTCATTTTACCAACCTCAGAAGGATGGAAGGCTGAGTAAACTTTGAGCTGGTGAGACTTGAACTGCTGAACTGCTGGCAGCAGAAGTAGCCTGCAGTATTACATTCTAACCACTGCACCACCACAGCTCAGTAAAGTAGATAGTAGATAGGTAGATATCCAACAGCACAGATCTAGCTTAGGAAAGGCTAATAAGAAGGGTACTGGGCACATCTCTGGGACATTTCAAGCATTTCATGAGAAACTGATTACCTATGGACTCATGTCAACTTTTATTCAGGAAGAATAAAAACCATATCTTTAAAGATATCTGAAGTATCATTAAGGTGGGAGCAACATGAATTTCAGGGATGATATCATTTCAGAAGGACACTGTGATGAACCTATATGGTTTTTGAAAGGTTTGTTAGTGTTCAGATAGAAATTTAAAATAAGGAAAGCTCCAGCTTTTCAAATTTTATTTATACTCAGACCCAAATTCTGAACAAAATATCTGACAACAAAACATGTCATAAAATCTAACTTTATTCAAATGAAAAATGTACTGTACTGTATGAAACATGGGCACTTATTTCTAACTGTGCCTTAGATTAATAAAATTGAATAATATTTTGCTACTTTTTTTTAAAGTTTCGAATGAATGGCATGTTAATATAAAATTTTTTGTAAATGAAATCCCTTTTATATTACCAGAAATTGTATTGTGTTTATGTCTGATTTTCTTTTTTGTTTGTAAGAGATTTGTAAGTTCAATATATTCTAAAAATTCAAGATGTTAGCGCTTGAAATAAACTCAGAAACAATGCTGCTTTAAAAATAGTTGCACACCACCTGTTCTTAAAGGTAAACAATAGCTGCCAAATTTTAACAATTCCACAAAATATTAGTGGGAAATAGGAGGAAATTGTGAAGTTACAAAAAGCTGTAAGAGCAGCCAGATGCAATGTGTGAGTAACACATTATTTACCATTGTTATAAAAAGAAGTGAAGTGGAATGCACAGACTGCCCTTCTCACATGACGGTTTACACCATTTTAAATCCAACAGAAAATGCAGTTAGCAATCCATAATGAAATAATCTCACAGTGACAAGTTGGATAATTGCCACAAAGAAAAAGGACCTCCCCTTGATAGTATCTGGGAAGAAAGGGCAAAGCACACATTGTCTGAATATTGAAACTGTTAAGAGAAAAAGGGCAGTTGTAACAGCCCCACTCTGAAGATTTCAAGAGCTACGAAATATGATGCTTACCTTTTATGCTCCCACTTTCCTTCCAAAATGCCTTGACGTTAACCAGAATAGCTGCTTTTAAATTTAAAAAAACCAAGATACTCTTGCATGGATAGGAAACTGTTAGAAACGGAATGGAGACAATAAAATCTGTGGGGAATTAAAACAAAAACAATTAGCTGAATGTTTACTAAAATATAGGACTAGGGACACCTATGTAACAGAGGTCATGCCATTTTTAAAATTGAATCTATAAAAAGTAAAATCAAAGAAAAGCTTGCAAATAAAAAAGGAATTCTTACTTAAAACATTGTTTAGTTAATAAAGAAAATATTACTTTGATCTAAACTTTCACTATTTACTTAAAAATAATGGAAAAAGAGCCAAACTGATCTTGGTATTGCAAGGATATTACAAATGAAGATGTTAAAAGAACCTTTTTATGGTCTAATCAATCAGACATCTGACATTAATAATTATAGAAAAAAATAATGCTACTGTAGCTTAAAACACAGGCAGGTTAATAACAAGCAAACTAATTCTGGAAACAGATTTAAGACTTTAAAAGGAAAAAATATAAGGGAAATCAAGGTTATACTTAACCTTTATTAAGGTTAACCTTTATTAAGGTTATACTTACACTATATATATATATATGGTATTCAGCTTTGTTTGGGTATTTTCCCACATCATTATACTTGTGCTTTTAAAGTTGCAGCAACATTTTGGCAGAATCTCATCTGCCATCATCAGGCTTCTGTATTGTGTTCGTCTGTGAGTCAGACTTTTACAGTTGTTTCAGTTTTAAATTTGGGGCTAGCCTACTGCTGTGCCAGAATGGTTTTTTCTTCATCCTGATTGGTTGGGAGTCTTGGTCTGTGTTTATTGGTCTTGGAATTTCTGCTTGATTGGTGTTTCTAATATCTTCTGTCTGTTTTGTGGCTTTTTTTGTCTTGATTTTAGAAGATGTTAGAAACACCAATCAATTCCAAGACCAATAAACACAGACCACAGATCATCTATCTATCTATCTATCTATCTATCTATCTATCTATCTATCTTTGGTTATTTGGGTTTTTTATATATTATATATATATATAAAACCCGAAGATCCATATATATATAAGGATCTTTGGTTATTCGGGTTTCAAAAAAAAAAATTAATTTCAATAATCCCATTCCTCCCCCCCTTTTTTCCTCTTCCTTCCCTCCTTCCTCCTTTCCTTCTCCCGCAAAAAAAAAAAATAAAAAAAAAACCTTTAAAAAAAACCCACAACCACCCCCCCCCCGGCTCCCCCCCCCCCCCCCCCCCAAAAGGAAGGAAAGCCGCCCCCCCCCCCCCCCCCCCCCCCCCCGCGACGCCCCCCCATGGGGCTTGGCTGTAAAATTGGAAGTTTTCTGTTTGTGCAGAATGCTGTTTTAATGTTGTGTTTTTGGAGGATCTTGCTGATTTTGTCTGTAGTGCCTTTTATATATGGGAGGAGGGCTTTGCCATTCTCTTGTTCTCTTTCTTGGATTTTGGTTGGGGTTTCCTTTTGTATTAGGTAGCTAATCTTCTTTCTTTGGAATCCATTGGCTGTTAGTATGTTAGTGAGAGTGTGTAGTTCGGTTTTTAGGTGTTGTTCATCAGCTAAGCATTTTGTTCTGGAGATGAGTGTCTCTCAGCTACGGAATTGATCTGTGCTGAGTGGTGGTGTGAGAGTGCGTGTAGATAGCGGTTTGTATGTGTTTTCTTCTGGTAGATGGTGTGTCCTAGGGAACCATTGGATTTTTTGTATACTAAGACATCTAGGAAGGGAAGTTGATTGTTAGCTTCTGTTTCCATGGTGAATTGTATTTTGGGGTGTAGGCTGTTGAGGTGTATGAGGAAGTTGTTCAGTTTTTCTTTCCTGTGTGGCCAGATTATGAAGGTGTCATCTACGTATCTGAGCCAGAGTTTGGGTTTGTGATCATATTTTTCTAGAGCTTGTGTTTCAAAGTGTTCCATGTAGAGGTTTGCGATGACAGGTGAGAGGGGTGATCCCATGGGTGCTCCTTCTATTTGTTTGTATTTTTGTCCGTTGTAGGTGAAGTATGTATTGGATAGGCAGTGGTTGGTCAGATCTAGGATGTGCTTGGGGGGGTTGTATTTGTTTTGGATGGCTGTCAAGGCTTCTTTTATTGGCACTTGGGTGAAGAGGGATATGACATTGAAGCTCACTAGTAGGTCGCTAGGTTGTAAGTTTTGTTTCTTTATGATCTCGATGAACTGGAATGAGTTTCTTACGTGTGAGTTGATGGATTCTGCATAGGACTGTAGTTGTTTGGCGAGAAATTTGGCTAGGTTTTGTAGAGGTGAGCCTATGGAGCTGACTATTGGTCTAAGTGGGGTTCCTTCTTTGTGTATCTTGGGGAGACCATAAAGCTTAGGGCATCTGGATGATTTCTCTCTGGGTATGATTCTTTGCTGGATTTCTTCGCTGATGGGGGAGGCTTTTATTTTGGATCTGGTGGTTTTTTCTAGGTAGGTGGTGGGGTCTGTGTTTAGGGGTTTGTATGTGGGGTCTTGGAGTAGGTTGGTTAACTTGGTTTGGTAGTCAGATGCGTTCATAACCACTGTCGCGTTGCCCTTGTCTGCTGGTAGGATTATTATGCTGGTGTCTTCTTTCAGGTTAAGTAGTGCAGTTTGTTCTTCTTTGGATAAGTTGCTTTTGGGTGTTTTGCTAGTGCAGAGGATGTTGGTGATTTCGAGTCTGATTCTATTAGCATCATCAGGGTTGGTTTTGGTCAGGCTGGTTTCAACTCCGCATATGATGGTTTCTGTGGGGATGTGTTTGGGAACGACAGCAAAGTTGAATCCTTTCGAAAGGACATTGCTTTCGGCTTCGGTGTTAAAATATTCAGCCCTGGATTGTTGTGCTGTTTCAAAGCATCCTCTGAAGCTGCATCTAGTGCCAGGATTTGTGGTCCTTTCTTTGTCTCCTTTTTCTCTCTCTTCCTCCCTCCCTTCATCCATCCATCCCTATGTCATTCACTTTTCCTTCCCTTCCCTCTTTCTCCCTTCCCTGCCTTTCTTTCTTTCTCGCTTCCCTCACTCTTTCTTTCTCTTTTTCCTCTCTCCCTCCCTCCCTCCCTCCTTCCCTCTTTCTTTCTTTTTCTTTCCCTCTTTCTCTTTCTCTTTCTTTTTCCCTTCCCTCCCTTTCTTTCTCCCATCCCTCCCCCTTTCTTTCTCTTTCTCTTTCTTCCTTCCTTTCTTTCACCGCACCCCCCAGTGCCTCTTTTTGGGCCTAGGAGGCCTCCCGACAGCCTCAGGAGAGCCAAAAAGGAGCACAGAGAGGCTGCACTGAACCCTCTGCACTCCATTTTGGACCTAGGAGGCTTCCCTATCTTACCTGGGAGCCAGAATGGGCAGCATGGGGACTCATGGGGTTGGGGCGGGGCCAGCTGATCATCGGAACTACCAGTTCGCTGAACCAAATGTAAAATTAACATCCGGTTTTCCCCGAACCGGCCTGAACCGGCTGAATCCCACCCCTGTTTTGAAGCCTCCTGGATTGTTTGTACTTTAATATAATTTTTTTTTTTGACATAACAGAAAGAATTCGCCGCAGGCATTATAAGGTTCATCATATTAAATTAATGCATAATTTATACGGTTAAGTTTTAAAAATAAATCTGTCACCTCTCATTTAAATCATAAAACTTTTCTCATGCTTGACAGCTTAGATAATACAGATCACTTTCTCCACCACTTCACAAAATTTGTTTTATCTTCCCTTTGAAATTTTACACTTTTTTGAATCACTTTTTAGCAAATTAATCACTTAATGCCAAATATTTCTGGAATGAAAAGATTGTTGGTAAAGTTATGTTTTCTTGACCATAGATAGCTTGTGTTGTTGACTAAGTTAATCTGAGTCAAAATATGTCAATATTTATGAATAATAATCCAACACCTGTGCCTTAATATTGTGGTGGAATTCAGAAATACAACTTCTTCAAAATATCTCTATTTGAACACATAGAGTTATGGCCTTGAAAAGAAATTCTCTACTGACTTTCTATACGTATACAATGTGTTAGTTAAAATTGTTAACTTGGATTAAGTAATGATAAATCCCACTGAGTGATTTTGGATTATTCATTCTTTTTTGGCCAAATTGTAGTTTATTATTGAAAGATGAAATTTTGTTCACTTGACAGTATAGCTGGAAGAAATGCAAGAATCTGGTTCTCTCTGTGTGTTTATGAATAATACAAATGGATCTTATATACATACAGTAGTAGCAATGGAACATATCAGATAGTAACATTATCAAGAATGTTAATTATGTCAATAATAGGCAAAATCGACAGAAACAAACTACATTGGGAACTTCTATGTCTATATATTATAACCATGAATTACAGTATTATTTTTTTATAATTTCAACAAGGAGGGCTTTTGAAGTCTTGAATTACTCTTCCACATTCTTCTAACAGAATTGTATTAATTTTAATCTGTTCTGTGTCATAATTCTTTCTGCTGTTCTTGTTTTTTATTTATTCTCTTGCTTCTGTATTTTTCATGTTATATTATGCTGCTTATATGATTTTATACATAGATATGAAAATATGGAATTGGATCTGCTGATTTGACACGTACCATCTGATTCTATATATGATGTTGTGGTGTGACACAATCCATTCATATGTAAATGGAAGCTTTGGAGAGATAGTATACATTTACTTTTCTATATTTTATTCCATCTTTACACTGAATGAATGAAAGTTGGGGACAGGATTAGTAATTATAATCAATGAATGTTAAACATAGGGGTAGACAGATGCGTGGAAAATATGAATATAAACTATTTCTGCAGCATGATGATAAGCAGGTTTCATCAGAATTAACAATATTGAATTTAATGATATTTATTCCACAAGTTGCACTCAGGATTGTAGTTTAATAATAATTTATTCAGGCATTCCAATTTAATGAATTAAGCTAAGCCTTATTGATTTGTATAGGTTGTTCATAGTAATTTTCTAACACCTTTCTATCAATAATTTAGTATCTCAGTAAATGGAAATTTTCACTAATGAATAAGGAAGGGCATTGTTCTATCAAACCATTTGTGTAAGTTAAGCAAATTAATATATTTGGCTAAATTGTAATAGTATTTTGCTCTATATTTGGATATGTTTTTATTTATTATAGATCCAGAAACCTTCTACAGATACTATAGCTCATACAGTATACTAATAATATTTAAATAGGTTAGTATCTCTGATTTACTTGACTCATGTTTTGTTTTTGTTTATTTTGACAGCATGCAGCTGAATGTAGAGAGTGGTCAGGGTGGGAAGATGATAAAAACTTATATAATATTGTCTCGTTTATAGTCAGCTGATTAAGGCAATCGCAAATTCTGTTGTTACTTTTATGGAAAAGAAATGGTAAACACAAATAAAGCTTCAAATGATTAAGCCTTGGTTTCTCTGTTGTTTACCCCTAAGACATGCCTTGGAACAATAGGTTGTAGTCTTGTTTCAAGTGTCATAATTTGAAAACAGAATTCAATTTACTCCTTCTCCCACACTCCTAGTCATAAAGTTATTGTGAGAATGGTTAAACTGCAGTTCAGAGCTTCATAGAGCAGTCTGAATTGAATGGGTTAAATTAAACCAGTCAAAACTTTCTTAGGTAAATTAAAATCTACCCAAATTCTCCTAGTCCGTTTTGGATTGATGCCGTGCATGAAGTTAGATTCAGGTTAATTGAATACATGCATACTTTTTAATAGTTGCACTTCTGATTTTGACTAATTTTCCTCTTATCTGCCAAATTATCTGAGATAAAGATACATCTTTACTCTTTCATACTTCTATTTCCCTGACAGCTGGAGAAACATTTTTAAAATACAAACACTGAATAGTGTGTTTCTTTGTGGTTACAAAGGGCTAAGCTATAGTGTGGGAAATGTTACTTCATATATTCTCACTCAGTTGGACTTGACAGTGTTTTGACTGATCTTTGAGTTCAGTCTGGAAAACATTTTCTTCTTTTCAACACATGACTTTCTTCCTAGAGCATTGACTATTCAATGTCTGTATTATGATGTTCTGGAAATAAAATAGTGCTATTTCTACTAATTAAAGGATTTGACTTCTGAAACTATAAATAGCAGGTGAATATTTTGTCTGATGTTAAACAAGTAAACATGTACAGAAATTCATTTTATACAAGGATTCAAAAACCAAATATCTGATATATGCAAAGTTGGTGGGTTTTAACATAAAACATTTTTTTAAAAAAATGGTTAATCTGACCAAATCGTTGTGTGCTTGTCACCTTTCTGATAAACAATTTCCTCTGAATGAGAATTAAACCATGTCCTAAATGAATCAGCTAGACATAAAATAATTTTAGGACATGCTAAGTCTTGCTTTTTACATGTTTTATTATGGCAGAGAATATTCTCTGCATCAACTGCATAAACTCTGTGTAGTAATAATGGGTTTATGAAACTAAGAAGAACACTTTCCACATTAAAAACAAGAAGCAAAACAAATCCTATGTCATTTTTACCATATGTCCACTGTGTAACTAAGATTATATTTATTGTATGTTTCTCAGTATATCTTTGGCAACATTTGTTCAACATAGCTTTGCCAATTGTGGATAACAGATGTATATGTGGGTTGTGTTATTAGCTGCAAGATGGGGATTAGACAAAATGGATGGGTGTGAAAGAAAATTGTTGATAATTACAGTATTTAGACATTGTATAAATCAAGGTCTTTAAAAGGTTGACTGAACAATCAATCAATGTGGCTTAGTTCTGTAATTGGAGAGGGGACAGAAAGGCAATAACATTGTAATGTGATGGGCAGAGGAAGACATGGCATGAGACAGAGGCTTTCAAGGAAGGTAGTTTCAGTATCTTATACAGTTTCTACATTCTAGTTCCTAGGCTATGTTCCAGTACTTCATCATCTGAGCTTTAGTGAGTCAGCTTCCTTCTGTGGCTAGTGATGGTCTTTCTTTCTTGGACTTAATTGCAGAAAGATGAGAGAACCAATCTGGCTGTTTAACTGAGAACTGGGTGTGTACAAGAGATGTGCTTATTTGGTTTCCAAATGTGACTTCAGATGTGACACCAATGTTGTGGTATGACTACAGTCATTCAGGAGACTGTTATGGGTTTCAATGATACTGTTATACAGATAATCAGATATGGAACCTGACTGTGAAAATGAACTCTATGGAAAGGACTGGATTGCTTATGTTTCCTGAAGCACAGCAGCTTCACCATCTCAACTCCTTAATCATGGAACCAGATTGGTGATAATGTTTTCTCAGCTTATGGTACTAAGAGACTTCAACATGTCTTCTCAAACTGTGGAGCTGTCACCAAGTCAACCATGGATCTGACACTGATTGTCAAACTTCTGACACATTGTGAGGGTTGCATATTAGAACTGGGTTTTGTCTTGATGCAGTGATGGCTGCATCAAGGGACAACAGTTAACAGTGGGCCTGTAAACTGTTGTCTCTTGTCATGATCAGACATTTTGGGAAGATGGTTTTATTAAAAAGGATAAGCTTCTCTAAGTTACAGTTCACTTTAACAGAGCCAGTAAACTGATGTAACATTCAAATTAAAATGTGAGGCAAAGTGAGAGAAAGACAGATTGATTATACAGATAGTTTGCATGTTAGACCAATTGCGAGTACCTTTATTACCATGATCAATTGTAAGCTCATTGTGATCATCAGATATTTTAATATAGACTAAAAACTTTTGATGTGCGTTTGACTGTCTCTCACTAACCCTACCTCGATATTGCTGTTTAAAGTTTGTTTTCCCTAAAATTATTAATATATGTAAGAATCTCCTCAGAATTTCAAATGCTCTGATATTACTTTGTTTTGAGTCATGATATTATTCATGTTTTTATGAAGTTTATCCCAATCATCCCATGTAAAATCTAGAAAACATTCCTGGAAGATTATGGCTTGTACCAAATGTTAGGGAGAGGATGTAAAGAATTTTCTAATCTTGTTTGTGTATTTGGAGCTTGCGCTGGAGCTATTGGTATAAATGTGAAGAGGAAAGTAGATATTTGGGTTTGCTTCTGTATTTGCTTGTGAGAATTTCCTTCAGTCTAGTTGATTGTAAATAAATATGGGCTTGCCACTTGTGCCTGAAAAAAATCAATTTCATTTGATATATGAAATAGTTTATTGATAATGTGTTTGAATGGTTTGAGCTGTTAGCTCTAGGTGACAACCATGGTGTTTTGTTGCTCTGTTTTTTGTGATCAGGCTTTAACAGGTGTTACCTGAAAATTATTCTTTCTCTTTATTGATATCATTGGATATTCTATCCTCTAAATGCCCGGTTAATTTCCACCAGTCTCAAGTGAATCAGAACAAATGTGTAGTATGTGTAGAGCTTGGCTACAGATGATAGATTTGATAGTTCTAGATGAATCCAGAAACATAGTGATCTGTAACTTTCTGTTTAACCTGAACATGTGTGAGCTTCCAGTCCTCATTGTTGAAATCAATAAAAAAAAGTTGTTGATAAGACATAATTTGATGAGAGATTCATTGCTATGGGCCCAGATGATAAAATAATAGTAATCAATCTCATGTAAAGGAGGGATTCCAGGATATTGAGAAAATGTGTGTGTATGTGTCTGTATGTGTGTGTGTGTGTGTGTGTGTGTGTGCATGCACCAATAACTTAGTCACTAATTTTTTTCAATGTTATATTAAAGATAATTATCAGTGACTAAAAAGTCATACTGCCCAATAGCAAGGTGTGCTGTGTTGATATTAGTGCTAATGCTCTTGTTGGCTTTAGTCCTTGCTATGGAAGATATTGGGATGCGCTGCTGTATCAACTTTCAATGTTGAAAACATTGAATTGCTAGAAAGATTAAATTGAATTGCTTGAATAAATTGAATTGCTAGAAAGATTACAAATAAACAGGATTTTTAAAAATATCTGTAGTATCTATTATATTACTGAAGATGCAGATTGTATAAAGTACAAAGGACTATGAAATACTATGGACTATGTACATGGACTATGAAATCTGAAGCTCCATCTGTGGTAGTGTCAGTGCTGAAAAAATGGAATAGAGGATTGAATTGGGAATAAATATTCTGCTTCTAACATGCATCCATACAGATAGCGTCTTTTATGATATGCCTACATAAAGATATGCTCTTACAAAGTTCTTTCATCATGCATATATTCCTTGTATCATTGTAAAAACAATATGACAAAGGAAGAATGATTGTAATTACAAATGAATCATTTAAATTTTAGAGATTTCTCTGTTTCTTTACTATACCCCGAACCATTGTGCACTTGTGACACATATTATGAATGAGCTACTAAACTAAGGAGGTGTTTTTGTAGCTGCCTTTGTTAATTAATTTATTTTATTTATAGTTCCTATTTCTTTACCACCCATCTCTCTCAGATACACAAAGACTCTTTGACATGAATAAAGTATACAGGAGTTGTAATGTCTTCTGTTTCTGGTACTACTTACTTACTACATCCATTATGCAAAGTAGACATAAAGCATCCATAAGCCAAAGATTTCTGGTAAGTTATCATGCTTCATGTTTTTATCTCTTTTGGGATAGAAAAAGATTGACAAAGAATCTTCTATGAAGATGGGCTTCAGCCCATGTTTGCCTACTCCCAGCAAAATCATTTAACAATTGTAGTGCTATACCTGGGGAAAATGTGTTTTCTGTTTTTAGATATATTTCAGATAAACTCTCAGACTGATCAGCTGCAAGAATTCCCCCTTCCTTGGAGGTATTAATATTATTGCATGTCGTTTCCCCAGTTAACTTCCATAAAATATTGGAGTGAATTACATATCTTATAGCAAGGATGCTTCAAACATTGAAACATTGAATCTACTCACTATACCTTGATATTTGAGCTTACTGTAGCATTTTCCTTATACCAGTTTGCATGTAGCCCTAATGATTTTAAAGATTTTTCAATAGTAACCTGCAGCATATTTTTCACAAATGGAGTGCAGGCTGCATATATCACATTTATCACATTTATTATTCTTCCCTCAGTTATTACAGTAGCTGCAGTCCTGCTGCAAATAGTTGGTTTAAGTTCCAATGGGATGATTTCAGCATCTTCCTTCCTTCCTTCCTTCCTTCCTTCCTTCCTTCCTTCCTTCCTTCCTTCCTTCCTTCCTTCCTTCCTTCTTTTCTTCCTTCCTCTATGTCTCCAACCATCCATCCCTCCATCCCTCACTCTATTCCTTCCTTTCTTCTTTTTCTCATAAAACATTCTTATTTGTATATAAATTGTTCACATATTCATATATTTTAAACCATGTCATCCAAAATAATTAGAAAGCTGGCATTCCTTTGCTATCTCTAAGCTCTTCTGCATGGTAATATAAGGATTTTATGCATATTCTTTATGACTGACAATTTCATCTCTTAACGTAATTTAAAATAAATATGGAGCATAGTTATATTAAATGTTAAATACTATCCCCACTCATTTACTTTCAAGATATAAATTCCCGACTTCAATTACTAAAAGGAATGTTTCCATCCTGGCCTTTTATATCAGTTCCTTAGATATAAGAACTTGGAGAAAAACTTCTTTAAATGATCTTAAGGTTCAGGTTGCTATATATGAACTTCACCTGAAGTTACCCTTTAGGTAAATTAAATATTAATATAAATGTTTTGAACTGTTCAAAAAAATAGAGTTGCAAACATTGGCCTGATATAATTCTATTGACCATTTCCCTGTTAAGACTTTTTGTCTTTTCCCTGTTAAGACCTAATTTGTATGCCTGAAATTTCTGGACTATTTTCAACTAAGCTGCATGTATAATACCTTGCATAAAACAAAACAAAAAATTACAAAATGTAGAGTATAAATGTTACAAATAAATACATAAATTGCCCAGCATTGCAACATGATTCAGTTTGGACTCTGATTAAGCATTCTTACTTCACTTGATTAACTCTGGAAATCAAACAATGGTTATGCATTTTTTAAAATTTACATAAAATTTTGATGTATATTGCATAAACAGAATAAATGGAGACATTAGCTTTGTTAGGTTTTATTGAGCCTCTGTATATAGTTTTATTTATTAATTGGATTTAATAAGCATGTTTTTGCTTTTATTGTGTTTATCCAGAGTTTCCTGGACAAATGTGTGGCCATATAAATTGGATAAATGAGTAAATTGCCAAATAAAGAGAGGTGGACAGTTGTGTTTAGTGCATTCTCCTTTTTAACTTTACTTTTTATTTTAATTGGAAGGTTATTATTATTATTTTTCAAGATGGAATTAAATTTGTAAGCAATTATTGCCATTTTTAAACAAATTATACCTGCTAGCTGATGACAAAACAGCTCAGAACTTCTTGTTAATGAGCAATATTTATAGTTCTACAGTTTCCAGAGAAAGATACGTTCTGTGGGCTGGGCAAGATATCCAGAAGGAATGTTGGCATCAGTAAAGCATGTTGGCATCAGTAAAACACCCATCTCTGAAGTGATAAAATAGCTATGTTGTCCAAAAGTGTAGCAGATTTCAGTATATATGTTTATTTGCATGCATTATTTTGCTTTTAAATAGTCCCAATCATACTGTTGTGTTGTATATATGCATGCAGTACTATCAGTACCTCTATATAATTATATTGCTTGCTAATTAATGCAAAATATCATTGAGCATAAAGACAGGACGTTGATATTTTGTAAGTATGCAATGTCTTAGGCACAATTGTTGGTATTACTAACAGCAGATGAGATTTCATTCCTTCATCACTTAATAAAAGGAGTTGTTATGGGGTGGTCATATAAGCTAAGCAAGACCAGTTTAGGATGATTTAAAACCAAATACACATTTATATAAAATGTACTCTCCAGGGATCAAGAGAATACTCATGAGAGTTAATTTACTAAGTACCGGTACAGTGGTGGGATTCAAATTTTTTTACTACCAGTTCTGTGGGCATGGCTTAGTGGGCATGGCAGGGGAAGGATTCTGTAAAATCTCCAGGCAGAGGTGGTATTTGCCAGTTCTCCAAATTACTCAAAATTTCCATTACCGGTTCTCCAGAACTGGTCAGAATCTGCTGAATACCACCTCTGTACCAGTAGTTAAATGTCCCACTACATCCTGTAAGTTCATTTTAACTTGGTACAGATTTGGCTATAGTATTATGTATCATAAATTAAACAGGTATTATTTGATTTACAGTATAAGGCTACCCAATTTAAACAATGTGAGTCTGGGCAGCATACTGCATAAAAACAAACAATAAACCAAAACTAACCAAAACTAACCAAAACACCAAATTGTATAATATTATAACATTTAAATATAAAGTACAAAATGACCACTAAAGTATCATGATAGAAAAATTCAGATTTTTTTTCTGCATTTCCCATTGTTTATTCTCTTATTTAAAAACAAACATATTCCCCACCCATATTATCATCTCCTGACAGGAAACATTTTGTTTTACTTCTATCTGCTAGGAAAGCTTGCTTCACAAGCAGACTTTCTCATGGTTACTGTATGTACACCTGAAAGTTATTTAACAATGCTTGTTAGGAAGCCTTCAGATGCATCTTGATTGAAATAGTGTCTCAAGGTAACAGATGCATCTTGAAATTGCAATTTGTTTGTCTGTGTCGTTTTCAGTCCCCCCTTGCTTTTCTAAACTGTAAAAATCAGTGGTGAGTGATCATGGTTCTGATACACAGGATTCAAGGTTTTTGAAAAAAATAGAATGAGAAGAAGCTTCTTATAGGCCTCTCCAATTTCATTGTGATGAAAAAACAGATCATTCCCCATCCCTGCTGTAAAATAGCTCAATCTTTAAGATTAAAAAAATGCATTAGGAAAGGAATTAGTTCAATAAGTCTAAACCATTATCAATTGATGTTGCTTGGGCAGCATTGCAAAATCTACCAAAGCAATAAAGTTTTATTCAGAAGAAATGACTTCAAACTGTTTATTCACTTGTAATTATACATTAATATTTTCTATTACATTCATGCATACACACAAATATATATGCATATATGCATATATTTGCACACACACATACATAGACACACACATACTCACACACAGGTTGTTCTCAAACCTCAAAATGATTACAGATAAAGTTATGCTTTGAATATGTTATTGTAGATATTCTTCATTGATAACTACCTTTATTCTGAAGTACTACTACCTTTAAATACTTTAAATACTGCTTTAAATACTGCATACCATACTCATAATGTTCAATCAAATACTAGCAAAATTTGAAAAAAAAAATACAACTTCAAAGTAAACTTAAGTAGATGTGATAATTTAGTTTATCCATTTATTCAATTTTTATAACTGACCATCTCAAATCAGTAACTCTGAGCAGTGACCAATCATAAAAATAATTCTAACAATAAAAATACAATACAAAAAGAAATTAAATACTTATAACAGCCAAGAGATATCATAATCTGTCAACGTTAACACATCCAGGAAATTGTTGTCTTTATATAAAAGGGAATCCAGGCCCAGGCACATAACAAATATCAATAACATAACAAAAATAACAGATAAAAATATAACATATATTACTATAATAGTGTGTTTATTGCGTGTGCAAGTGAAAATCTAAAATATTAGGAATCTATAAACTAAACATTATATATATAGTTTATACACACACACATACACACACACACACACACACACTCCATGTACGTTTTGGTGCAAGGGAACTCATTTTCATACGTATGACTTCAAGACTCTTTATGGTAATTTAGGCAGCAAAAAGATGTGTCTTTTTGTGTGTGGGATGACATTCTTTGCATATTTCTTGATAGGACACTTTGCCTTTTGAAAATTGTAAACTTGTTCTGATTACTCACAAGATTTTTATATTGTCCAGACTGAATTCAGATAGTGAAAATATCAGCCAGACAAAACTTTAATTTCACTGAAGTGTCTTTTGAGATCGTGTTGGTGGAGTCTAAATGTCTGCGGCATTTCTCTCTTTTGGCAGCACACAGAAGTTTTTAAACCTGCCATCACCTGACCATAAGCAACCCAATGCTATGCTTTGTGACTTCCTAAAATTAGCAAAGCTGGCTGTCTGCTCTACTCCTGCTGTTCCAATAGAAACAGTAAGCTCACTGAGTTCCGAATCATAAAAGTGACACAGTCAAAACAAACATCTGGGCCTTATCCTTGTCTGGATGTTGCTTTCTGTATCAAAAAAGTTATGAAAAGACAAAAGGTGATGTGAAATACACAATTGTGGCAATAAAGATTGCTCAAAAACACCAAAACAGGCTTTTAAGTATGTATAGTCAGTGTAACCCAAGACATATTGCTGAATAAGATGTCATGTCCTTACCTATTTCGATACAGAAGCTAAATGGAAGATTATTTTCATCTTACTGCAGAATGCACAGCCTTTGGTGTAAGGTTAAAATATATCTGCAAAAGAGGAGAAGGGTGCTTGGAAAAGACAACTAATGGGAGAACAAGAAGGAGGGAATTTTTTAACAATATTTCTACCTACATGTCAGAGTGTTTGCAGCATGACTGCTATTATGAGACAACCCAGGAGCAAAACACAGCACACGGAGACTTACACATTTAACAGTAGTTTATATACAACAGTTATATACAGACATATAAGTGGTAGGCAAAATACCTTACAAGCAATCAAACTTCTTCTTAACTCTACATGGAGAACTCTGCAATGAATACCGGACACAAGGAGAGAAAACACACCCTCTAATGGCTGCCTTTATATAAACATTTCCTAAAGGGATAGAACCCATCCCCAGTCTTAAAGGGAAATACCCATGCTATGCTATTCATTTCAGCCACATCTGGTCAGCTTCACTGCTTTTCAGTTCTTAAATTCAAAGAGCTTAACTTGGAGAGGAAGAGATTATAAATGATAAACAGGCACACAATGGGAAACACACATTATTTGTAAAAGCTTTCAGCCTGTACACATTTTAAGATCTTCTCAGTTTCAGGGGGATCTTATTGAATTGCCAATAGCACTTATTAGAGAAGCATGGAAAAAAGCTGCTCAGTTAAATACTGAAAAGATGGGCAATATTTTATTTTAAGACTATGCCTGACAGATGAAGGACTTGAAAAGGGACATCCTAATTTTGCCAGATGTTTGGTAACTTTGAGGGCACTTAGGAGCAGTTGTAATTAATAGAACAATTCTTTTTGAAGAAGTTCAGAATGGAAAGATGAAAACTGACAAAAAAGAAAATAAAGAATGGACAATCCAGAAGTTGGAGGAAAGGAATGTATCAATGTATTTCATACCCTATATTTGCACCTATTGCTAATTGTATTTGTGGTGTGATATAATAGTTTCTTGCTTTTGAGCAGAATCTTTTTGTTAATTACATAAAAACTACTGAGTATGTACAATTTTTCCCACTTGGGTAATAGTTAGCTATTAACATCCTACTCAATTTACCATATGGTATGGAATTTACCATACCATACCGTACCATACCATAACATCCTACCAATTTACATTCCTAAGTAATTTGTTTGTAGGTTTTACACAAGGGCAGCAAACAGTAGTGTTATCTGTTGCATAAATTACGCTGAATTTGCTAAAGCTATTTTCTTCTGCTGTGAAGAATTATGAACTCTTCTCATAAAAGTGAATGTTTGATAAGATACTTCTGGTAAATGAAGCTGCCAAAACACAGCTGATGAGTCTAGGAATAGAAGCTAAATGCTTCCTTCCATTTCATTTTCTGGTTTGTATATTCCTGGGAGCTTTTCTTCTGTTACTTTTCAGTATAATGAACAAACTCTTGTAGATAAGAAATGTCAGCAATATACAAATAGCCAAATAGATCTCAATTTTTCCTTCTGATTTTCAGAGTTGATAATGAAAAAAAAATCTCTTTAAGGACAACTGGCTATATTTATAACATTTATCTTTAAATGGAAATAATTATAAAAATTAAGGTCCCTTCCAACTCTGTTATTCTGCTAGTGTACTTGAAAACTATCTCAGTTCGCTCCTAAAAAGAAATGATTAGGTTGAAAGAAAGTTGAAAAGAAAACAATAAATCATATAGACTATCAGCAATGGCTGATCCAAACAAATAGAAAAAATAAAAATAGGTGGAATGTTTTATGGAGTTTAAAAGTAAATATATAAGTGTGTATTTTGAGAAGTATGTAGCCTTTTGTTCAAGTAGTATTGAGGCCAAGCACAATACACCTTATGATTTTGGGGGGCAAACCCCCAATATACTCTCACATTGACCATTTCATTGGCTCAGTCCAAGTTGTTCTTCCCTTTTTATTGAGAATAGAAATGGCTTTCTATATAGTTGCCTATCTTTGTGAATAGAAAGGGCATTTTCTGGCTTTCTTTTACATAGTTTCCACTTCTTGTTCTTCCAGAAACAACAGAGGCAATGTTGATAATAACACATTGCAAAAAAACTACAGTTAGTTCTGCATGCCCTTGGACAGAAGTTTGACAAAGGATAGCCTTCTTTTTGAAACTTTCAAAGGCTGTTTGTGAAGTAGAATTGAAGCCTGCTATTGAGGATAAGTCAAAAGCATTTTGCTGCTTGATGTGCTGTTTTAGTTCCTTCCTCTTCCTACTAATATTTAAGTTTCCATGACTGAAAACTTAAATATTGGGAAATAATAGCCCCTTAAAGATTCCAGGGATGAAAGAGATTTAAAAGGTAGATGGTTCCACAGCTCTAATTATTCTTTCTCCCTCTCCATCTTTAGCATCTTTCAGGTGATAAGACAATTTTTTTCTCTGATTCAATAACTGCTTGTCAATTATCCAGCTTCATTTTTGCAAAAAAAAAAAAAAGGCACATCTTACTAAAAGGCTATAATTTTTTTCAATGAGACAAACATTATTTATTCAAATTTAACATGAATTTGGAATGCTGGACAGGTGTTATAAACTGGAGATAAGCAAAACCCCATCCCTTTCTTAGAAGTTGTGGGGGAAGGAACCATGTCTGCAGCTACTAAAGGAAAAAAAAACAGAGAAGTTTACTAAAGCTTTGCCATATCTCCTTACTTATTGCTGGGGCAAGCTTCAGGTTATTTAAACCAGCCAGGCTCACCTTTGCATTCTTACTGATAGTAGAATAAATCATTTATTGCTCTATGCAAGCAAAACATTGTAGATATTTATGTTCCATAGTGTGAGGTACACTATAAAAGGGAAAAGCAATAAAGATTTGGCAGTAAAGGGATTATCTCAGTGGCTGAATTTCGATTTAGACTTTTGTGACCTGATCTGTGAGTTCTTGGCATTGCACTTTGCTGTAACTTGTCTTTGTTTGACTCTCCCTCTTTAAAAGATTTATATAAAATGTACAACATAGAAAATATGTGAATAGTTAGGAAACTGCCCCAATCCTTAAACATGCAGTTTACTGGATCAAAATTAAAAATTGTGCACAGACCTAAAATTTGATTGACCTCTTTTGGCAATATATTTTGGAAAAGGGGCTTAAATTATATTTGCTATGCAGGAAAATTCTTCAATATAGATGGTGACTGATGTATATTAATAACTATAATAAATAATTATCTTTTTTTTAAAAAAATCCATACACTATAGCTCTTTCTATGATTTTCTCTTTTAATCTGGAATCAAAACTAGGATTTGAACACATTTTTAAATTTATGCTTGCAGCAGGAAAAAAAACCAGTAGCAAGAATACATTAACCTGACCTAAGACTCTATATAATAGGTAATTTGCATTGCTACATGAAAATAATGGGCAAATATTAAACATATTGCCAAATTCAGTTTTACTATCATGTATCTCAATAGTATGTTGTCTCCACTAGACCAGGGGTTACCAATCTTTTGGACCTCAGGTACCACCAAATTCATAATTTTAAATCCTGTGGACCACTAATATGAATTTTGATTGACGGCAGCTTGCTGATGTTCTGATGTTGATGGGAGAGAGAGAGAGAGAGAAAGAGAGATATCTAACCTTGGAGGGCTGGCTGTGATGTTCTCTCTCTCTCTCTCACACACACACACAGGTCCCTCACATACCCACACGACCTCCAAGGCAGCCATTTTCCTAACCTGCTTTTCAGCTCTGTTCTCGTGGGGGGGGGAGAGAGGTGGTATTCTGTGGTCCCAAATAAAGAACGATCGATTGATAGGAAAATGGGGTGGGGGATTTTCCTGCAGACTTCTGAAGGATTTTACGAGGGTCTCTGTCTGAAGCTCCATTCACGGAGAGAGAGAGACAGAGAGAGAGACTGACTGACTGATTTTTGGTTTCATGCAAGGAAAGCAGCAGAAGCAGCAGAAGTATTTCTTTTTCTCCCCCAAACTCCGCCAGAAATGAGTCTTTGCTGGCGCAGCCTCTCGGAGCAGGATGCCTTGCAGGATCCAAAGACTCCCTTCAGAGAATATGTATTTCAGATGAAACCTGATACTGGAGTTATTGTTTTCTACTTTATATATAACGTCTCAGATTTCTTTCCTCCTTTTGAGTTAGAAACTCTCTGATCTAGCAAAATATGGAACAGATGCTGATCCTAGGACAGCTTCTATTACAATTTTTCACATAGACCAGGGTGTCAAATTCAAGGCCGATGGGCCAAATATGGCCCACGGGATCTTAGATCTGGCCCGCAGGGCCACCCTGGAAACCTCGAAGGACCACCCCATGGTACCTCTGCACGACCCTCCCGAGCTCAGTTTTTGTAACCTCTGCCAGCAAAAATGGAATTCAGGGAGGCCATGTGCAGCCCACCTGGGCTCTATTTTTGCTGGTAGAGGAGGCTATCGCAGCCGAAAACAGAGCCCCTTCGCTGGCAGAGGGCTGCGGGAAGCTATTGCAGCTGAAAACAGAGCCTAATGAGTGAGTTGAGCGGGCTACATCCACCCTGGCCATGTCCACGCCCCGCCCCCATGGTCAAGCACAACCCTGATCAATTCCTTTTGTGTGCAATCACACTTGGCCAATAAAGAATTTTATTCTTCTATTCTTCTAATTTGTTTACCATTATGTTTCAAATAAATTCATGCATGTAAATACTAATAAAAGGAACCAAGCAAGCTTTTGCCATTTAAAATTATATAAATTTACTACTAGGGATAACAGACCTAACTGTACATGGTATGATACTGTGCATTTCTTTCAGTACTTGGTATACTCTTGTTGATTTCCAAAAAGTGTCAACAGTCCCAATATACTAGCCAGCAAAAGAAACTCCTGAGACATTTTTTTCCTCCAAGAGTATACTTTACTGAAAAGCCATGTGCATACAGAAGTGGAAAAGCCAATTTTAATATTTCACCTGCAAAAGCATAAGATAAATTCATATTTTGCCCTCCTTGGTCCTCCCATGGTTCTTTGTCTCCCCCAATCAGTTGCTCCTGGGCTGTTTTGAGAACAACCTGCTTGCCTCAGATATTTTCAGAGTTGGTAATCTTGGGATGGAACTGTCTCATACTTCCAGATGGCACATTTATAATCCAAAGTTTGCCTCCCAAACCACTCTCACATTCCAATGTCTTTCCTTCTCCCTCCCATTATTGTTGTCTGGTTGTGAACAGGCTGCATAGTGAATCAACCATGACGTAAGCAAGAATTGACCTGATTAGTACTTGGAGAGGATTTGGGGCAAAGGCTGAATTGGAAAATTGAAATAAATAGCCTGGGAGGAGACAATGACAAAATGGGTATTGGTATAATTACCTGAGAAGGCCCTATCTACGCTCTAAGAGAGTCCAGGAATGGGTATGACTCCTCCCTCTGACATCATAGAGCTGAGTCTGCCACTATATAAAAAGCAAGCTCATTGCTGGCTCCCCAACTTTTAGGTGAAAAAACTTGACAGACGTAACGTGTCTCTGGAAGACAAACAGTAAAATAATCCACCCCCCACCAAGACCAGATGCATAAGGGTGGGACTGGACTCTCTTGCAGCATAGATAGAAAGGGCATTCTCAGGTAATTATAACAATGCCCATTCTCATCCACGCTGCGATGAGAGTCCAGGAATGGGACATACCAAAGCCTGCATGTCCATGAAAGGGCCATCGTCTGATCCACTCACTCCGACTGTGGGATGACCTTCTGTAGCACTCTTCTTCCAAATGCTACTTCCACAGAGGCAAAGGAATCCAGGGGGTAGTGCCATATAAACAGCGAAGGAGACGCTCAGGTAGCTGCCCTGCAGATTTTCTCAAGAGATGCCTGGGTGGCCCAGGCGGCCAAAGTCGCAGCACTTCTAGTGGAGTGGGCTGTTAATTTCTTGCACACTGGCAGGGACAAAGTCTGGTAGGCCTTGGAAATACCTGCCCTGATCCATCTACCTATGATAGGTGAAGAAGCCTTGCTCCCCAAAGAAGTTGGTTGGAAGGACACAAACATGGCTTTGGTTTTCCAAAAAGCCACAATACAGTAATACGTTTGATGTAGGTACGGAGGGCTCTCTGTACATCCAGCATATGCCACTTGTGATCCAACTCGTGGTGTGGCTTGGGACAGAAATCTGGTAACACTATGTCTTATGCCCGATGAAACCAAGTATTTACTTTAGGCACAAAGGTCGGGTCTAACAGGAGAACCACCCTGTTCTCATGAAAAATGCACAAGTCCTGTCTAACTGAGAGTGCCGCCAGTTAAGACACTCTCCTGGCCAATGTAATAGCCACTAGAAAAACCACCTTGAGGGTCATAAATTGAAGTGAGACAGATCTGAGAGGTTCAAACAGAGGTCCCATAAGGGCCTGCAAAAGTTTAGGGTGGTCCCAGGTGGGATACCTGTGAACTACAGGGGGATACAAATTGGAAGCCCCCTTCAAAAACCTGCGAACTGAAGGCTGATAAGATAATTTTCCCAGGACAACACCAATGACAGAGCCGCGAATTGATGGTAGAAGGTGTTAGGTGACAACCCTTGATCTAGCCCATCCTGAAGGAACATTAACACACCTGTGACAGATGCCAAAATGGAATCTCGGGCTGCCTTTGAACACGAAGTGCAGAAGACCTTCCAGATAGCATTGTAGATGTGAATAGTAGATGGCTTATGGGAAGCCTGGATAGTCTCTATCACCCTGTCAGGGAGATTGGAATCCCTCAGAGATTGCCGCTCAAGTGCCAAACGGAACCGCTGAGGGTCCAGGTGGAGTAAGGCTTCCTGTTGGCCAGGATCCTCCATGGCTGGGCTACAGACAGATTCACCAGATCGGCGAACCAGGGTCTCCTGGGCCAATGGGGTGCCAGAAGTAGTAGCTCTGCCTTTTCCTCCAACATCTTCCAAATGACTGCCAGAATGATAGGAATAGGGGGAAAGGTGTAGAGGAGACTTGGAGGCAATTTGCTCCAAGTGCATTGGTCCCCTCTGCTCCCTGGGTTGGAAATCTGGTGAAGAATTTGCTTACCTGTGCATTTTGTGGAGTGACAAAGAGATCTACTGCTGGTGGTCCGAACCTGTGAGACAGATCTAGGAACAAGGATGAATGGATGCTCCACTCCGATTGATTGACTTTGGACTGACTCAGCCAGTTGGCCTGGGTGTTGTCGACCCCCGAGATGTGGTCCACCCTGATCGATAGAAGGTGTCTCTTCACCCACTGCCCAAGGCTTCTTTCATCAAGGCCCTGGATCTGGATGTTGTCCAGGTAATACTGGACCGTCACTGGTATAGCCTGAAGTGAAGCTGCCAATGCTGCCAAGATCTGGGTGAAGACCCTGGGGGCCTATGAAAGCCCGAATGGAAGGGCCTGGTACTGGAAATGTTTGTTCTGGTAACAAAGAAACTGGCAGTGATGGGGCCAGATAGGGATATGGAGGTAAGCCTCTGTGAGGTCTATGGAAGAGAGAAGGTCTCCCTCTCGAACACTCTCTAAGATTGAATGCAGGGAGTGCATCTTGAAACGTCTATATGGAATGAACCTGTTCAAAAACTTGAGGTCGAGAATGGCTCACCACCCTCCCGAGGCCTTTGGGATCACAAGGAGCCAAGAGTAGAAGCTTAGCCCTTGTTGATCCATGGAACTGGCTGTATAGCCCTTATGTCCACAAAGTTTTGGATGGCCAATTCCATGAGGGCCCAAGAAATTGAACAGCAAACAAAATCTTGGGTGTGGGGAGAAGAACTCAAGCCGGAGACCCGACCTTATCATCCTGAGTACCCAGACGTCCAATGTTGACTCCTTCCATCTGGAGGCAAAGAAGGCCAAATGACCTCTAATCAGGGGGAGAAGGGGCACTCACTTGGAACATCAGAATGAATGACCTCCTCCTCCTCGAAAGGGCCATTTACCGGTAGTTTGCTGTTGCCTGCCTGCAGCCTCTGGTTGTTGCTCCTGGCGAGGAAGGAACACTCTCTGGCCCCGAGAGAAATGAGGGTTGGACTTGGGTTGGAAGGAGGAGGGTTGGTAATATGGCGTGGGATGATACTCTGACTTCTTCCCTGCAGAAGAGAGTACCTTTCTCTTGTCCCTGGTTTCCACCAAGTATGGCTCCAGGGTGTCGCCGAACAGTTTTCTCCAGTGCATGGGGTTGATGCCAACTTCCATTTTCAGTGGGAATCAGACTACCAATTTCGCAGCCAGAGGAGCCTCCTTGCTGCCACCGAGAAAGTCATAGCCCTTGAGGCAAACTTAGCTGAATTTAGTGTAGTGTTCACTGTAAATTCTGCTGCCACAATGATCTTATTTAGATCTTGATGTGATCTGAAATTGGTGGTAGGTAGCCTATCCTGCAGCTGGTGCAGCCAACGCAGTGATGCCCTCATAAAAAACAAAGCTGCTGTCAAGGCTTGGACAGCCCAAGTCGCTGCCTAGTGGGTGTGCTTGAGGGGTTGTTCTGATCTATTGTCCTCAGCCTTGAACACATCCTCTGGTTCAGTGGGGGTGCCCAATGTAGAGAATGGGGCTACCACCAGAGAATCCACAGAAGGCACTAGAAGTGTTGGCCAAGGAAGGGCCTATGTTGTAAAAATGCCTGTTGTGTGATGAAGACTGAGGCCCTGCCCCAGAGGAGGCATACTGCTCTTTTACTAAATCAAGGAATAGCAGAGGGGATGGAAGAACCTCTGTGTGGACCATTGGTTTGGAGAAAAGGGAGTCACTGTGGCTAGAAGCCACTTTGGGTTTGGAGCCACCTCCTCAGGACTTAATTGGGCCTTGTGTAGGAACAGTTTAAACAGGTTTAAAAACTGCTGCTGATGGGGGTTGGTCAGACCTAGGCCTCTCCTCTCTGATAAATTAGAATCCCTGATCTCACCTTTCTCCTCCTCTGATATGGAGGAGCGACTGTGCTCTGAAGGGTTTGTGTAATGCCTCTCCTCATCCTCATCCCAATCAGATTGGGTAAATGGGCAACTGAACTGTTGCTGTCTGGGAAAATCCCTCTGAAATGGAGGAACCTCTTGGGAGTAAGCAGGGAACAAGGACTGACCCCCCCTAAGGGGTGGAGTAGTTGTTGAAACCTCTCAGCTAAGCCCTGCCTGATGGCCACTGAGACCACGTCTCTAATATCATCAGGCCTGCTACCTGTGGGGGGTCCACTGGACACAGGTCTGCAGTAGTGGGAGTGTAAGTTGCCTCAGGCCTAGGCCTATGGTCTCCTTGGATCACCTGACTTAGGGAGTGGGAGGAACCTGGACCCCAGGCAGCCTGTCTGAAGTTGGGCCCAGACCTGCTTAAGTCTTGGGGCAAAAGCTCTTCCTCTACCTTCTCTGGAGACCAAGCTTGAAGACAGTTGGTACAGCTAGTTTCAGCCTCCCCTGCCCTGGCCATAACCTCTGGGCAAACCTGCAATTCCCCTGATTGAGAGGTCTGTTGGATCTGGGCTCTCATCTGTTCCAGGGTCTTAGCAAACTGTTTATCCAAAGCAGCATGCCTTCTTTTCTAAGCCCTGAGTTTGGATTTATATGTCTTTTTGGGGACCAATGCTTTGGCCCTGATGTTTGCTCCAGCCTCTCTTTTTGCTGAAAGGCCTCTTTGCTTTCTCCACTTCCTCATTGCGGCCTGAGAACCCTGGGCTTCTTCAAGGCCAGTGAGGTCTGACTGGGCCATTTCGCTTTCCATTTTCACCAACAGGACCAACACAAGAGGTGCTGGGAGCTTCCCATGTGAGAGTGTCGTCTGTTGCATGGGCCAGGTGAGCAGGTTCAGCTGTGAGGCCCCGGTAATAGCTGCTCCTTGAAACAAAATGGCTGACCACCACTCAAGATGGCCACCCGCCATGTGCACTGCTCCTGGGAATGACATCGTCATCTCATTCACTCTCTCCAGGCCCTCAGGCTCTCTCCAGGCCCTGAGCAATCAAATGGCTATCTGGCAAACAACCGAGAGGCAATGATAACAGAGCTCCAAAAATCAGGTGTGGAGCGGCCGCCCCAAAACGCTTGGGAAACTCCGTGGGAGGCTCAGCCGAGCACTCCCTGTACTCACAGCTTCCCTGAAAGGCAGTGCCAAAGCCTCAATGCTGCAGGAGTACGGATCCCCGCTCTTCTCATGGCACAGCTCATTTCTGCTTCCTCTGTTGTTTTGCTGTTTTTTTATCTTTTTAACTTCGTCCAGAGACACTAGCTCATTGACAAGAAGCTGAGTCAAAAGTTGGGGAGCCAGCAATGGGCTGGCTTTTTATACAGTGGCAGACTCAGCTCTATGATGTCAGAGGGAGGAGTCATACTCATCCCTGGACTCTCATCGCAGCATGGATGAGAAAATTCTGGACTGTTTCATCCAAAAATAAAATAAAATGAATCACAGCTTCAGCATGAAGTCACCTAAGACGGAGCTCAATTTGAAGAGACATTATCTTTTATATAATGTAAAATGCCCTGACACAAGTTGGACAGTACTGTTGGAACATACCAGTAGAAAATCTAAAAGTCCACCAAGATGACTGTTACAAATGGCAACCATTCTAATATTTTGTAATACAAAGTTATATTTTAGAAAATTTCCTCATGCAACATATTGCTGGTAGAGAGTGGACAGAATAGTTACAGGAAAGTCAGACTTAAATTAGTTGACTTTCTTTAACTTGGATAAATTGATCTATGGTCAGAGAGGAGGAATCTCAGAACTCAGAAAAGTTTAATTTCTGAAGCTTTCTTTATAAAAGTATAAACTTATATGGTGACCCAAGTGATGTCTCACCCTCTCATGATGCCTGGAAGCTGCAAGGAATCTGGATGAAGGAACCACAGACTTAGACTGAACCCTGGCAAGACTGAGTGGCTTTTGGATGCATGAAGCCTCAGGATCTAAATGTTCATCATCCTTAGTTCTGGATTGGATTGCACCATCCCGTTCACATCCAGTTTGCAACTTAGGACTCATGTCTCCTGCTTGAAGAGGTGGCAGATGTGACTAGGAGAATTCCTGTTTGTGCATCACTTGTGACCTTTCCTGGATCATGACTCAAGTCCTGGTCATTTGTCACCTAGACTGCAATGCGCACTCAAGTGCAGCACCAAGTCTTTGGCCCCCTAGGGATGGCCCATATTACATTTCTGCTCTGTGAACTTCACAGGCTACTGGGTCTGCTTTCAAGTGCACTTCAAGGTGTTAGTTATGACCTTTAAATCCTTTAATGGCATAGGTCCAGACTACCTGATGAATTGCCTTGTCCCACTAGAACTAGTCTATCCTACTCATGCTGCAGAGAAAGTCTACTTTGGATCCTGTCAGTCAAAGAACTCTATCAGGATCGAGAAGTGCCTTCTCTGCTCCTGTGCCCATCCTTTCGAAAATCTTAACCTCTAAGGTAAGATTTCCCTCCACCCTATCTTTCCACAAGCGCCTGAAGATCTGGGTCTGCTGGTTAGCCTAGGGGCCAAATGGACGAGTTTCACATTGGAAGTGGCTGCTGGATTGATGGCAGACTCCACCTTCCACTTTTTGAGCTCTACTTTCCACCCATCCATCTTTTTGGTTATCATATTGATGTATTCTTATTGTTTTTTTTCATAGTTTATTTTATGGTTCTATTATTTTACTTTTGTTCTGTTTACACTTTCATGTTCTTCCTTTTTATTATTGTAAGCTGTCTAGAGTAGCCCCAAAGTGAGATAGGTGGCAAATGAATTTAAGAAACAAATAAACAAAAAGATAGTAGTTATCAGCAACGTTCTTTCAAGGTTGTAAATAAGATTGGGAATAATATTCATTTTGTATAATCTTTTATAATGTTTGCAACTGAAAAAAATTGAAACATAATGAAATGTTTTGATAAATATAGAACTGCAATAATTAGAATAACCCTGGGTCATGTTACTTTATTATTATTAGTTAGAAGAAAAGTTTGTTTCTATGCCAAGATAAAAAAAAGGTCTATCTCCTAACAGAGAATTGCAGTACACCCAAAAAAAACCAACATGCAAAAAACATTGGTGAATTATAGCATCAATTAAGATATTGGCAAAATAAATTTGCTTTATTTCATTCACACTTTTCACATAACTTTCAACTTTTTAATTTCTAAATTCTGCAATTCAGTTCTCAGATCAAAAACTATTCACAATTGTAGAACAATTGTTTCTCTTTATATAAGCAGAGAAAAATTGTAAGTAAAAACCTTTCAAGCTTTCCTGTCCATGAGAAAAAAGATGAACATAAGGTTTGAATATCTTTTTTAAATTGGCAAACTGACATGAAAATAAAACAGAATTTGCACTTGACAAAGAATGCAAAACGTTATAAGCAGTGGAAAGTAAAATACAGCTTCAACTGTCATTAAAATCTATTCTTCTAATGTACTGCAACCTGTATCATGAAGGGTACTAGAAGTGGGTGGTTGACACAGATAATTCTGCCAATGAAAACAGAATGAAGCCAAAATTGAACAAAGGGAGTAGACAGACGTTACTAAGAAATAAATTGTTTAAAACTGAAGCAGAGGACTTTATGTCATCGAAGATGTTTTGTAACCTATTGTATTTCTGTAAATCAGCTTGTTTCTAGTTCTATACATTTCTCTCTGATGGGAAAGCATCTCTATGAAAGATATTGTAACAATAATGGTTGGGTAGAGGAAAAAAATGAACGACTAAGTGGTTTATTATAATATGCATGCAAGTAACTTAGAATAGGAAAGAAAGGAAACATAATACACCAGTAGTCATTTGGACAGTAGAGTTTATTAGAAATATCTTCATTCTTCGGTGAATTCACATTAAAATATGCTGAACGCAGCTCAATCAACATTTGATATCCTGCCATTACAACAACTTCCAGTTAAAAACTAGATCATGATCAGGCAAAGAAATGTGAATGTAGCAGAAAAAAATTACAAACAAAAGCAGTTCCCTTAAAAATAAGTTGATCCTGACAAATGAACACACATTCTAGGCAAAGGAGAAAAAGATGTAAAAAAAAAATCCACTCTATTCTGGAGAGAGAAATTCAAAATGTAATACTCAATGTGTGACAAGATAAACAAAACTGTATAAACTTACATATTATTGTCCCTTGCAAGTTTTAAAACAAGACATTTATAGGCTACATTTTCCTGTTTCTGGAACCATGTGTTGCCTCTCTGAGGGATATCTGGTAGAATAGATGGGGTTTATATGAGGGGAGTGGCAAAACAATAAAATATGTTGCAGTGTATATCCTGCTCTTTATGTACTTGTATGTGATGCCATGGTAACATGTGTTTTGCCAATCTGGCATGGTTAGAAATAGATAAAAATTTCAGAGAATGAGGTATTCACATAAATATATGCACAAATGTATGAGTACAAGCATAGGGGTATCTGAACATGTGGAACAGTCATCAAGGCCTTGGATATTCACATGGGAAACTGGCACACGATTCTGGCAGAGGGCCTGGCTAGCTTTTGAGCTCTGGAATTTCTCAATGTGTGCATGGAGTGGATTAATTCAAGCTCTCTTATGCCATAGGCACATTACAGGAAACCTGGTATTTGGAACTGAAAAAGTAAATAATAATAGTAATAATGTGGTCACAAATAAAAAGGCAGCATGATATTTGACAAATCAATATAGGTCTGAATCAGAATACCTGAACAAAAACTGGTTAAGCTGGAAAAGACTAATTGACTAAATTTCATTCTATTGAAGAAATAAAACCAAAAACAATTTAAGAAAGTCAACTAATTTAACTAATTTGTAGAGTGAGCTGAGTTGTTTTGGAAAACAAGATCAACTATCTTGTTCAATAAAGTAAGTTAAAATATGGCAGGTTATATATTATACCAAGAAAATTATTTTCTGAAACATCTGAGCACCTAAAAGTAAGAGGCCACAATCTTGCAGTACCAATGAGACTTGTATGTCCCATGTGCACAAAGATCCCCAATGTCTTCCTATGGTGCACACTAGATGTGATGTGTTTCCTGGAACATTTTCCTTCCAAAATGAGAATGAACACATTGCATGACTAAGGATTTTGCATCATAATTGATATTGTAAGAACCCTAATTATTTGGCATATTAAGTTCCAGAATTTTGAAAAACATCAAACGGGGATTATTTCTTTCACATGCTGATACTCTGATCTATATAAAATATTCTTCTTTTATGAACACTGGTTTGGGGAGTTGTATTTGCATCTCTTGCACATCAGGCACACATCCAACATTAGGTCTAACCTAACACACATATCACATTTGGCTCTTACCTGTGAAAACAAGCTTTGGATTCTGCATAACGAGGCTGTGTAACAGTAAAGGCAACAATTATTCTACTGAAAGAACTAAATAAATTCAACATTTTCACATTTCTTAGTAGTCTCCATAATCCTTTGCTATGGTTTATTTTTTAAAAATGTAAAAAATAATTAAATAACACTCAAAATATCCACCATGAAGATTTATATTCTGATGTAAACAATTTCTACCATTTAGAGCTCTAGAATCATATTACTGATATTGTAAATAATTTTTCAAAGACTGAGGCAAAGGTAGAGTTTCTATATCATGCAGGCGTTCTCGTCCCAGAGCAAAGCGAATTGATCTTCGACACAGATCCATTAAAGGTAGAGGTTCAGCTGAAAATAAAACAGAAACATAATGTCAACATTTTCATTTCTTATCATTAATAATAAATATGTAATAGTAAATGGGTAATATCCCTTTTAAAATAGAAACTTTTAAATAAATGCATACATGTATAAACAAATCATAACAGAAGAAATTGCTGCTACAGGAAGAAAGTAAGAATAAATATTATGTTCACTGTCTTGAGTTATAAAAATATAGGATTATATATAAAATAAAATAAAAATGTGGTCTATTTCTTAAAGCAATACACTTATAAGGATTTAAATTAGGAAAAAAAAACCATAAAAGTTATCAGAAACATAGAAATTCCTTGAAGATTTAAAATACAATACTCTCTGCAGCTGGACTGAGAGATGCCTGACCTTTAAATGTTATATTTGTTCCCATTTAGAAAAAGATACTAAAATGTAATTGAACTTCTAAAAGAACCTTTTCAGTGCAGTGTGTCTTTCTACTGAGATGCTGAAGTAAACAGAAATGACACTTTCTCTCTGACACCTCAGATAATAAACAGATTTTGTTCACTTGAAAGACATTTATTTCTTAAATATCTCTAAAATAATTGCAAGAATTTTGTTTTAAAGCTTGCTTTCAGAATCTGTGTACTCCCCATGCCCAAGTGTTTTTAGCTTTTACAAAAAAAGGAATAAAATTATGCTATTGAATTCTGGTTTTGTAAAAATGTATGGCTAACTGGTTGGGTAGTTCTCACATCAAACACTGTATTACTTGGGTATGGAAATTGAATGTAACCACTTAATATTTTTACGGTTGTTGGATTAAATGTTCAAACATTTTTATCTACCTGAAAATCCTTTAGATCTATAAAGAGCTTTATTATGCTTAAAGACAAAACCCCAAAGAAACATTTCATTATTAGGAGAAGGATATGACATGGTTACACACTGCACTTTCAGCATTCTGGGACAGAACAGGACAGTTAAAATGTCAAAATGTTCTAGACATATAAAGCTCTTTCAGACCCATTGTAGGTAACAGTTCAGTAGTTAATGTTTTGCCAACTATTGCACCTAAAGTGCTGAAGTGCCCTCCCTAGTAATTAAAACCAAGATTAAATACAAACCAAGGGTTGA